>NC_138297.1:11310000-11342500 GCF_965601325.2 Salmo salar | reverse complement strand
ACTATGTGGTAACAGGAACTATGTGGTAACATGAACTATGTGGTAACAGGAACTATGTGGTAACAGGAACTATGTGGTAACAGGAACTATGTGGTAACAGGAACTATATGGTAACAGGAACTATGTGATAACAGGAACTATGTGATAACAGGAACTATATGGTAACGGGAACTATGTTATAACAGGAACTATCTGGTAACAGGAAATATATGGTAACAGGAACAATATGGTAACAGGAACTATGTGGTAACAGGAACTATATGGTAACAGGAACTATGTGGTAACAGGAACTATATGGTAACAGGAACTATATGGTAACAGGAACTATGTGATAACAGGAACTCTCTGGTAACAGGAATTATATGGTAACAGGAACAATATGGTAACAGGAACTATGTGGTAACAGGAACTATATGGTAACAGGAACTATGTGGTAACAGGAACTATGTGGTAACAGGAACTATGTGGTAACAGGAACTATATGGTAACAGGAACTATATGGTAACAGGAACTATGTGATAACAGGAACTATCTGGTAACAGGAAATATATGGTAACAGGAACTATGTGGTAACAGGAACTATGTGGTAACAGGAACTATGTGATAACAGGAACTATGTGATAACAGGAACTATCTGGTAACAGGAAATATATGGTAACATGAACAATATGGTAACAGGAACTATGTGGTAACAGGAACTATATGGTAACAGGAACTATGTTATAACAGGAACTATCTGGTAACAGGAAATATATGGTAACAGGAACAATATGGTAACAGGAACTATGTGGTAACAGGAACTATATGGTAACAGGAACTATATGGTAACAGGAACTATGTGATAACATGAACTATCTGGTAACAGGAAATATATGGTAATAGGAACAATATGGTAACAGGAACTATGTGGTAACAGGAACTATATGGTAACAGGAACTATGTGGTAACAGGAACTATGTGTTAACAGGAACTATATGGTAACAGGAACTATGTGGTAACAGGAACTATATGGTAACAGGAACTATGTAGTAACAGGAACTATGTGGTAACAGGTCGGCTTGGACAGTGTCCAAATTTTCTAATCGTCATACCGGCCTTCTCTCATTCTGAGATTTAGGGTATTACCTGCATAGCATACAAAGGAGCACTAAACAAGCAAGAAAAGCTAACAAAATTAGCACAAACTAATAGCTAAATCACATAGGCACTGTTAGCTAAATGCTAACAAGTGAAAACAAACATAAACTAATTGCAAAGACAGGCAAATACAGTTCATAAAGTTATACGAGCATAGCTAGTAGCTACCAAATGTAATTGTTGGTGAGTGTGGACATTTACAAGTGAAAGGGAACATGATACATTGTACAAATGAACAAAGTTGTGATGCATGCTTTTCTGAAGGAGCAGCATGTGTACACGGATCAGATGGGAGAAGAAGAGAGGACAAAAAGAAACGCAAGGAGGAAGCGCATGGAAAAAAATGGCAGCTGTACAGATAACTCATCCAGAGCTCTTTGACTTCTGGCAGAAAGCCATTATAAGATATCTGATGGCAAACATTTAGTAGTGAATTGAATAAAAGTGTAACTTCATCACCTCAGGTACGCTGCACAACAGAGACTCACCAATAAACATAGAACGCTATGGACTCACCAGCTCTGAACGCTATGGACTCACCAGCTCTGAATGCTAAGGACTCACCAGCTCTGAACTCTATAGACTCACCAGCTCTGAACACTAAGGACTCACCAGCTCTGAACTCTATAGACTCACCAACTCTGAACTCTATAGACTCACCAGCTCTGAATGCTATAGACTCACCAGCTCTGAACGCTGTGGACTCGCCAGCTCTGAATGCTAAGGACTCACCAGCTCTGAAGTCTATAGACTCATAAGCTCTGAATGCTATAGACTCACCAGCTCTGAACGCTATAGATTCACCAGCTCTGAACGCTAAGGACTCACCAGCTCTGAACTCTATGGACTCACTAGCTCTGAACTCTATAGACTCACCAGCTCTAAACTGTATAGACTCACCAGCTCTAAACTCTATGGACTCACTAGCTCTGAACGCTATAGACTCACCAGCTCTGAACTCTACAGACTCACCAGCTCTGAACGGTGTGGACTCGCCAGCTCTGAATGCTAAGGACTCACCAACTCTGAAGTCTATAGACTCACCAGCTCTGAGTGCTATAGACTCACCAGCTCTGAATGCTATAGACTCACCAGCTCTGAACGCTAAGGACTCACCAGCTCTGAACTCTATAGACTCACCAGCTCTAAACTCTATAGACTCTCCAGCTCTTAACACTATGGACTCACCAGCTCTGAACGCTATGGACTCACCAGCTCTGAACTCTATAGACTCACCAGCTTTGAACTCTATAGACTCACCAGTTCTGAACTCCATAGACTCACCAGCTCTGAACTCTATGAACTCACCAGCTCTGAACGCTAAAAACTCACTAGCTCTGAACGCTATAGACTCACCAGCTCTGAATGCTAAGGACTCACCAGCTCTGAACTCTATAGACTCATCAGCTCTGAATGCTAAGGACTAACCAGCTCTGAATGCTATAGACTCACCAGCTCTGAACGCTATAGACTCACCAGCTCTGAACTCTGTGGACTCACCAGCTCTGAACTCTATAGACTCACAAACTCTGAACGCTAAAAACTCACTAGCTCTGAACGCTATAGACTCACCAGCTCTGAATGCTAAGGACTCACCAGCTCTGAACGCAATAGACTCACCAGCTCTGAACGCTGTGGACTCACCAGCTCTGAACTCTGTGGACTCACCAGCTCTGAACTCTATAGACTCGCCAGCTCTGAATGCTAAGGACTCACCAGCTCTGAACTCTATAGACTCACCAGCTCTGAATGCTATAGACTCACCAGCTCTGAACACTATAGACTCACCAGCTCTGAACACTATAGACTCACCAGCTCTGAACGCTATAGACTCACCAGCTCTGAATGCTAAGGACTCACCAGCTCTGAATGCTATGGACTCACCAGCTCTGAATGCTAAGGACTCACCAGCTCTGAACTCTATAGACTCACCAGCTCTGAATGCTATAGACTCACCAGCTCTGAATGCTGTGGACTCACCAGCTCCGAACTCTATAGACTCACCAGCTCTGAACGCTGTGGACACGCCAGCTCTGAATGCTAAGGACTCACCAGCTCTGAACTCTATAGACTCTCAGCTCTGAATGCTATAGACTCACCAGCTCTGAACTCTATAGACTCACCAGCTCTGAACTCTTTGGACTCACTTGCTCTGAACTTTAAAGACTCACTAGCTCTGAACGCTATAGACTCACCAGCTCTGAATGCTATAGACTCACCAGCTCTGAACGCTGTAGACTCACCAGCTCTGAACTCTGTGGACTCACCAGCTCTGAACGCTATAGACTCACCAGCTCTGAACTCTGTGGACTCACCAGCTCTGAATGCTAAGGACTCACCAGTTCTAAACTCTATAGACTCACCAACTCTGAACGCTAAGGACTCACCAGCTCTGAACTCTATAGACTCAACAGCTCTGAATGCTATAGACTCACCAGCTCTGAACTCTGTGGACTCACCAGCTCTGAATGCTAAGGACTCACCAGCTCTGAACTCTATAGACTCACCAGCTCTGAACTCTATGGACTCACTTGCTCTGAACTTTAAAGACTCACTAGCTCTGAACGCTATAGACTCATCAGCTCTGAATGCTAAGGACTCACCAGCTCTGAATGCTATAGACTCACCAGCTCTGAACGCTATAGACTCACCAGCTCTGAACTCTGTGGACTCACCAGCTCTGAACTCTATAGACTCACCAACTCTGAACGCTAAAAACTCACTAGCTCTGAACGCTATATACTCACCAGCTCTGAATGCTAAGGACTCACCAGCTCTGAACTCTATAGACTCACCAGCTCTGAACCCTGTGGACTCACCAGCTCTGAACTCTGTGGACTCACCAGCTCTGAACGCAATAGACTCACCAGCTCTGAATGCTAAGGACTCACCAGCTCTGAACGCTATAGACTCACCAGCTCTGAACACTATAGACTCTCCAGCTCTGAATGCTTAGGACTCACCAGCTCTGAACTCTATAGACTCACCAGCTCTGAACTCTGTGGACTCATCAGCTCTGAATGCCAAGGACTCAATAGCTCTGAATGTGATAGACTCACCAGCTCTGAACTCTATAGACTCACCAGCTCTGAATGCTATAGACTCACCAGCTTTGAATGCTGTGGACTCGCCAGCTCTGAATGCTAAGGACTCACCAGCTCTGAACTCTATAGACTCACCAGCTCTGAATGCTATAGACTCACCAGCTCTGAACACTATAGACTCACCAGCTCTGAACACTATAGACTCACCAGCTCTGAACGCTATAGACTCACCAGCTCTGAATGCTAAGGACTCACCAGCTCTGAACTCTATAGACTCACCAGCTCTGAATGCTATAGACTCACCAGCTCTGAATGCTGTGGACTCACCAGCTCCGAACTCTATAGACTCACCAGCTCTGAACGCTGTGGACTCGCCAGCTCTGAATGCTAAGGACTCACCAGCTCTGAACTCTATAGACTCACCAGCTCTGAATGCTATAGACTCACCAGCTCTGAACTCTATAGACTCACCAGCTCTGAACTCTTTGGACTCACTTCCTCTGAACTTTAAAGACTCACTAGCTCTGAACGCTATATACTCATCAGCTCTGAATGCTAAGGACTCACAAGCTCTGAATGCTATAGACTCACCAGCTCTGAACGCTATAGACTCACCAGCTCTGAACTCTGTGGACTCACCAGCTCTGAATGCTAAGGACTCACCAGCTCTAAACTCTATAGACTCACCAACTCTGAACGCTAAGGACTCACCAGCTCTGAACTCTATAGACTCAACAGCTCTGAATGCTATAGACTCACCAGCTCTGAACTCTGTGGACTCACCAGCTCTGACCTCTATAGACTCACCAGCTCTGAACGCTGTGGACTCGCCAGCTCTGAATGCTAAGGACTCACAAGCTCTGAACTCTATAGACTCACCAGCTCTGAACTCTATGGACTCACTTGCTCTGAACTTTAAAGTCTCACTAGCTCTGAACGCTATAGACTCATCAGCTCTGAATGCTAAGGACTCACCAACTCTGAACTCTATCGACTCACCAGCTCTGAATGCTATAGACTCACCAGCTCTGAATGCTGTGCACTCACCAGCTCTGAACTCTATAGACTCATAAGCTCTGAATGCTATAGACTCACCAGCTCTGAACGCTATAGATTCACCAGCTCTGAACGCTAAGGACTCACCAGCTCTGAACTCTATGGACTCACTAGCGCTGAACTCTATAGACTCACCAGCTCTAAACTCTATAGACTCACCAGCTCTAAACTCTATGGACTCACTAGCTCTGAACGCTATGGACTCACCAGCGCTGAACTCTATAGACTCACCAGCTCTGAACTCTACAGACTCACCAGCTCTGAACGCTGTGGACTCGCCAGCTCTGAATGCTAAGGACTCACCAGCTCTGAAGTCTATAGACTCACCAGCTCTGAGTGCTATAGACTCACCAGCTCTGAATGCTATAGACTCACCAGCTCTGAACGCTAAGGACTCACCAGCTCTGAACTCCTTAGACTCACCAGCTCTTAACTCTATAGACTCTCCAGCTCTTAACACTATGGTCTCACTAGCTCTGAACGCTATAGACTCATCAGCTCTGAATGCTAAGGACTCACCAACTCTGAACTCTATCGACTCACCAGCTCTGAATGCTATAGACTCACCAGCTCTGAATGCTGTGCACTCACCAGCTCTGAACTCTATAGACTCATAAGCTCTGAATGCTATAGACTCACCAGCTCTGAACGCTATAGATTCACCAGCTCTGAACGCTAAGGACTCACCAGCTCTGAACTCTATGGACTCACTAGCGCTGAACTCTATAGACTCACCAGCTCTAAACTCTATAGACTCACCAGCTCTAAACTCTATGGACTCACTAGCTCTGAACGCTATGGACTCACCAGCGCTGAACTCTATAGACTCACCAGCTCTGAACTCTACAGACTCACCAGCTCTGAACGCTGTGGACTCGCCAGCTCTGAATGCTAAGGACTCACCAGCTCTGAAGTCTATAGACTCACCAGCTCTGAGTGCTATAGACTCACCAGCTCTGAATGCTATAGACTCACCAGCTCTGAACGCTAAGGACTCACCAGCTCTGAACTCCTTAGACTCACCAGCTCTTAACTCTATAGACTCTCCAGCTCTTAACACTATGGACTCACCAGCTCTTAATGCTAAGGACTCACCAGCTCTGAACTCTATAGACTCACCAGCTCTGAACTCTATGGACTCACTTGCTCTGAACTTTAAAGTCTCACTAGCTCTGAACGCTATAGACTCATCAGCTCTGAATGCTAAGGACACACCAGCTCTGAATGCTATAGACTCACCAGCTCTGAACGCTATAGACTCACCAGCTCTGAACTCTGTGGACTCACCTGCTCTGAACTCTATAGACTCACCAACTCTGAATGCTAAGGACTCACCAGCTCTGAACTCTATAGACTCAACAGCTCTGAATGCTGTAGACTCACCAGCTCTGATCTCTGTGGACTCACCAGCTCTGAACTCTATAGACTCACCAGCTCCGAACGCTGTGGACTCGCCAGCTCTGAATGCTAAGGACTCACCAGCTCTGAACTCTATAGACTCACCAGCTCTGAATGCTATAGACTCACCAGCTCTGAATGCTGTGGACTCACCAGCTCCGAACTCTATAGACTCACCAGCTCTGAACGCTGTGGACACGCCAGCTCTGAATGCTAAGGACTCACCAGCTCTGAACTCTATAGACTCTCAGCTCTGAATGCTATAGACTCACCAGCTCTGAACTCTATAGACTCACCAGCTCTGAACTCTTTGGACTCACTTGCTCTGAACTTTAAAGACTCACTAGCTCTGAACGCTATAGACTCACCAGCTCTGAATGCTATAGACTCACCAGCTCTGAACGCTGTAGACTCACCAGCTCTGAACTCTGTGGACTCACCAGCTCTGAACGCTATAGACTCACCAGCTCTGAACTCTGTGGACTCACCAGCTCTGAATGCTAAGGACTCACCAGTTCTAAACTCTATAGACTCACCAACTCTGAACGCTAAGGACTCACCAGCTCTGAACTCTATAGACTCAACAGCTCTGAATGCTATAGACTCACCAGCTCTGAACTCTGTGGACTCACCAGCTCTGAATGCTAAGGACTCACCAGCTCTGAACTCTATAGACTCACCAGCTCTGAACTCTATGGACTCACTTGCTCTGAACTTTAAAGACTCACTAGCTCTGAACGCTATAGACTCATCAGCTCTGAATGCTAAGGACTCACCAGCTCTGAATGCTATAGACTCACCAGCTCTGAACGCTATAGACTCACCAGCTCTGAACTCTGTGGACTCACCAGCTCTGAACTCTATAGACTCACCAACTCTGAACGCTAAAAACTCACTAGCTCTGAACGCTATATACTCACCAGCTCTGAATGCTAAGGACTCACCAGCTCTGAACTCTATAGACTCACCAGCTCTGAACCCTGTGGACTCACCAGCTCTGAACTCTGTGGACTCACCAGCTCTGAACGCAATAGACTCACCAGCTCTGAATGCTAAGGACTCACCAGCTCTGAACGCTATAGACTCACCAGCTCTGAACACTATAGACTCTCCAGCTCTGAATGCTTAGGACTCACCAGCTCTGAACTCTATAGACTCACCAGCTCTGAACTCTGTGGACTCATCAGCTCTGAATGCCAAGGACTCAATAGCTCTGAATGTGATAGACTCACCAGCTCTGAACTCTATAGACTCACCAGCTCTGAATGCTATAGACTCACCAGCTTTGAATGCTGTGGACTCGCCAGCTCTGAATGCTAAGGACTCACCAGCTCTGAACTCTATAGACTCACCAGCTCTGAATGCTATAGACTCACCAGCTCTGAACACTATAGACTCACCAGCTCTGAACACTATAGACTCACCAGCTCTGAACGCTATAGACTCACCAGCTCTGAATGCTAAGGACTCACCAGCTCTGAACTCTATAGACTCACCAGCTCTGAATGCTATAGACTCACCAGCTCTGAATGCTGTGGACTCACCAGCTCCGAACTCTATAGACTCACCAGCTCTGAACGCTGTGGACTCGCCAGCTCTGAATGCTAAGGACTCACCAGCTCTGAACTCTATAGACTCACCAGCTCTGAATGCTATAGACTCACCAGCTCTGAACTCTATAGACTCACCAGCTCTGAACTCTTTGGACTCACTTCCTCTGAACTTTAAAGACTCACTAGCTCTGAACGCTATATACTCATCAGCTCTGAATGCTAAGGACTCACAAGCTCTGAATGCTATAGACTCACCAGCTCTGAACGCTATAGACTCACCAGCTCTGAACTCTGTGGACTCACCAGCTCTGAATGCTAAGGACTCACCAGCTCTAAACTCTATAGACTCACCAACTCTGAACGCTAAGGACTCACCAGCTCTGAACTCTATAGACTCAACAGCTCTGAATGCTATAGACTCACCAGCTCTGAACTCTGTGGACTCACCAGCTCTGACCTCTATAGACTCACCAGCTCTGAACGCTGTGGACTCGCCAGCTCTGAATGCTAAGGACTCACAAGCTCTGAACTCTATAGACTCACCAGCTCTGAACTCTATGGACTCACTTGCTCTGAACTTTAAAGTCTCACTAGCTCTGAACGCTATAGACTCATCAGCTCTGAATGCTAAGGACTCACCAACTCTGAACTCTATCGACTCACCAGCTCTGAATGCTATAGACTCACCAGCTCTGAATGCTGTGCACTCACCAGCTCTGAACTCTATAGACTCATAAGCTCTGAATGCTATAGACTCACCAGCTCTGAACGCTATAGATTCACCAGCTCTGAACGCTAAGGACTCACCAGCTCTGAACTCTATGGACTCACTAGCGCTGAACTCTATAGACTCACCAGCTCTAAACTCTATAGACTCACCAGCTCTAAACTCTATGGACTCACTAGCTCTGAACGCTATGGACTCACCAGCGCTGAACTCTATAGACTCACCAGCTCTGAACTCTACAGACTCACCAGCTCTGAACGCTGTGGACTCGCCAGCTCTGAATGCTAAGGACTCACCAGCTCTGAAGTCTATAGACTCACCAGCTCTGAGTGCTATAGACTCACCAGCTCTGAATGCTATAGACTCACCAGCTCTGAACGCTAAGGACTCACCAGCTCTGAACTCCTTAGACTCACCAGCTCTTAACTCTATAGACTCTCCAGCTCTTAACACTATGGTCTCACTAGCTCTGAACGCTATAGACTCATCAGCTCTGAATGCTAAGGACTCACCAACTCTGAACTCTATCGACTCACCAGCTCTGAATGCTATAGACTCACCAGCTCTGAATGCTGTGCACTCACCAGCTCTGAACTCTATAGACTCATAAGCTCTGAATGCTATAGACTCACCAGCTCTGAACGCTATAGATTCACCAGCTCTGAACGCTAAGGACTCACCAGCTCTGAACTCTATGGACTCACTAGCGCTGAACTCTATAGACTCACCAGCTCTAAACTCTATAGACTCACCAGCTCTAAACTCTATGGACTCACTAGCTCTGAACGCTATGGACTCACCAGCGCTGAACTCTATAGACTCACCAGCTCTGAACTCTACAGACTCACCAGCTCTGAACGCTGTGGACTCGCCAGCTCTGAATGCTAAGGACTCACCAGCTCTGAAGTCTATAGACTCACCAGCTCTGAGTGCTATAGACTCACCAGCTCTGAATGCTATAGACTCACCAGCTCTGAACGCTAAGGACTCACCAGCTCTGAACTCCTTAGACTCACCAGCTCTTAACTCTATAGACTCTCCAGCTCTTAACACTATGGACTCACCAGCTCTTAATGCTAAGGACTCACCAGCTCTGAACTCTATAGACTCACCAGCTCTGAACTCTATGGACTCACTTGCTCTGAACTTTAAAGTCTCACTAGCTCTGAACGCTATAGACTCATCAGCTCTGAATGCTAAGGACACACCAGCTCTGAATGCTATAGACTCACCAGCTCTGAACGCTATAGACTCACCAGCTCTGAACTCTGTGGACTCACCTGCTCTGAACTCTATAGACTCACCAACTCTGAATGCTAAGGACTCACCAGCTCTGAACTCTATAGACTCAACAGCTCTGAATGCTGTAGACTCACCAGCTCTGATCTCTGTGGACTCACCAGCTCTGAACTCTATAGACTCACCAGCTCCGAACGCTGTGGACTCGCCAGCTCTGAATGCTAAGGACTCGCCAGCTCTGAACTCTATAGACTCACCAGCTCTGAACGCTAAGGACTCACCAGCTCTGAACTCTGTGGACTCGCTAGCTCTGAATGCTGTGGACTCGCCAGCTCTGAATGCTGTAGACTCACCTGCTCTGAACTCTGTGGACTCACCAGCTTTGAATGCTAAGGACTCACCAGCTCTGAACTCTATAGACTCACCAGCTCTGAACGCTAAGGAATCACCAGCTCTGAACTCTATAGACTCGCCAGCTCTGAAAGCTATAGACTCACAAGCTCTGAGCTCTGTGGACTCACCAGCTCTTAACTCTATAGACTCACCAGCTCTGAATGCTAAGGACTCACCAGCTCTGAGCTCTATAGACTCACCAGCTCTGAGCTCTATAGACTCACCAGCTCTGAACTCTTTATACTCACCAGCTCTGAACTCTATATACTCACCAGCTCTGAACTCTGTGGACTCACCAGCTCTGATCTCTATAGACTCACCAGCTCTGAATGCTGTGTACTCACCAGCTCTGAATGCTATAGACTCACCAGCTCTGAATGCTATAGACTCACCAGCTCTGAATGCTATAGACTCACCAGCTCTGAATGCTATAGACTCACCAGCTCTGAATGTTGTGGACTCACCAGCTCTGAATGCTATAGACTCACCAGCTCTGAATGCTATAGACCCACCAGCTCTGAATGCTATAGACTCACAAGCTCTGAATGCTATAGACTCACCAGCTCTGAATGCTATAGACTCACCAGCTCTGAATGCTATAGACTCACCAGCTCTGAATGCTATAGACTCACAAGCTCTGAATGCTATAGACTCAACAGCTCTGAATGCTATAGACTCACCAGCTCTGAATGCTATAGACTCACCAGCTCTGAATGCTATAGACTCACCAGCTCTGAATGCTATAGACTCACCAGCTCTGAATGCTATAGACTCACAAGCTCTGAATGCTATAGACTCACCAGCTCTGAATGCTATAGACTCACCAGCTCTGAATGCTATAGACTCACCAGCTCTGAATGCTATAGACTCACCAGCTCTGAATGCTATAGACTCACCAGCTCTGAATGTTGTGGACTCACCAGCTCTGAATGCTATAGACTCAACAGCTCTGAATGCTATAGACTCACCAGCTCTGAATGCTATATACTCACAAGCTCTGAATGCCATAGACTCACCAGCTCTGAATGCTATAGACTCACCAGCTCTATATGCTATAGACTCACCAGCTCTGAATGCTTTAGACTCACCAGCTCTGAATGCTATAGACTCACAAGCTCTGAATGCTGTGGACTCACAAGCTCTGAATGCTATAGACTCACCAGCTCTGAATGCTATAGACTCACCAGCTCTGAATGCTATAGACTCACCAGCTCTGAATGCTATAGACTCACAAGCTCTGAATGCTATAGACTCAACAGCTCTGAATGCTATAGACTCACCAGCTCTGAATGCTATAGACTCACCAGCTCTGAATGCTATAGACTCACCAGCTCTGAATGCTATAGACTCACCAGCTCTGAATGCTATAGACTCACAAGCTCTGAATGCTATAGACTCACCAGCTCTGAATGCTATAGACTCACCAGCTCTGAATGCTATAGACTCACCAGCTCTGAATGCTATAGACTCACCAGCTCTGAATGCTATAGACTCACCAGCTCTGAATGTTGTGGACTCACCAGCTCTGAATGCTATAGACTCAACAGCTCTGAATGCTATAGACTCACCAGCTCTGAATGCTATATACTCACAAGCTCTGAATGCCATAGACTCACCAGCTCTGAATGCTATAGACTCACCAGCTCTATATGCTATAGACTCACCAGCTCTGAATGCTTTAGACTCACCAGCTCTGAATGCTATAGACTCACAAGCTCTGAATGCTATAGACTCACCAGCTCTGAATGCTATAGACTCACCAGCTCTGAATGCTATAGACTCACAAGCTCTGAATGCTGTGGACTCACCAGCTCTGAATGCTATAGACTCATCAGCTCTGAATGCTATCGACTCACCAGCTCTGAATGTTGTGGACTCACCAGCTCTGAATGCTATAGACTCACCAGTGAGTGTGGACATTTACAAGTGAAAGTGAACGAGATAAATTGTGCAAATGAACAAAGTTGTGATGCATGCTTTTCTGAAGGAAGAACAGCATGTGTACAGGGATCAGATGGGAGAAGAAGAGAGGAGAAAAGAAACACTAGGAGGAAGCACAGGAACTATGTAGTACAGGAACTACATAGTCTTTCTTCCACATAGACACACTAATTAATAATATAGAACAGCAATGTTTAAACATTGTTTCTTTATATTAAACAAGGGGTTGACTAAATGCCACGCCACCAAAGGTGATTTTCAAATTATACATTTGTACCCTTTATTCCACATTAAATCCATGCATCATAAATAGTTCAGAGCCATATCAGAGGTTGAGAGAAGAAGAGACATTCACTAATCTATCTTCTCATAAAGGTAGTCCTTGAGGACGGGGGGATGTAAAGGGATTTTTATAGATCTTTTAGAAAGTGAAAGCTTATGACTCTGTGTGTGTGTGTGTGTGATTGTGTATGTCCGACAAGGAGTGTGTATGTGCTTGTGCATGTGTGTGTCTGACAATTAGTGTTTGTGTGTGTGTGTGTGTGTGTGTGTGTGTGTGTGTGTGTACGTGTGTACGTGTGTACGTGTGTGTGCGTGGTAGATTCCACTCAAAGAGAAGACGAGAGGCACGTTTCACTAAATGCTTACTAATGAGTTAAAACTGACTTCTCATTACACACACACACCACATACGCTGTCACACACACACACACACGCACACAAACACACACACACTCACGCACACACACAAACACAGACAGACACACATGTACACATGCGCACACACACACACTTACACACGCACATCAAGCATGCACACACATGCACACACGCGCACACACACATGCACACAGGTACACACACGCACGCACCACACACACACACACACACACACACACCATCAAACTCGGGCAGCGACACAAATCAATTAGCAGGAGGTGAGAAACCAGGAGATGAGGGTCACACTTTCAGTTCTATCCCAAAACGAGCAACTTCCCTCCGAGACTCAGCATGGCTCTAAATCCAGCGTCTCCAGGTCATTGTTTCAGCACAGGGGTGAAATGACTTCTGTGCTCCCACCATTCTATCTTTAGACCCAGCATATGTGATATGTAATATGTGTACATCTGACTCTAAAAGGGTGCTCTCAGTAGCTCCCACAGTGCATGGTTGAAACTAGAGGTGAAGGGTGGGAGAGAGTGACACTTTCTCTTTGAACATGCTTTTCCCTCCGCACTGCAGTCGAAACGCTAGGACCCCACCAGTCTCTGAACTAAATACTTCACCTCTCTTGCATCTGTGATAATGACGTTAGCTACAACATTTAATAATATTTTGGACTCCTGCATGAAGACATTATGGACATATTCGTGTGCATATTGAACAGGAGTAAGTAGCATGTCTGTACTATACGAAGACAATGATCAAATAACAGTTTTCTCAAAGAAATCTTCGGAAAGAGATAAAAGACCAAAACCGAGACAAACTTTAAATATATTTATTTTCTTCCCCTACCTTCTCCTTCCTATGAAGTTTTTTGGGTATAGCTGTCCCTGATATTGCTTGTCTGTTTTTACGTGGTCCTGCGTATGGATTTCCTGTAATGATAGTTCCTGACAACAGCCGCTCCTTCCCATGGCACAGCTAAGGAGTAATGGTGGAGATGGTATCAATGGAGGATAAACAGCAGGCCTTCATATCGGACCGGTATTCAAACATGTGTCAGTCAGACCCCGTCTCTAATGGGATTGTTTATGAAGAGCACCTGGCTCTCCCACATCTCCTTGCTTTTCCTGTTGCCAATGGCGACTGGTCTAATGCGTCCAAGGATTGAGATTAAAAAATAACTCAGAGTTTTGAATTGAATGCAATAAAATTTATTTAGTTCTATATTATTTCAAAATCCAAACAATTCAGACATCCTTTCAAATCTCCCCTACCTCCATTCCTCCCTCCTGCCTCTCTGATCCTGCCAATTTGTCTTCTTTTACGACCGGCGTTGTTGTTATTGCTTTCCTTACCTTTTCTTTTGTAACATCCCACCGTGCATGGCGGTGGCTGCGCCACCTCGTCACGCACAGCGCCACCTCGTCACGTACGGCCCAGCCACCTCATCACGCACGGCCCAGCGACCTCATCACGCACAGCCCAGCCACCTCGTCACGCACAGCCCCACCTCGTCACGCACGGCGCCACCTCGACACGCACAGTCCCACCTCGTCATGCACGGCGCCACCTCATCACGCACAGCCCCACCTCGTCACGCACAGCCCCACCTCGTCACGCACAGCCCCACCTCGTTACGCCCAGCGCCACCTCCTCACGCAAGGCCCAGCCACCTTGTCACACACGGTGCCGCCTCGTCATGCACGGCCCCACCTCGTCACGCACAGCACCGCCTCATCACGCACAGCCCCACCTCGTTTCGCACGGCGCCACCTCGTCATGCACGGCACCGCCTCATCACGCACAGCCCCACCTCGTCACGCACGGTGCCACCTCGTCACGCACAGTCCCACCTCGTCACGCATGGCACCGCCTCATCACGCACAGCCCCACCTCGTTACGCACGGCGCCACCTCCTCACGCATGGCCCAGCCACCTCGTCACACACGGCCCATGAAATTCCTGACCAGTTACTGTACTGACAAGAGCTTGTAAAAGTGTTTTCTCTTTTTCTTCGTTTCCTGCTAGGAACCAGTTTAAACAAAGAGGAGTCTCAGATGTCTGAAATCAGGCTGGCTTTGACCCAAGGTTATCTACTGCTGTCTCAATAGGGAGGAGTGTGAGCGAGAGAGGGAACGAGGGAGGGAGAAGAAGAGAGGAGAGGGAAAGCGTTGGCAGACAGGTACTGCACTGCCATTCTGGTGATGATGAGAACATGTGAAGGCGAAACTGGAGGTGCTATAGCTTCTAGTTGTTCCATCCATGCTTCAATGCTTTTGTAGTAATAGTAGGCTGCACAACATCAACAGAAAAAATACTTGACCTCTACGGTGTGAGAAATGGATCAAAAGTGAGGTTTCAGTGCACTGGGGATTCTCACTGTAATGGGAAGAAAAAAAGATCCAGGTTTCTTACATCAACAACTGTTACGGCTCTTTACAATCTCAACCCATCCATGTGCAGTACAGGCACCTCTCTACAAGCTACAGTGATTGATGACTGTGTGTGTGTGTGTGTGTGTGTGTGTGTGTGTGTGTGTGTGTGTGTGTGTGTGTGTGTGTGTGTGTGTGTGGAGAAACCCCCTCCCTTCTCAAAACGTCACGAGACGGTGAACCCACACGTACTCAAAATAAAATAAAAAAAGAGAAACTATAACATTTGTTATAAGGAGTTAAAGAGAAAATACATATTCAGTGAGAAGTTGACAGTCTCCACACATATAATCAGGTTGTTCCTGACGACCCCCCCTATGGAGAGAAGAAACAGAGAAATAATCAAGGCAACAGAAAACAACTATTTCAAGTCTTTTCATACTTCTCATCCTGATTACTAATTATAGACTTAAACAAGCGACTTGTTAAAAGAAGTACAAATACCAAATAATACCATTAAACTACACAAATAATTACTGTTATTGTGATGAAGTGGAATACTTCACAGTCCCTCCGGGGACGTAGGGGAGAGGCAGGAGGGAAAGGAGTGTTTATTTAAATCAACACAGAGACTCATGTGTAAGAAACATAAATAGACATTTGGCTGTGGTCTCCATTATGTGTGTGTGTGTGTGTGTGTGTGTGTGTGCGCGTGCGTGCGTGCGTGCGTGCGTGTGTGCGTTCACACGTTCCCTTATGCATGTGTGTGTGTGCTTGTGTACCTGTATGTGTATTTATCTGTGTGCATGTTCCCGTGTGCATGTGTGTGTGTGTGTGCTTGTGTGCTTCTGTGTCTGTGTGTACTTGTTTGTGTGTGTGTGTGTGTGAGTGAGAAAGAGTGTGCTTATGCATGTGTTAAAGTCAAATCAAATCAAATTGTATTCGTCACATACACATTTTTAGCAGATGTTATTGCGGGTGTAGTGAAATGCTTGTATTCCTAGCTCCAACAGCGCAGTAGTATCTAACAGTTCATAACAATCCACACTAATCTAAAAGTAAAAGAAAGGAATAAAGAAATATATAAATATTAGGACGAGCAACGTCGTCGGAGTGGCATTGACTAAAATACAGTAGAATAGAATACAGTGTATAAATATGAGATGAGTAAAGCAGTATGTAAACATTATTTAAACATTATTAAAGTGACTAGTGTTCCATTATTAAAGTGGCCAGTGATTCTAAGTTTACAGTGCCTTGCAAAAGTATTCACCCCCCTTGGCGTTTTCCTATTTTGTTGCATTACAGCCTGTAATTTAAATAGATTTCGTGTAATGCACATACAGAAAATAGTCCGAATTGGTGAAAGGAAACGAAGAAAAAATTACAAAAAAAATTTAAAACGGAAAAGTGGTGCGTGCCTATGTTTTCACCCCTTTGCTATGAAGCCCCTAAATAGGATCTGGTGCAACCAATTACCTTCAGAAGTCACATAATTAGTTAAATGAAGTCCTCTGTGTGCAATCTAAGTGTCACATGATCTGTCACATGATCAGTATATATGCACTTGTTCTGAAAGGCCCCAGAGCAAGCAAGCGACACCATGAATACTAAGGAGCTCTCCAAACAGGTCAGGGAAAAAGTTGTGGAGAAGTACAGATTAGGAATGGGTTATTAAAAAATATCAGAAACTTTGAACATCCCACAGAGCACTATTAAGTCCATTATTTAAAAAATATGGCACCACAATAAACCTGCCGTGAGAGGGCCGCCCACCTAAACGCACAGACCAGGCAAGGAGGGCATTAATCAGAGGCAACAAAGAGACCAAAGATAACTCTGAAGGAGCTGCAAAGCTCCACAGCTAAGATTGGAGTATCTGTCCATAGGACCACTTTAAGCCATACACTCCACAGAGCTGGGCTTTACGGAAGAGTGGCCAGAAAAAAGTCATTGCTTAAAGAACAAAACAAACAAACACGTTCAATGTTCGCCAAAAGGCATGTAAGAGACTCCCCAAACATATGGAAGAAGGTACTCTGGTCAGATGAGACTAAAATTGATATTTTTGGCCATCAAGGAAAAAGCTATGTCTGGCATAAACCCAACACCTCTCATCACTCCGAGAACACCATCCCGACAGTGAAGCATGGTGGTGGCAGCATCATGCCGTGGGGATGTTTTTCATTGGCAGGGACTTGGAAATGGGTCAGAATTGAAGGAATGATGGACGGCGCTAAATGCAGGGAAATTCTTGAGGGAAACCTGTTTCAGTCTTCCAGAGATTTGAGACTGGGATGGAGGTTCACCTTCCAGCAGGACAATGACCCTAAGTATACTGCTAAAGCAACACTCGAGTGGTTTAAGGGTAAACATTTAAATGTTTTGGAATGGCCTAGTCAAAGCCCAAACCTCAATCAAATTGAGAATCTGTGGTATGACTTAAAGATTGCTGTACACAAGCTGAACCCATCCAACTTGAAGGAGCTGGAGCAGTTTTGCCTTAAAGAATGGGAAAAAAATCCCAGTGGCTGGATGTGCCAAGCTTATAGAGACATACCCCTAGAGACTTGCAGCTGTAATTGCTGCAAAAGGTGGCTCTACAAAGTATTGACTTTGGGAGGGTGAATAGTTATGCACGCTCAAGTTTTCTGTTTTTTTTTCTTATTTCTTGTTTGTTTCACAATTTTTTTATTTTGCATCTTCAAAGTGGTAGGCATGTTGTGTAAATCAAATGATACAAACCCCCCATTTTAATTCCAGGTTGTAAGGCAACAAATAGGAAACATGCCAAGGGGGTGAATACTTTCACAAGCCACTGTATGTATATAGGGCAGCAGCCTCTAAGGTGCAGGGTTGAAGCCAGCTAGTGATGGCTATTTAACAGTCTGATGGCCTTGAGATGGAAGCAGTTTTTCAGTCTCTCGGTCCCAGCTTTGATGCACCTGTACTGACCTCGAATTCTGGATGATAGCGTGGTGGACAGGCTGTGACTCAGGTGGTTGATGTCCTTGATGATCTTTTTGGCCTTCCAGTGACATCAGGTGCTGTAGGTGAATATGTCCATAAACAGTCCAGCCAGCTGGTCTGCGCATGCTCTGAGGATGCTACTAGGGATGCCGTCTGGGCCGGCAGCCTTGCGAGGGTTAACACGTTTAAATGTCTTACTCACGGAGAAGGAGAGCCTCCAGTCCTTGGTAGCAGGGCTGCGTCGGTGGCACTGTATTTTCCTCAATGTGGGCAAAGAAGGTGTTTAGTTTGTCTGGAAGCAAGATGTCGGTGTCCGCGATGTGGCTGGTTTAACCTTCGTAGTCCGTGACTGTCTGTAGACTCTGTCACGTACATCACCTGTCTGAGCCGTTGAATTGCGACTCCACTTTGTCTCTGTACTGACGTTTTGACTGTTTGTTTGCCGAGGGAATAACTACACTGTTTGTATTCTGCCATATTCCCAGTCACCGTGCCATGGTTAAATGCGGTGCTTCTCGCTTTCAGTTTTGCGCCATCTACACACGGTTTCTGGTTTGGGTAGGTTTAAATAGTCACAGTGGGTACAACATCTCCTATACAATTCCTGATGAACTCAGTCACCGTATCCGTGTATTCGTCTATGTTATTCTCAGAGGCTACCCGGAAATATCCCAGTCCAATAAATTGTTATGCTTGTATTCCGATTGGTCAGACCAGAATTGAATAGACCTTAGCACTGGTACTTCCTGTTTGAGTTTCTACCTATAGTAAGGGAGGAGAAAAATGGAGTCGTGATCAGATTTGCCGAAGGGCGGTCGGAGGAGGGCCTTGTAGGCATTTAGAAAATAACTATTTTGTGTCTTTTTAAGACTTATTAATTATTTTCAGCTGTAGGGGGAAATAGGGGAGGATAGAGGAAGCTTTTATGAGGCTGAGGACACTACCAAGGCCTAAAATAGGGCAACGTTGATGCTTGCTTTCCTTGGTAGCCTCACCATCTCACCACACTTCTTCACATAGCTCGACACTTCTTTGATATATCGAAGGGTTATGATATGTAAAACAACCTCTATTTCCTGTTATACAGGGCAGAGTCAGACTCTATTTCCTGTTATACAGGGCAGAGTCAGACTCTAAGAGAAAAGTTTGGGAAATCTTCTGCTACTGTATTTCGCATACGTAGAAAAGTGTGTGGGCATGTATGCACATGTGTGTGTTGGTTTGCGTGTGTGTGTGTTAATACTCTCTGTGTGTGTGTGTGTGTGTGTTTGTGTTAATACTCTGTTTGTGTGTGTTAATTCTCTGTGTGTGTGTGTGTGTGTGTGAATGCGTGTGTGTGTGTGTGTGTGTGTGTGTGTGTGTGTGTGTGTGTGTGTGTGTGTGTGTGTGTGTGTGTGTGTGTGTGTGTGTGTGTGTGTGTGTGTGTGTGTGTGTGTGTGTGTGTGTGTGTGGTACAGGTGTCCCAAGTCCCAGCTGTGCTCTAGTATTCATGTGACGCTAAGCAAGACATTGAGTGCATTCCATTGCAGCAGGTTAACTCAGATCATAGCAGAGATTTCTTGCTTCTAGCTATTTCAAATGGCCATTAATGTGTCCTCTCTGTAAGAAACATATCTGTAGCAGAATAGAGATGGGCTCGCACACAGTTTGTTCACCGTGCAGACCGTTGTTGGCCTCAACCTCTTTTCACCCACCAATGAAATAGTTGTTTTTAGTTGATATATTGGTGTTTGGAAAGGCGATGTTAGGGCAACGTCGTGAAAGACCGTCTCTGATACCAAATGGAATGATGTTTCTCAAAGTGATGTCATATCAGCTCCAGCTACAAAATGCTGGAAGAACGGTGAGATCCCTTTGGAATAAGTTCCATCTCTTTGACTGTTATACCTCCATCTTTGAACTCGTTCTGAATTTGACTACTATATGTACACTGAATGAGGTGGATGGATTGTCTTTGGCAAAGGATAAATGCTCACTAACAGGGATGTAGTGCGGAGCTGTCATCAAGGCAAAGGGTGGCTACTTTGAAGAATATCAAATATAAAATATACTTTCATTTGTTTAACACTTTTATGGTTACTACATGATTCCATATGTCTTATGTCATAGTTTTGATGTCTTCACTAGTATTCTACAATGTAGGAAATAGTAAAAATAAAGAAAAAACCCTTGACTGGTACTGTATAAAAATAACAGCTGTTTTTCGGGGCCAAGATTACTTGGAGAGCTGGATGACATGAAATTCCTAATCTATGACCGTGATTTATCATTTACTAAGAGAAACAGTTTGGCCTGTGTATACTGTACAACTGTAATTCAATACATATCAGCTATACCTAGACGAATGCCGTCTTTCGTGCTCCAGATGAGTAAAGGTCATTAAAAAGATGTTTGCATACGGCACACAACTCAGATGATCTGCTTCTCTCTCTACACCAGAACATCTGGCAGCTGAGCAGCAAGGTTGGATCCTTTTAAAAACTCCAAATATGGTGTTGAAACTTCATGGTTCTCCTCTTCTTTTTTCGCTCTCTACTTCTTGTGTTTATAAATACGTTTATTTTCTAATAACACAGACATGATTAATCGTAAGCGGAGAAACAAACTCGGGGAAATGTATTAGTTAGTTTTGTTTTTAGAAATTAAAAGTTTGTTTTTCTACTCGCGGGATCTAGAAACAGTCACCCCTTTTATTGTTTGGAGCCTATTTCACTCATTATAGTTATTGGCAATTTCTGCATATCAATATGCAAGGGTTTTCATATTCATAAGCAGATGATTCAGTCACATTTCCTCAGTCCATTGCTGTAGTCTGCACAAGTCTCCTATTTGAACTAGGGGTGAGTTAAAGTTAACAAACTCCATCAATGCTGTCCGCAGCACTGGACCAAAGGCCTTTCGTCCACAAAATATCCGCTAAAGAGCACAGAGACCTGTGTTGATAAATAGATTACATTAGGTTGTTTGTGGAGCACCAGAGGGGGAGAGGGAGCTGGTCTTCAGCCTCTGCCCACAGAGGGGCTGTTAAATTGGGCTTAATGCAGGATAGGGCCTGGGTCTATGTCAGAAGGAAGACCCCAGTGGAGCAGAGCAGCTGTCACTACCTCACCTCTGTTCTAGGATCAGTCAGGACCGGAGCCAGCAGCCCATGGCTCCAGCCATCCAGCCAGCCATATCTACCTACTGTAGGCTCAGGTCCATGGCATCTCTGGATGATACTGTAGCATGACACTAGTACTCTTAGCTATTGTAGCATAGTGCTATGGCTGCTTGGACATGGAAGAGATTTACCAAATCAGCACACAGAGAGATTATTTTGTAAATATTTTAATGAACCTTTTTATTCGGGCAAGTTAGTTTTGGACAAGTTGTTACATTTACAATGACTACCTGGTGACTGGTGTTATTAGTTGTCACAGCGTACAGTTATGGGAACCTACTCACCTTCCACCTTCTGCATACATTCTGGATGCATAAACATCTCAACACACACACACGCACGCACACACACACACAAACGCACAAACAGACACACACACACACACACCTAACTACCCCCCCAAACTTCTTACGTAACACACACGGGCCTGCACGGTCACCAATCCCCTGCACAAATTGGACCCCATCGGTCAAGCTTAATTTTCAGTTCATTACTGAGCTAACCAAATACATTAAGTTGATTCATCATTCGTAAAATGTGTTCGCCTCAGCATTTTCATCCATAAAAGAAGCCTTCTAATGAAGGGATTTTTTTTTAATACTATAATGTATTATTCAATTTGGCAAAGGGAAAGGGAGAAAAGCTATAAAAGTCCTGCACAGTGGGACCCTCGCCAGGTGGACGGTGAGACCCTCGCCAGGTGGCCGGTGAGACCCTCGCCAAGTGGCCGGTGAGACCCTCGCCAAGTGGCCGGTGAGACCCTCGCCATGTGGCCGGTGAGACCCTCGCCAAGTGGCCGGTGAGACCCTCGCCATGTGGCCGGTGAGACCCTCGCCAAGTGGCCGGTGAGACCCTCGCCATGTGGCCGGTGGAACCCTCGCCATGTGGCCGGTGGGACCCTCGATAGGTGGCCGGTGGAACCCTCGATAGATGGCCGGTGGGACCCTCGCTAGGTGGCCGGTGAGACCCTCGCCAAGTGGCCGGTGAGACCCTCGCCTTGTGGCCGGTGGGACCCTCGCCAGGTGGCCGGTGGGACCCTCACCAGGGAGCCAGTGGGACCCTCGCCAGGTGGCCCGGTGGAACCCATGGCAGGTGGCCGGTGGGACCCTCGCTAGGTGGCTGGTGGGACCCTCGCTAGATGGCCGGTGGGACCCTCGCTAGGTGGCCGGTGAGACCCTCGCCATGTGGCCGGTGGAACCCATGGCAGGTGGCCGGTGGGACCCTCGCTAGGTGGCTGGTGGGACCCTCGCTAGATGGCCGGTGAGACCCTCGCCATGTGGCCGGTGAGACCCTCGCCATGTGGCCAGTGGGACCTTCGCCATGTGGCCGGTGAGACCCTCGCCATGTGGCCGGTGAGACCCTCGCCATGTGGCCGGTGGTACCCTCGCCAGGTGGCCAGTGGAACCCTCGATAGGTGGCCGGTGGGACCCTCAGGTGGCCGGTGGGACCCTCGATAGGTGGCCGGTGGAACCCTCGATAGATGGCCGGTGGGACCCTCACCAGGAAGCCGGTGGGACCCTCGCCAGGTGGCCCGGTGGATCCCATAGCAGGTGGCCGGTGGGAACCTCGCTAGGTGGCAGGTGGGACCCTTGCTAGGTGGCCGGTGGGACCCTCGCTAGGTGGCCGGTGGGAACCTCGCTAGGTGGCAGGTGGGACCCTTGCTAGGTGGCCGGTGGGACCCTCGCTAGGTGGCCGGTGGGACCCATGGCAGGTGGCCGGTGGGACCCTCGCTAGGTGGCCGGTGAGACCCTCACCAGGTGGCCTGTGGGACCCGCACCAGGTGGCCTGTGGGACCCTCGCTAGGTGGCTGGTGGGACCCTCGCTAGGTGGTCGGTGGGACCCTCGCTAGGTGGCCGGTGAGACCCTCACCAGGTGGCCTATGGGACCCTTGCTAGGTGGCCGGTGGGACCCTCACTAGGTGGCTGGTGGGACCCTCGCTAGGTGGCTGGTGGGACCCTCGCTAGGTGGCCGGTGGAACCCACTCTCAGAGCTGGTTAGTCTTCAGAGAGAAGGAACATTTTAATAGGGCATCGTCAGCACACCTTAGCTTAGATAGCTTACACAGCACAAGCTCATGGTGAGATTCCTGCTGTGTTTATGTGGTGCTACAGGAGATGAAACACATGCCGTTTTATAATTACACCTTCTGATCCAATGTGTCATCTGGGGGTATTTAGTGGTTAGATTCTTGTTGTTTTCAGTCTTCTGAATAAACTACCATTGAATGATGGCCTTAATGTACAGTCATGGCCAAAAGTTTTGAGAATGACACAAATATTAATTTTCACAAAGTTTGCTGCTTCAGTGTCTTTAGATATTTTTGTCAGATGTTACTATGGAATACTGAAGTATAATTACAAGCATTTCATAAGTGTCAAAGGCTTTTATTGACAATTACATAAATTTGATGCAAAGAATCAATATTTGCAGTGTTGACCCTTCTTTTTCAAGACCTCTGCAATCTGCCCTGGCATGCTGTCAATTAACTTCTGGGCCACATCCTGACTGATGGCAGCCCGTTCTTGCATAATCAATGCTTGGAGTTTGTCAGAATTTGTGGGTTTTTGTTTGTCCACCCGCCTCTTTAGGATTGACCACAAGTTCTCAATGGGATTAAGGTCTGGGGAGTTTCCTGGCCATGGACCCAAAATATCGAGATTTTGTTCCCCGAGCCACTTAGTTATCACTTTTGCCTTATGGCAAGGTGCTCCATCATGCTGGAAAAGGCATTGTTCCTCACCAAACTGTTCCTGGATGGTTGGGAGAAGTTGCTCTCAGAGGATGTGTTGGTACCATTCTTTATTCATGGCTGTGTTCTTAGGCAAAATTGTGAGTGAGCCCACTCCCTTGGCTGAGAAGCAACCCCACACATGAATGGTCTCAGGATGCTTTACTGTTGGCATGGCACAGGACTGATGGTAGCACTCAACTTGTCTTTTCCAGACAAGCTTTTTTCTGGATGCCCCAAACAGTCGGAAAGGGGATTCATCAGAGAAAATGACTTTACCCTAGTCCTCAGCAGTCCAATCCCTGTACCTTTTGCGGAATATCAGTCTGTCCCTGATGTTTTTCCTGGAGAAAAGTGGCTTCTTTGCTGCCCTTGTTGACACCAGGCCATCCTCCAAAAGTCTTCGCCTCACTGTGCGTGCAGATCCACTCACACCTGCCTGCTGCCATTCCTGAGCAAGCTCTGTACTGGTGGTGCCCCGATCCCGCAGCTGAATCAACTTTAGGAGACGGTCCTGGCGCTTGCTGGACTTTCTTGAGGGTCCTGAACCACTCTTCTTGAAGTTCTTGATGATCCGATAAATGGTTGATTTAGGTGCAATCTTACTGGCAGCAATATCCTTGCCTGTGAAGCCCTTTTTGTGCAAAGCAATGATGACGGCACGTATTTCCTTGCAGGTAACCATGTTTGACAGAGGAAGAACAATGATTCCAAGCACCACCCTAATATTGAAGCTTCCAGTCTGTTATTCGAACTCAATCAGCATGACAGAGTGATCTCCAGCCTTGTCCTTGTCAACACTCACACCTGTGTTAACGAGATAATCACTGACATGATGTCAGCTGGTCCTTTTGTGGCAGGGCTGAAATGCAGTGGAAATGTTTTTTGGGGATTCAGTTCATTTGAATGACAAAGAGTGACTTTTCAATTAATTGCAATTCATCTGATCACTCTTCATAACATTCTGGAGTATATGCAAATTACAATCACACAAACTGAGGCAGCAGACTTGCGAAAATTCATATTTGTGTCATTTTCAAAACTTTTGGCCACGACTGTACATGGAGTACAGTACGTTGGTCTGTTTGTGGAGACCACTGTGCAATAAAAAGTATTCATGTTGTTTTATGGCAGTGTTTGGGTTTGGAGGGAGGGCAGGTGTCGAGTTGGGACTTTCCTTCCACACTCCTCAGGTTACCACGTGTTGAGTTGTTGTTCCCCTGTCACCTTAACACACACATACACAGACACGCACACACACATACGCATACTCACACACACATAGTGGATGTCCCCTTCACACTCCAGAGCTGGGCTGAGCCGGTCCGTTTCTCTAGACCTCCTGAACAAATTAGCTCTAATTCAGTTCGTTCTCCTCAAGCAGCCTCACAGCTCTCTCAGGGTCTGCCTCCTTCTACCTCTGCGGACGTCTCTCTCCTTTCTCTCTTTCTTTCTCCCAATTTTTTCTTCTCTTCCTGTCCCCTTTCAAAAAGACACACTAACTGTTCAGCTAGCTGTTACTGAGGCAAGACTATAGGCCTTAGGCTCAATCTTCAGCAACAGTCCACATACAGAAAGGGGGATATCTTTAAGATTTCCTTGACAATCAAGAGTTTCCCCGAAACAGTATCCTGGAATCAAAAGGCAAAAGATGAAATAATCTTCTCCCATTGCCCAAATTACAGAGGAACATCTGGTGGCCCTTCTGGATATATCAGATTATCACAGGGGTCTGTAATTATCTCTAGCCCTCTCTCTGGCCTTATCACATGTAAAATATATAAAATAATTATATAAGGCAATGAATTATAAATATTTTTTAAAGAATAACAAAACTGTTAAACATAAGTATAAACCATCAACTTATTGATTACCATTGGTGTTTAATATGTTTTGGTGTCAAACTGATAGCAGTTGTTGAAAAAGGTAATAGAGGTCATTCAAAAATAATGCCATTGTTGATAAGATGCTTTTTTTCATTAATTAGATGATTTTCTCTTATGGTCTATCTACTACAAATGAATGGACAATATGGTGCACAGATAAAATAAATGAATAGCATATATTATTATTTTTTTTTAAGTTATTCAATTATAAGTGACTAAAGTTACAATAGAGTGCCATAGATTTTCTGTTAATTACCAAAATTACTGACGATTCCGGTAACTTTGGTAAATAATTGGTAGCTTTCAACCCTAATAAGGACACTGTTTTTTTTCCAGTGAAAGACTGAATAGTCGATAGAGATTGCAAACAGACATAAATAAATAAATCATACATCCTCATGACATGGAAATCCCTCAGAATCTACACGCATGTCGCCTAGACACAAAGCGGAGGCACTGGATGCACGGACAGAAATAAAGGACCACACACAGATCATATTATCTGCACATCTAGTCTGAAAAGCTGCAGATATCTATTATGATAAACACACACACACACTTGTGCGAAAACACACACACACACACACACACACTACTGTAACATTTGCATACAAATGCTTACATCACCTCCCACTGCCAAATCTATTCATTGCCAAAACCACAGGTTATATACCACACACACACACACACACACACACACACACACACACACAAACAAACAAATTCAGATTGAAAGACCATAATTACTCCACACGTCCAGAAAACAGCTGCATCTCCTGATGTATTTCCATAAAGATTCCATTTCTTTCAGTATCTCAGGCCTTCTCAGGTCTTCTCAGGCCATCTCAGGCCTTCTCAGGCCTTCTCAGGCCATCTCGGGCCTTCTCGGGCCGTCTCGGGCCTTCTCGGGCCATCTTGGGCCATCTCGGGCCATCTCAGGCCTTCTCAGGCCATCTCAGGCCATCTCGGGCCATCTCGGGCCTTCTCGGGCAATGGAGGTGTATACAGCGTCTTGAAATATTAAACACATAGTGTATATCTAAGACATTTTGGCATAAGATCTTTAGCTGTGTTATTGCACGGACTGCCATTTTGGATAAAGGATAAGTGGATAAGTCTGGATTATTTTATATTGAAATGACCAAATAAAGTACATCTAATGTAGGGGTATGTAAGTCTACCATATAGTAAGCTCTAATGGGTTTGCGTTTTAACTCAAACCAGTGTTTTACAACTGAAGGTATTTCTACAACATGGCTGACATTTCCCATCCATTTCATAGTGAACATGTTTTATATTTGTAATTTATTTAACTAGGCAAGTCAGTTAAGAACAAATTCTTATTTTCAATGACGGCCTAGGAACAGTGGGTTAACTGCATTGTTCAGGGGCAGAACGACAGATCTGTACCTTGTCAGCTCGGGGATTTGAACTTGCAACCTTTCGGTTACTAGTCCAACGTACTAACCACTAGGCTAGGCTACCCTGCCATCTGATGTTCTGAAGGCCCCACTTGGCTTGGCCTTGGATTTTTCTCTCTCCAGCTTTTATGTTAGAGCCGCGTATCACTTTACTAGTTAATGAGGCGTTCCATTCCATCATGTTCCGGAGATCCCGTCGTTTGGACCTATGTTGTCGGGGGGGGGGGGGGTTGCAGCGATCCAGGAACAACATGAATAATGAGAACGATGTCTGGGATAGTTGGGGACCTGGACCTGCCAATGTCGGTCTAGCATTCTGACTCGTCTTTCTGTCATTCGGAGCGGCAAGAATCTTGTCTCTGTGGAAGAGGCAGTCTAGCTCATGATCTTCTATCAGTGTTCTTCCATCGGGTTTCAGAGCTTTTTCTAATGTCCTTTTGATCCTATCACTTAACCCTAATTGCTCCAGGGTCACCGTTGATAATGACCGACCCTGGCTGTGACCCCACTCTCCGAGGGTGTCTCAGGCAGAGTTGGGAGATGCAACAAAACATATTTCCATTTCATACATGCATATTAATACTCACTTGTGAACAAAACAAATATACACACCCACCTAATGATTAGGAATATTATTATTATTATGATTGCAATTATGATTATGATTGTGATTGTGATTATGATTATGATTGCGAGTACGATTCCAATTCCGATCATGATCATGATTGTGATGATTATTAATATGATTATTATTATTAGTAGTAGTAGTAGTATGAATATTTTTATGATTGTGATTATATTATTATAATTATTATTATTATATTATTATTATGAATATGATTATACTTATAATTATTAACCAGGTAGGCCAGTTGAGAACAAGATCTCTTTTACAACTGTGACCTGGCAAGATAAAGCAAAGCAATGCGACAAAAACAACAACACAGAGTTACACATAAACAAACGCACAGTCAATAACACAAAAGAAAAGAAAAATGTGCAAATGTAGAAGAGTAGGGAGATAAGGCAATAAATAGGCCCAAGAAGCTAAAAATAATTACAATTTAGCATTAACACTGGAGTGATAGATATGCAGATGATGATGTGCAAGTAGAGATACTGGGGTGCAAAAGAGCAAGAGGGTAAGTAATAATATGGGGATGAGGCAGTCGGGTGTCCTATTTACAGATTGGCTGTGTACAGGTACAGTGATCGGTAAGCTGCTCAGACAGCAGATACTTAAAGTTAGAGAGGGAGATATAAGACTCCAGCTTCAGAGATTTTGGCAATTCGTTCCAGTCATTGGCAGCAGAGAACTGAAAGGAATGGCGGCCAAAGGAAGTGTTGGCTTTGGTGATGACCAGTGCAATATACCTGCTGGAGCGCGTGCTATGGGTGGGTGTTGCTATGGTGACCAGTGAACTGAGATAAGGCGGGGCTTTACCTAGCAAAGACTTATAGATGACCTGGAGCCAGTGGGTTTGGCGACGGATATGTAGTGAGGACCAGCCAATGAGAGCACACAGTTCGCAGTGGTGGGTAGTATATGGGGCTTTGGTGATAAAACGGATGGCACTGTGATAGACTACATCCAGTTTGCTGAGTAAAGTGTTGGGGGCTATTTTGTAAATGACATCGCCAAAGTCAAGGATCGGTAGGATAGTCAGTTTTACAAGGGTAAGTTTGGCGGCATGAGTGGAGGCTTTGTTGCAATATAGGAAGCCGATTCTAGATTTAATTTTGGATTGGAGATGCTTAATGTGAGTCTGGAAGGAGAGTTGACAGTTTACCAGACACCTAAGTATTTGTAGTTGTCCACATATTCTAGGTCAGAACCGTCCAGAGTAGTGATGCTAGTCGGGCAGGAGGGTGCGGGCAGCAATCGGTTGAAGAGCATGCACTTGCTTTTACTTACATTTAAAAGCAGTTGGAGGCCACGGAAGGAGTGTTGTATGGCGTTGAAGCTCTTTTGGAGGTTTGTTAGCACAGTGTCCAAAGAAGGGCCAGATGTATACAGAATGGTGTTTTCTGCATGGAGGTGGATCAGAGAATCACCAGCAGCAAGAGCGAAATCATTGATATATACAGAGAAAAGAGTCGGCCCGAGAATTAAACCCTGTGGCACCCCCATAGAGACTGTCAGAGGTTCGGACAACAGGCCCTCCGATTTGACACACTGAAATCTATCTGAGAAGTAATTGGTGAACCAGGCGAGGCAGTCATTTGAGAAGCCAAGGCTATTGAGTCTGCCAATGAGAATGCGGTGATTGACAGAGTCGAAAGCCTTGGCCAGATCGATGAAGACGGCTGCACAGTACTGTCTTTTATCGATGGCAGTTATGATATCGTTTAGGACCTTGAGCATGGCTGAGGTGCACCCATGACCAGCTCGGAAACCAGATTGCATAGTGGAGATTGTACGGTAGGATTCGAAATGTTCGGTGATCTGTTTATTAACTTGGCTTTCGAAGATTTTAGAAAGGCAGGGCAGGATGGATATAGGTCTATAACAGTTTGGGTCTAGAGTGTCTCCCCTTTAAAGAGGGGGATGACCGCGGCAGGTTTCCAATCTTTGGGGATCTCAGACGATATGAAAAAGAGGTTGAATAGGCTAGTAATAGGTCTAGCCCAGCTGATAATTAGGGATCCAGATATTGCAGTTATTTCCGAACATCAGCTGTCTGGATTTGGGTGAAGGAGAAGCGGGGGGGCAAGTTGCTGCAGGGGGTGCTGAGATGTTGGCCAGGGTAGGGGTAGCCAGGTGGAAAGCATGGCCAGCCGTGGAAAAAATGGTTATTGAAATTAGCGATTATAGTAGATTTATCGGTGGTGACAGTGTTTACTATCCTCAGTGCAGCGGGCAGCTGGGAGGAGGTGCTCTTATTCTCCATGGACTTTACAGTGTCCCAAAACGTTTTGGAATTAGTGCTACAGGAAGCAAATTTCTGTTTGAAAAAGATAGCCTTAGCTTTCCTAACTGCCTGTGTATATTGGTTCCTGTCTTCCCTGAAAATGTGCATATTGCGGCGGCTATTTGATGCTAATGCAGAGCACCACAGGATGTTTTTGTGCTGGTCAAGGGCAGTCAGGTCTAGGGTGAACCAAGGGCTATATCTGTTCTTAGTTCTACATTTTTTGAATGGGGCATGCTTATTTAAGATGGAGAGGAAAGCACTTTTGAAGAGCAACCAGGCATCCTCTACCAACGGGATGAGGTCAATATCCTTCCAAGATACCTGGGCCAGGTTGATTAGAAAAGCCTGCTTGCTGAAGTGTTTTAGGGAGCGTTTGACAGTGATGAGGGGTGGTCGTTTGACCGCGGACCCAGTACGCACGCAGGCAATGAGGCAGTGATCGCTGAGATCCTGGTTGGTAGACAGCAGAGGTGTATTTAGAGGGCAGGTTGGTCAGGATGATATCTAAGAGGGTGCCCATGGTTATGGATTTAGGGTTGTACCTGGTAGGTTCCTTGATGATTTGTGTGAGATTGAGGGCATCTAGGTTAGATTGTAGGACGGCCGGGGTGTTAAGCATGTCCCAGTATACGTCACCTAACAGTACAAACTCTGAAGATAGAACTCTGAAGATAGATGGGGGACAATCAATTCACATATGGTGTCCAGGGCACAGCTGGGGGCCAGGGCAGGGTCTATAACAAGCGGCAACGCTGAGAGACTTGTTTCTGGAAAGGTGGATTTTTAAAAGTAGAAGCTTGAGTTGTTCAGTAGTGTGGATATTAGTAGTGTGGATATTATTAGGATTGTAATTATATTATTATAATTATTTTGATTATATTATTATTATGAATATGATAATTGTGATGATGATAATTGTCTCCATCTGTGTCTTATTCCGATTGAACACCATCCTTTCCTTGTCTTCTCTTGTCTCGCTGTGACAGATGTCTAAAACCTGGGAAGGTGAAAGCATTAGGGATAGAAACCCCAGACCAAGTCCTCTTGTTGTCAACTGTACTCAGATCTTTCACATCAGTGATCACAAAGAGGAGAAGATCAATAAAAGGAAACCAGTATAGAGGATTGGCACACAGGCTTTGCTTTATAGTTGTTGCACATATATTGTTGCATGTGCACTCCCTACTTAATCTCAGCACTCACTGCAGTCAAATGTTAGGCAAGGTCTCTCTCCCCCACCATCCCAACTCTGTAGGCTTCGTCTTTGAAGTGAGTCTCTCAGCCCTTTGATCCACCTTGGCTGCCCTGAACAACACTCAGTGGAGATACCCAGTCTACTACTGATAGCATGGGAAATTACAGAAGAGAGCTTTAAATAAACGAGCTAATGAAATGACCCCGTCAACGAAGCATCTGCGGCAATTTGGTTTTTATACATTGTGGATGGAGTCTGGATTGAGACGTTAACTTTAGTAGGCATTTGGCGTTATTGTGTCTTAGACTCCAGCTGGGGATTTCTAGAACTTTCCATGACTTCATTGGCTGCTTTGTTCGAAATCACAGTTTGGAGTCTTGCCGTGACAAACTGTCGATATCACTTCTTGCCTTGCGTGTTTTATATTCGGCCGCCCGTTCAATTATGGGGGAATATTCATGGAGTGTGTCTCTATTTTCATGCTTGATAGATTTGAATCCCACCCACCACACCCACACAGACACACACACTGGCCAAGCACCGAGCACTTTCCAAAGGTTCCGGGACATCCTCTTTGTTTCTCTGAGTTGACCAACAATGGATATGACCGTTGTCCTTCCCTCTGTCCTCTCTCTCTCTCTCTCTCTCTCTCTCTCTCTCTCTGTCCTCTCTCTCTCTCTGTGCTCTCTCTCTCTCTCT
>NC_138297.1:11300000-11305000 GCF_965601325.2 Salmo salar | reverse complement strand
CGTTGGTAGAAGGTGTTTTGGTATAGATAAGCGTTGGTAGAAGGTGTTTTGGTATAGATAAGGGTTGGTAGAAGGTGTTTTGGTATAGATAAGGGTTGGTAGAAGGTGTTTTGGTATAGATAAGTGTTGGTAGAAGGTGTTTTGGTATAGATAAGCGTTGGTAGAAGGTGTTTTGGTATAGATAAGGGTTGGTAGAAGGTGTTTTGGTATAGATAAGGGTTGGTAGAAGGTGTTTTGGTATCGATAAGTGTTGGTAGAAGGTGTTTTGGTATAGATAAGGGTTGGTAGAAGGTGTTTTGGTATAGATAAGGGTTGGTAGAAGGTGTTTTGGTATAGATAAGGGTTGGTAGAAGGTGTTTTGGTATAGATGAGCGTTGGTAGAAGGTGTTTTGGTATAGATAAGCGTTGGTAGAAGGTGTTTTGGTATAGATAAGGGTTGGTAGAAGGTGTTTTGGTATAGATAAGGGTTGGTAGAAGGTGTTTTGGTATAGATAAGGGTTGGTAGAAGGTGTTTTGGTATCGATAAGTGTTGGTAGAAGGAGAAAGAACTTCAGAGACCAGAAACTGCAAATGACAGAGAAAAAAATATGCAGAAAGGAGAGAAAGAGAGAAAGGATAGACAAAGAAAGGGAGAGAGAGAGACAGAAAGAGAAAGAGAGGAAGGATAGACAAAGAAAGGGAGAGAGAGAGACAGAAAGAGAAAGAGAGAAAGGATAGACAAAAAAAGAGAGCAAGAAAATAGGTATAGTTATTGATGAATGAAGAGGGGAAATCAGGAAAGAAGAGAGAAAGAGAAAGAGAGAGAGAGACAGAACGAGAGAGAGAAAGAGAGAGAGACAGAAAGAAAGAGAGACAGAAAGAGAGAGACAGAGAGACATAAAGCGAGAGAGACAGAAAGAGAAAGAAGGAGAGACAGACAGGAGAGAGAGAGAGAGAGACAGAAAGAGAGAGACAGAAAGAGAGAGACATAAAGAGAGAAAGACAGACAGAAGGAGAGAGAGATAGACAGACAGAAGGAGAGAGAGAGAGAGAAAGAGAGAGAGACAGAAAGACAGAGAGAGGGACAGAAAGAGAGAGAGACAGACAGAAGGAGAGAGAGAGAGAGACAGACAGAAGGAGAGAGAGAGAAAGAGAGAGAGAGACAGAAAGAGAGAGACAGAGAGACAGAAAGAGAGACAGAAGGAGATATATAGAGTTAAAGAGCTGTCACACTCGAGTGACTTCTCTCTTTAGGTAGCAGTCCTAATCGATTGGAGGCAGTTTGTTGCCGCGCCATTGTTGTTGAGGAGAGCAACTGGCCTTGCCTTGTTACAACACAAACTAATGTATCACACCTGGGCCCTAAGAGATGGGTTTGTGCTATCACCTTTCTCTCACTCTCTGTCTCTCTGCTACTAGCACTGATGTAGGGTTAATGGTAAAGCCTTGTGTTTGTATACACTGAAATGTTGACGATAGTCTAGAATCTCTGTATACTATAATGACATAGACTTCAACCCCCTGTTGAGATCCCGTTGATATTTAGCCTGCACACTCTGTACAGAATTACATCTTATATTGACATATTATTATTATTATAAAAATATATATACAGTGAGGGAAAAAAGTATTTGATCCCCTGCTGATTTTGTACGTTTGCCCACTGACAAAGAAATGATCAGTCTATAATTTTAATGGTAGGTTTATTTGAACAGTGAGAGACAGAATAACAACAAAAAAATCCAGAAAAATGCATGTCAAAAATGTTATAAATAGATTTGCATTTTAATGAGGGAAATAAGTATTTGACCCCCTCTCAATCAGAAAGATTTCTGGCTCCCAGGTGTCTTTTATACAGGTAACGAGCTGAGATTAGGAGCACACTCTTAAAGGGAGTGCTCCTAATCTCAGTTAGTTACCTGTATAAAAGACACCTGTCCACAGAAGCTATCAATCAATCAGATTCCAAACTCTCCACCATGGCCAAGACCTAAGAGCTCTCCAAGGATGTCAGGGACAAGATTGTAGACCTACACAAGGCTGGAATGGGCTACAAGACCATCGCCAAGCAGCTTGGTGAGAAGGTGACGACAGTTGGTGCGATTATTCACAAATGGAAGAAACACAAAAGAACTGTCAATATCCCTTGGCCTGGGGCTCCATGCAAGATCTCACCTCGTGGAGTTGCAATGATCATGAGAACGGTGAGGAATCAGCCCATAACTACACGGGAGGATCTTGTCAATGATCTCAAGGCAGCTGGGACCATAGTCACCAAGAAAACAATTGGTAACAGACTACGCCGCGAAGGACTGAAATCCTGCAGCACACGCAAGGTCCCCCTGCTCAAGAAAGCACATATACATGCCCATCTGAAGTTTGCCAATGAACATCTGAATGATTCAGAGGACAACTGGGTGAAAGTGTTGTGGTCAGATGAGACCAAAATGGAGCTCTTTGGCATCAACTCAACTCGCCGTGTTTGGAGGAGGAGGAATGCTGCCTATGACCCCAAGAACACCATCCCCACCGTCAATCATGGAGGTGGAAACATTATGCTTTGGGGGTGTTTTTCTGCTAAGGGGACAGGACAACTTCACCACATCAAAGGGACAATGGATGGGGCCATGTACCGTCAAATCTTGGGTGAGAAACTCCTTCCCTCAGCCAGGGCATTGAAAATGGGTCGTGTATGGGTATTCCAGCATGACAATGACCCAAAACACACGGCCAAGGCAACAAAGGAGTGGCTCAAAAAGAAGCACATTAAGGTCCTGGAGTGGTTTAGCCAGTCTCCAGACCTTAATCCCATAGAAAATCTGTGGAGGGAGCTGAAGGTTCGAGTTGCCAAACATCAGCCTCAAAACCTTAATGACTTGGAGAAGATCTGCAAAGAGGAGTGGGACAAAATCCCTCCTGAGATGTGTGCAAACCTGGTGGCCAACTACATGAAACGTCTGACCTCTGTGATTGACAACAAGGGTTTTGCCACAACGTACTAAGTCATGTTTTGCAGAGGGGTCAAATACTTATTTCCCTCATTAAAATGCAAATCAATTTATAACATTTTTGACATGCGTATTTCTGGATTTTTTTTGTTGTTATTCTGTCTCTCATTGTTCAAATAAACCTACCATTAAAATTATAGACTGATCATTTCTTTGTCAGTGGGCAAACGTACAAAATCAACAGGTGATCAAATACTTTTTTCCCTCACTGTATATTATTTTTTTCTTCCTTTTTTTCTCCCAATTTCGTGGTTTCCAATCCTTTGTTACAACCTTGACTCATCACAGCAACTCCCAACGGACATGGGTCCTCCAAAACAGGCCCGTGCCAAGCTGTGCTGCTTATATCACACTGGCCGTGACCCCACTGTCCGAGGGTGTCCAGGGGGAGTTGGGATATGCATAAAAACACATTTCCATTTCACACTTTGACATGTAACCCACTTGTACATGCAGTGAAACAGGACAAATATAAGCAGCCACTATTTGAGGTGGAAGCGCTTGTTCGACTGTCGACCTCAGCCAGCTTGCAGTCACCTGACCCTCCACAATTAGTAAAGTTCGATAAGACATGAAATCCTTGCCGGCTAGCCCTTCCCACACCCCAGATTGGGACATGCATTAGCGCAATGACTCGATGTCTATGGTAACTGCTATCATGATCGTACTGTAGATATCATAGACTTCCAGTCGTTGCGCTAACACTAGTTAGCTTTGGCTTACGAAACTACCTGTAACTTCCTTCATACTGGATGCAGAGACATAAAAACAGGAAGTAGATAAAGGACTTTTGAGTTGTTTCTGTTTTGACCCTGTAACCACGCTGAATTAATGCTTCAAAAATAGACGTTAATCCATAATACGTCCAATTTCGATGGGAAACTATGAGATCTTGTTGTTCTGTGTCCCTGAGCTCCAATCCCCAGTTTGTGTCTCTGTGTCTCTGAGGCTGAGAGCTAACCCATCCAGAAGAGTTGGTCTCCTACTACAGTGCTTTGGCCTCGCCATCTGTCTCTCCCTCCCTAAGGCACTCCCTCTCTCTTTCCATCTCTCCTCCCCCTCCTTCCTTCCCTCCCTCTCTCTGCCCCCCGTCCCTCCTTCTCTCCATCCCTCCCTCTGTCCCTTTGTCCCTCCCTCCATTCGCCCCTCCCTACCTTCGTCCATCCGTCCCTCCCTCTCTCCGTCCTTCCCTCCCTCTCTCTCTCTCTCTCTCTCTCTCTCTCTCCCCTCGCTCCCTCTCTCCCTCCCTGTCTCTATCGCCCTCCCTCCCTCTCTCCCCTCCCTCCCTCTCTCCCTCCCTGTCTCTATCTCCCTCCCTCTCTCCCCTCCCTCCCTCTCTCCCTGTCCCTCCCTCCCTCCCTCCTCATACTGTAATGAGAGAACCATGTCATCCAGACTTGATCCCAATCCCTGAAAACCAGTACATGATGATGAGAGAGAGGGGAAATTGGGATCTCATTCTGGCCTCTCACTCTGGCCTCTAATTCCAGGCAGACAGGCAAACACACACACACTCACACACACGCACACACACACAATGATGTCCTTTCATCTAGGCTTACGTATCCTCACAAATACACAAAATCACCCAAAAAATACATCAAAAAGAAAATAAGCCAGGAAGACAAAAGCATCTAGAGCATTTGTTATTATTTTCTCTCTCCCTTCCTCCTGGTGGTGTGGCTGAAGAGATATCAGAAACATCCAGCTTATCCTCCTCTTAATCCTTTAGACAGAGGTCCAATCCTCCAACAAAGGTCCCATCTCCTGCTAAGTGTCCTGAGATGATTGTTTGCTGTGTGCATCTTTACTTATATATTTACTCTGTATTTTTTTTCCATTTAATTTTTTTTTTTTCTGTCCAGGAATGTTGTTTGATGTTGGATTGTCACCATTGAGGCAACCTAGTGTATCATGCTCATCATAGATGGGGGAGGGGACGGGGATAGTTTGGTTGTGCACTTTTAACCTTTGACCTTTAGATGGGGATTATGGAGTGATGACAGACTGGTT
>NC_138297.1:11257500-11295000 GCF_965601325.2 Salmo salar | reverse complement strand
TGGAAAACCAAACTACAGGCTGATCCAACTTTGATGTAATGTCCTTAAAACAAGTCAAAATGAGGCTCAGTAGTGTGTGTGGCCTCCACGTGCCTGTATGACCTCCCTACAACGCCTGGGCATGCTCCTGATGAGGTGGCGGATGGTCTCCTGAGGGATCTCCTCCCAGACCTGGACTAAAGCATCCGCCAACTCCTGGACAGTCTGTGGTGCAACGTGGCGTTGGTGGATGGAGCGAGACATGATGTCCCAGATGTGCTCAATTGGATTCAGGTATGGGGAACGGGCGGGCCAGTCCATAGCATCAATGCCTTCCTCTTGCAGGAACTGCTGACACACTCCAGCCACATGAGGTCTAGCATTGTCTTGCATTAGGAGGAACCCAGGGCCAACCGCACCAGCATATGGTCTCACAAGGGGTCTGAGGATCTCATCTCGGTACCTAATGGCAGTCAGGCTACCTCTGGTGAGCACATGGAGGGCTGTGCGGCCCCCCAAAGAAATGCCACCTCACACCATGACTGACCCACCGCCAAACCGGTCATGCTGGAGGATGTTGCAGGCAGCAGAACGTTCTCTACGGCGTCTCCAGACTCTGTCACGTCTGTCACATGTGCTCAGTGTGAACCTGCTTTCATCTGTGAAGAGCACAGGGCGCCAGTGGCGAATTTGCCAATCTTGGTGTTCTCTGGCAAATGCCAAACGTCCTGCACGGTGTTGGGCTGTAAGCACAACCCCCACCTGTGGACGTCGGGCCCTCATACCACCCTCATGGAGTCTGTTTCTGACCGTTTGAGCAGACACATGCACATTTGTGGCCTGCTGGAGGTCATTTTGCAGGGCTCTGGCAGTGCTCCTCCTGCTCCTCCTTGCACAAAGGCGGCGGTAGCGGTCCTGCTGCTGGGTTGTTGCCCTCCTACGGCCTCCTCCACGTCTCCTGATGTACTGACCTGTCTCCTGGTAGCGCCTCCATGCTCTGGACACTACGCTGACAGACACAGCAAACCTTCTTGCCACAGCTCGCATTGATGTGCCATCCTGGATGAGCTGCACTACCTGAGCCACTTGTGTGGGTTGTAGACTCCGTCTCATGCTACCACTAGAGTGAAAGCACCGGCAGCATTCAAAACATCAGCCAGGAAGCATAGGAACTGAGAAGTAAGTGGTCTGTGGTCCCCACCTGCAGAACTACTCCTTTATTGGGGGTGTCTTGCTAATTGCCTATAATTTCCACCTGTTGTCTATTCCATTTGCACAACAGCATGTGAAATTTATTGTCAATCAGTGTTGCTTCCTAAGTGGACAGTTTGATTTCATAGAAGTGTGATTGACTTGGAGTTACATTGTGTTGTTTAAGTGTTCCCTTTATTTTTTTGAGCAGTATATATATATATATATATATATATATATATGTCAAATATATATATATTTATATATAAATAAATGGTGGGACCAACAGCAATAATAATAGTAGTAGTGGACATGGGATTACCATTAACAACAACTACAACAACAATATTAATCAGAACAACAATACATTAAAGCGATAGTAGTAGACCAGTGTCAACATGACTGAGAAGACACGACATGGTATGAAAGACAAAACAAAACAAGATGGGAAATATTATCCACATTACATTGCACTTTTCACTGGCTGTCCCTCAGGTTGTGGCATGAGGACACATACTTGGCTGCCAAAACTGCACATTTTGGCTTTTCACCCAATAAATATTAGATTTTTTCTTCATCTTTTATAGTTTCAAATTCTCTGTCTCTCTCTCTCTCTCTCTCTCTCTCCCTCTCTCTCTCTCTCTCTCTCTCTCTCTCCCTCTCTCCCCCTCTCTCTCTCTCTCTCTCTCTATTGCTCTCTCTCCCTCTCGCTCTCTCTATTGCTCTCTCTCTCTCCCACTCTATCTCTCTTTGCTGATGTTCTGAATTTAATGAGATTGACAGCGCACATATAGTATTGTAATAATCCTGTCAGATTGTAACACACACACACACACACACACACACACACACACACACGCGCACACACACACACACACACACACACACACACACACACACACACACACACACACACACACACACACACACACACACACACACACACACGACTCACTAAAACCAGGTATGTCTAGGCATGTGTCTGTGTTTGTGTGTGTGTGTGTATGCAGCGTACTGCGTGTGTGTGACATGTGAGGCGGCGTGGTTGTTTCCATTCGTCTCCTCTCCTATTGCTCCTACTTCAATTATACATTATCCTCGATCATGACTGAGGCTCCTCCTCTCTCTCCTGTCCCTCCACTCCCTCCTCTCTCACCTCTCCCTCCTCTCTCACCTCTCCCTCCTCACTCACCGCTCCCTACTCTCCCTCCTCTCCCTCTACTCCCTCCTCTCTCACCTCTCCCTCCTCTCTCACCTCTCCCTCCTCACTCACTTCTCCCTCCTCTCTCTCCGGTCTATCCTCTCCCTCCTGTCTCCTGTCCCTCCACTCCCTCCTCTCTCACATCTCCCTCCTCTCTCACCTCTCCCTCCTCTCTCAGCTCTCCCTCCTCTCTCGCCTCTCCTTCCTCTCTCACCTCTCCCTCCTCTCTCACCTCTCCCTCCTCTCTCACTGCTCCCTCCTCTCTCTCCTGTCCCTCCACTCCCTCCTTTCTCACCTCTCCTTCCTCTCTCACCTCTCCCTCCTCTCTCACCTCTCCCTCCTCTATCACCTCTCCCTCCTCTCTCAGCTCTCCCTCCTCTCTCACCTCTCCCTCCTCTCTCAGCTCTCCCTCCTCTCCATCTCTCTCACCCCTCTCTTTCTCAAGCCACATCATTCTCTCTCATCCCCTGTATCTCCTCCCTCTGTCATTATATATCTCGTCCTCTCCTCTATCCTTTAAGCTTCTTTCGTTTCACTCCAACCCTCAACTTTATTTGGTATTTGCTCTCTCTCCTTCCCTCTCTCATCCTCTTCTCCATTCTTCCCCCGCTCTCTCGCTCACTCCACTCTCCTCCTCCCCTCACTCCCTCCTTCTCTTTCTCTCTCTCTCTCTCTCTCTCTCTCTCTCTCTCTCTCTCTCTCTCTCTCTCTCTCTCCCTGTGTATCGCCAGTCAATAATACATTTCTTGGCACCTTGAATTGATTGTCCTTGCGTGAGGGGGCCCAGTGTTGTTTGTTTGAAGGCTCAGCGGTGTCAAATGAAAAGGCTAGGGCCATTTTCTACCTGCCATGGGCCCTCAGCCTCCATCACACACACTCCTCACTTACTGACACGCACACACACACACACACACACACACACACACACACACACACACACACACACACACATACACACCACAGGAGGTTGGTGGCACCTTAATTGGGGAGGACCGGGTCATGGTAATGACTGGAGTGGAATCAGTGGAATGATATCAGCAACATCAAATACATGGGTTCCATGGTTTCCAGGTGTTTGGTGACATTCCATTTACTCCGTTCCAGCCTTTACTAAGAGCTGTCCTCCCCTCAGCAGCCTCACTGACACACACACACACACACACACACAAACACATACACAGAGTACAGACACAGTGCACACCTTGGTATAATTGCTAATCAACAACATACAGGGGATTGTGGTGATTGACAGAGGATTGTGTGACAAACAGGATGTTGTGGTGACAGACAGGGGATTGTGGTGACAGACAGGATGTTGTGGTGATAGACAGGATGTTGTGGTGACAGACAGGGGATTGTGGTGACAGACAGGATGTTGTGGTGACAGACGGGATTGTGGTGACAGACAGGATGTTGTGGTGACAGACAGGGGATTGTGGCGACAGACAGGAAGTTGTGGTGACAGACAGGATGTTGTGGTGACAGACAGGGGATTGTGGCGACAGACAGGATGTTGTGGTGACAGACAGGATGTTGTGGTGACAGACAGGGGATTGTGGTGACAGACAGGATGTTGTGGTGACATACAGGATGTTGTGGTGACAGACAGGGGATTGTGGCGACAGACAGGATGTTGTGGTGACAGACGGGATAGTGGTGACAGACAGGATGTTGTGGTGACAGACTGGATGTTGTGGTGACAGACAGGGGATTGTGGTGACAGACAGGATGTTGTGGTGACAAACAGGATGTTGTGGTGACAGACAGGGGATTGTGGCGACAGACAGGATGTTGTGGTGACAGACAGGATGTTGTGGTGACAGACAGGGGATTGTGGTGATAGACAGGATGTTGTGGTGACAGACAGGATGTTGTGGTGACAGACAGGGGTGGTGGTGACAGACAGGATGTTGGGGTGACAGACAGGATGTTGTGGTGACAGACAGGGGATTGTGGTGACAGACAGGATGTTGTGGTGACAGACAGGGGATTGTGGTGACAGACAGGATGCTGTGGTGACAGACAGGGGATTGTGGTGACAGACAGGATGCTGTGGTGACAGACAGGATGTTGTGGTGACAGACAGGATGTTGTGGTGACAGACAGGGGACTGTGGTGACAGACAGGATGTTGGGGTGACAGACAGGATGTTATGGTGACAGACAGGGGATTGTGGTGACAGACAGGATGTTGTGGTGACAGACAGGGGATTGTGGTGACAGACAGGATGCTGTGGTGACAGACAGGCTGTTGTGGTGACAGACAGGATGTTGTGGTGACAGACAGGATGTTGTGGTGACAGACAGGGGATTGTGGTGACAGACAGGATGTTGTGGTGACAGACAGGATGTTGTGGTGACAAACAGGATGTTGTGGTGACAGACAGGATGTTGTGGTGACAGACAGGGGATTGTGGTGATAGACAGGATGTTGTGGTGACAAACAGGATGTTGGGGTGCTAGACAGGATGTTGTGGTGACAGACAGGGGATTGTGGTGACAGACAGGATGTTGTGGTGACAGACAGGATGTTGTGGTGACAAACAGGATGTTGTGGTGACAGACAGGATGTTGTGGTGACAGACAGGGGATTGTGGTGACAGACAGGATGTTGTGGTGACAGACAGGATGTTGTGGTGACAAACAGGATGTTGGGGTGCTAGACAGGATGTTGTGGTGACAGACAGGGGATTGTGGTGATAGACAGGATGTTGTGGTGACAGACAGGATGTTGTGGTGACAAACAGGATGTTGTGGTGACAGACAGGATGTTGGGGTGACAGACAGCGGATTGTGGTTGCATCCTCACTATGTACCCTACTATTGTTCATGCTAGCTGACTCGCTTAGTTGTTTTCATTTGTGTGTCGTTGTCCTTCTGTTGGAACACTCCTCTGATTCGTTTTTTGTTCATTGGCTGTAACACGCCGATCAAGGAGAGACTAGACCCGTATAATATTTACTATTGACAATCAGTCATTATACAGCATATAAATCAGCCATATTAGTCTTGGCCCTTTGCGTTTATGTTCTACCTTATTTGGTAATTCTACTCATTAGAGAACTGTGTCTGAAGCATTAAGGCAAATGTGACACGTTGCTCTAGAAAAATGTGCATTTACCCCACTAATGACATCAGCGCAGGAATGGAGGACCACCTTTTAAGCTGGTCCAACCACTGTCCGTTTATGGTCTATTTGCTTTGGAATGTGGCGGTTGAGTTACATTCAGGCGCTGTCTGTCTGTCTGTCTTGGCTGTTTAACAGTGTGACAAACAGACACTAACCAGCGAATGGCATTCCAAACAGAACTGTTCATTATGGGTTCGAACAACGAAGCATGTAGTAGCTAGCTATGTTTGACAAATATCCAAATGTACTGTTTCAACATTGATGCAGTGTGTGGCCTCACCGGCAGCACGACTGCATTCCGAAGGACTATGCATGTGTGTGTGTGTGTGTGTGTGTGTGTGTGTGTGTGTGTGTGTGTGTGTGTGTGTGTGTGTGTGTGTGTGTGTGTGTGTGTGTGTGGTGTGCTTGCATGCATGCGTACGTGTGAGTGTGGATCATTTCCAAAGAGCAGGGTTTATGGCTGAATTCTGAATAAGGAAGTGAAAAGGAAGCTTGTTTCTGAGCCCTTAACTGTTTGAGGATAATGAGGGATTGAGTCAACGCTGAAGGAGAGAGAGAGAGAGAGAGAGAGATAGAGAGAGGGACAGAGAGGGAGAGAGATGAAAGAGAGAGAGAGAGGGGTAGGGGGAGAGAGAGAGGGGTGGGGAGAGAGGGAGAGGAAAGCGTGAACAGAGGAGAGAGAAGCGTGAACGAAGGAGAGAGGAGAGTGAACAACTGAGGAAACAGAGAATAAAAAGACGCCAAGTTGGAGCGAAGGAACATGCCAAGGCAGTGGGCCGCCTGTCAGTAGAAGCAAGGGATGAATCCCTCCATACTTTCATGTGAAAGGAGGGAATTTCACAGGCTCTAATATGCATTCAGCCTCCTCCTCTGCTGTTTACGCCTGACTGACAGGCCTGGATTTACTGTCTGATTGGACTAGTCACGCAGGTTTGGTAAACAACACCCCTGATGGACAGATCTGGGTTTGTGTTGGAAGGAGGTGTGTCCTTCTGCATGTGTGATAAGATAAGGTAATTAGCTGGGTGCTTACATTTGTCCTCTTCCAAATATTTACAAGTGCATGTGTGAACTGGACATTAGTTTTTTTTGCATATCCCTGAGCCAGGGATCAGCCATTATTGACAGTGACCCTGGAGAAATTAGGGTTCATTGCTTTGCTCAAGGGCAAATCGACAGATTTAGTCGCCTTCAGGGATTTGAACCAGCGACCTTTCAGTAACTTTCCCTACGCTCCTAACCGCTAGACTACCTGTCGCCTGTGAGTGAGTTGGTGTCTGTTTTTAGAAAGCAAGCCTAGAAGGTTGTGTATGTGCGAGTGCAAGTGCAGATTTGTGTGTGTTTGTCCGTCTCTATCAGGTAACATGTATTACAACTTTTATTATTTCCATGTGGGTGTTCTCTGTCTCTGTTTATAATTTGACATGTGGGTGTTCTCTGTCTCTGTTTATAATTTGACATGTGGGTGTTCTCTGTCACTGTTTATAATTTGACATGTGGGTGTTCTCTGTCTCTGTTTATAATTTGACATGTGGGTGTTCTCTGTCTCTGTTTATAATTTGACATGTGGGTGTTCTCTGTCACTGTTTATAATTTGACATGTGGGTGTTCTCTGTCTCTGTTTATAATTTGACATGTGGGTGTTCTCTGTCACTGTTTATAATTTGACATGTGGGTGTTCTCTGTCTCTGTTTATAATTTGACATGTGGGTGTTCTCTGTCTCTGTTTATAATTTGACATGTGGGTGTTCTCTGTCACTGTTTATAATTTGACATGTGGGTGTTCTCTGTCTCTGTTTATAATTTGACATGTGGGTGTTCTCTGTCTCTGTTTATAATTTGACATGTGGGTGTTCTCTGTCTCTGTTTATAATTTGACATGTGGGTGTTCTCTGTCTCTGTTTATAATTTGACATGTGGGTGTTCTCTGTCTCTGTTTATAATTTGACATGTGGGTGTTTTCTGTCTATAATTTGACATGTGGGTGTTCTCTGTTTCTGTTTATAATTTGACATGTGGGTGTTCTCTGTCTCTGTCTATAATTTGACATGTGGGTGTTCTCTGTCTCTGTTTATAATTTGACATGTGGGTGTTCTCTGTCTATAATTTGATATGTGGTTGTTTTCTGTCTATAATTTGACATGTGGGTGTTCTCCAACTATAAATTGACATGTGGGTGTTCTCTGTCTATAATTTGACATGTGGGTGTTTTCTGTCTATAATTTGACATGTGGGTGTTTTCTGTCTATAATTTGACATGTGGGTGTTCTCCAGCTATAATTTGACATGTGGATGTTCTCTCTTCCTCTCTGCATGGGTTTTGGCCTTTGTTTCTTAGTTGCAGCAGTAGTAGTATGGGCTGTTTTGATTGTTTGTCCCTCCTACTTGTCTGATTAGATAGGTCCTGCAGGGAGAGAGGCAGAGTCAGTATAGTGTTCTATTGTATAAACCCCCCTCTCCCTCTGCTTTTAAAAGGCTTATCAGGGCGGCAAATTCAAAAACAACAAAACAACAAAATGTCATAATTCAACTTTCTCAAACATACAACTATTTTACACCATTTTAAAGATACACTTCTCCTTGATGTAACCACGTTGTCCGATTTCAAAAAGGCTTTACAGCGAAAGCAAAACATTAGATTATGTTAGGAGAGTACATAGACAAAAATAATCACACAGCCATTTTCCAAGCAAGGACATGTGTCAATAAAACCCAAAACACAGCGAAATGAAGCACTAACCTTTGATGATCTTCATCAGATGACACTCCTAGGACATTATGTTACACAATACATGTATGTTTGTTCGATAAAGTTCATATTTATATCCAAAAACAGCATTTTACATTGGCGTGTGATGTTCAGAAAATGTATTCCCACCAAAACACCCGGTGAATGTGCACATCAATTTACAAAAATACTCATCATAAACGTTGACAAAATATATAACAATAATTTAAAGAATTATAGATAGACTACTCCTGGATGCAACCGCAGTGTCAGATTTTAAAATAGCATTTTTCAATATTCTGAGTACATAGTCCAGCCATCACAGCGAGCTATACAGACACCCGCCAAGTTCGGGGCAACCTAAACTCAGAATTAGTATTAGAAATATTGTCTTACCTTTGCTGATCTTCGTCAGAATGCACTCCCAGGACTGCTACTTCCATAAGAAATGTTTTTTTTGTTCGAAATACTCCATATTTATGTCCAAATACATCCGTTTGGTTCGTGCGTATAGATCACTTATCCAAAGGCATAACGCGCGAGGGCGGAACCAGAGACGAAAAGTCAAAATGTTCCATTACCGTACTTAGAAGCATGTCAAACGCTGTTTAAAATCAATCTTTATGGTATTTTTAACGTAAAATTGAGAAAATGTTCCAACCGGACAATAGCATATTCATTCAACAAGAAAAATAAGGAATGGCGCACTCGCGGGATCGAGCATATCCAATCCCTTTGTTGCCAGGCAGTCCACTCAGTAACTGAGCTCCTATACTCTGCCCAGTGACAGGAGAATGCTCCAACCACTTTCTGAAGGCTGTTGACAGCCAATGGAAGCCTTAGGAAGTGCAACGTCACCCCACAGACACTGTAGTTTCGATAGAGAATCAAAAGAAGATCTACAATTCTCAGACTTTCCACTTCCTGCTTGGAATTTTCTCAGGTTTTTGCCTACCATATGAGTTCTGTTACACTCACAGACACCATTCAAACAGTTTTAGAAACTTCAGAGTGTTTGCTATCCAAATCTACTAATAATATGCATATTCTAGTTTCTGGGCCAGAGTAGTAACCTGTTTAAATTGGGTACGTTTTTCATCCGGCCGTGAAAATACTGCCCCCTAGCCCAGACAGGTTAATCAAAGGTCTTACACTAAATGAAGTATTTGTTAATCCTTATATCGCATGGACAAAAATGTTAGCAAAGACAAACCTAAAGCGCTTGAACACACACACACACATACACACACACATACACATGTACGCACCACGCCCACACACCACGCACGCACACACACTAAAAACTGCACGACCGCTATGCTATGTTTCTGTTCATGCATGTCTTCTCCAACAAGCCTGAAGATATCATGTCATATGGAAGCTGCGTTAAATGAAAGATTTGTCCGAGACCAGAGAGAATCTGTTGAGTGAAAATTAGTGGGTTTCTTCAGTCATTCCTCATTTCGCTGTCAAACATTATCCAGCTGGAACCTTATTTTATTCATGTGGATTCTAGTGATTTTCCTTCCTTCTCTCTCCTCTCCTCTCCTCTCTCACTCTCTTTCCTTCTCTCTATCTCCTTCTCTCTCGCTCTCCCCATCTCTCTCCTCCCCTCTCCTGTCGTCTCCATTCCGAGAATCGCATTATAAGGATAGTAGCAAAGCTCAAATGAATTTCAGCTTGTTAATTCCCTTTAAAAAAAAGAATGAAGGAACGAGAGCGAGGGCGAGAGAGAGAGAGAGCGAGAAAGTCGGGGCGCTGTTTGAGTTCCTAATTGCTGTAGCCCGTACTGTGACCTGCAGATGTGCTATTCCCCTGCCTGATGAAATATTAACTAGAGACTAGAGAGAGAGAGAGAGAGAGAGAGAGAGAGAGAGAGAGAGAGAGAGAAAGAGAGACAGGGAGAGACAGAGAGGGAGAGACAGAGAGAGAGAGAGAGAGAGCGAGACAGGGAGAGACAGAGAGGGAGAGACAGAGAGGGAGAGACAGAGAGGGAGAGACAGAGAGGGAGAGAGAGAGGGAGAGAGAGAGAGAGAGAGAGATGGATATTGGTTGTTCTAGTATAGAACTAAAGAGACCAAGGTCAAGCAACACTATGACTGTACAGGATTGGGGTTGATTGGTTCACAGGAAAGAACAGCAAATATAGAACTTGTTAGGAGGGGAAAGGTAACCCGGGGATGGTGTCTGTGTAGTGTGTATAGTCTGTGTGTGTGTGGGGGGGGGGGGGGGGGGGGTATACTGTGTGTGTGTTGACAGAGAGTTCCTCCAAGGCTGCTGTCAGAGATCCAAGCATAAGTGTGTGTGTATGTGTGTATATGTGTGTGTGTGTGTGTGTGTGTGTGTGTGTGTGTGTGTGTGTGTGTGTGTGTGTGTGTGTGTGTGTGTGTGTGTGTGTGTGTGTGTGTGTGTGTGGGGGGGAGTGTGTGTGGGAGTGTGTGTGGACACTAGAGAGTTCCTCCAAGGCTGCTGTCAAGGCGCCAGTCATAAAGCATGCTCACCTCTTAACACCAGATTTATGATTCCATAACTCATCTCTCTGAGCTCCTAACATCGTGTTTTAACCCCAAATATGGTAGGAAAATGTGTGGTGTGTCGGGTTAGGAACGGGAAGAAGCATGGGCAGTTGACTTTGGGTCGTGGGTTGTATAATATTCATGACAGATGAGAATGTTAAAGATTTCTGGAGACAAAAAACATACTCCCCGATGTTGAGGACTCATCTGGCATACCTGGCTGCACAACTTCTGCTGTCTAACCCACTATGACAACAGGTTGACAACTATGGCAACACCACTGTGTCTCTGTCTGTCTGGGCTGGAAATGTGTCATCAACGCGAGATGCAAAGCATGCAAAGCACACATCTGTGTGTGTGTGTGTGTGTGTGTGTGTGTGTGTGTGTGTGTGTGTGTGTGTGTGTGTGTGTGTGTGTGTGTGTGTGTGTGTGTGTGTGTGTGTGACTGCGTGTGACTGTGTCTCCATGCTCACATGCGTGTCAGCCGTCACCAATAAATGGCTCAACAGCTGTTGCAACCTGCTCCTATCAGCAAACTACCAGATACATACCAGATGCCTCATGGGTAGAGTCGTCCTGACACCTCACGCCTCCTACACTTCAATCACATCCCCAGGAGAGAAAACATCACACAAACATCACTTCAATCACACACCTAAGATAGGGAACATCAATAGTCATTAGTAAGAGAAAAGAAAGTTTCCACACAGGAAAATACAGCCAGTTGAGAAGTTGCAGTACCTGGCAAAAAATATATATATTAAAAAAAATCATGTTTTGTTTTATGTTAATGGTGTTTAAAATGGTCACAGCTTGTTGCTCGCCACTCCGGGCGTACAATGCTTTAGCTGCATTGTAAATTGTGTTTTGTTACGCGTGGCCTGGTTCCATTCTGGCCCAAATGTTTCAGAGAGAAACAAGAAAATAAGAAAATATATTCAATATTTCATTAACCCTGAATTATAGAGACCTCTTGAATAAGTAGCCTTATATGCTAGGGGTCTGCAGTAGATAAATAAAATAAAATAAACATTTCATATTTCCATAGGAAAGTGGAGCTGCATGGTGTTATGGGCAATAAACTCTCACAGTCTCACGTCAAGAATTAAACGTTCATCCATGTTTTTCAAACGTAAAATTTCAAAGTTGTTACAAACGGTAAAATGTCTATGTTCTTAAGGTTTAGGCATTAACTCAGAATTGTTAGGATTAAGTTTAGGCTTACACCCATCGCCCATCCCTGTCCACAACACACCAGCAAAACAGAAACCTACTTCAAGGTAACAGCGCTCGCCGTTGCCCCTAGTGGACGGTTTCCACCTCATCTCCCGACGTCCTCAGACATTTTTTATTTGTTTATTAAACCTTTATTTAACTAGGCAAAACATGGATGGATGTCGAATACTGACTTGTATCACGGATGACCTGCCTGGTTTTAGGGGACCTGATTATTGTTTTAAAGAGTAACACACACACACACACTCCCTTTCTCCCATGCCTCGAGGCCCTACCTCCGATACACAGGGGGTTAAATTAGCAAGCCCAATGAATTCCATCATTACCAAGTGGCTTCACTACGGTTAGCATCCGCACTTGGTTTACATTAGAGTAAATGGGGGAGAAAAAAAGCTGTTTTCCAGTAAAGCAGACAAAACAAAGGCAGGTTATTCAGACTGAGTGAAAGACAAGGAGCTGGACATTGTTATTAGATTAAAAGAGGGAATGCCATGTAATAGGATACTAGTAAAATGAATGCTTCTGCTTTGGCCTTGTGCTTTTGATGGGACTTTAATAAGGCAGTTTGATATGGTGTGTGTGTGTGTGTATGTGTGTGTGTGTGTGTGTGTGTATATCTGTGTGTGTGTGTGTTTGTGTGTGTATATGTGTGTGTGTGTGTGTGTTTGTGTGTGTATGTGTGTGTGTGTGTGTGTGTGTGTGTGTGTGTGTGTGTGCATGTGTGTGTGTGTGTGTGCGTGTGTGTTTGTGTGTGTGTGTGTGTTTTTGTGTGTGTGTGTGTGTGTGTGTTTTTGTGTGTGTGTGTGTGTGTGTGTGTGTGTGTGTGTGTGTGTGTGTGTGTGTGTGTGTGTGTGTGTGTCTGTGTGCTTGCATGCGTCATTCCTTTTGAAAGCTCATAGGAGCACCATAGGCAAACCATTTCTTATATTTTTTTATCTTCTTCTGTAACGTACCTAGAAATCAATCCTGGAACGTGGGGATCCGCCTCACTCGTATGCACGCACACACACACACACGCACGCACGCACACACACGCACGCGCGCACACACACACATATACACACAAACACACACACACGCACACATACACACACACATATACACACAAACACACACACACACGCAAGCAAGCACGCACGCACACACACACACACACACATGCACACACACACACACGCAAGCATGCACGCGCGCACACACACACACGCACACACACACATGCACACACACACACACACACACGCGCGCGCGCATGCACGCACACACGCATGCACGCACACACGCACACACGCACACACACACACACACATACACACACACACACACACACACACACTGATCTCACCATTACTTTTCCCATCTTCCTGTCACCACACACTCACTGAGGATGAATATTCTGAAACGTCGTAGTTCCCTCCACAGCTCTGCTCTGTGACCAGCCACTTCATTTCCGTAGGCACCACTCAAAACCTGGACTGGCCTCTCTGCACCGCGTGGCATGTCCATGTAACAGTGATCCCCTCTGTAATCTAATGTTACACCAATACACCCTGTTGTTCTCTCTCCCTTCCTCCCTCCTTCCTCCCTCCTTTCCTCCCTCTGTCTTTCATTGTGATTACCCATGGGGAACCACAGGGCACACTCAGGACCTTTTCACCTGCTCTGTGAGTAGAGAGGTGAGGAGGGTGGAGGGAGAGAGGGAAGGAGAGGGAGGGGGGACGTATTTTAACACAACACTTGATCTGTTCCATTCTTTTTATCCCCTAGCCCCCCCCCCCCCCCCCCCCCACCCTGTCTCACTCATTATTATTTTATTCCTGTTATCCCTGCTGCCGGTAAGACGATAGGTCACACAAGACGATAGGACACACACACACACACACACATACATACACACACACACACACACACACACACACACACACACACACACACACACACACACACAAAGTCACCGGGTGAGTAACAGTGCAGGGGCGAGTCTCTCTTAAGCAGAGAGCGGATACAGGGGCCACTCTCATACAGGTGTCCCGGTGTATAATGCCTGTTTGACATCTGATCTATCTTGATTCAGGAAAGGTGACATGCTTTGTGGATCCTTCAGTGTGTTTTCCTACACCATGACAACGGCTTCCTTTGTTAGCCTGTTTTTTTTTGTTGCTCAGTCTACTGGTCTGTTTTGGCTCATTCCACTTACTTAACTCCAGTAAGTTGAATATAACAAATTAAAGTATATATACATTGTGGGTTTTATAGCCTCCTCTAATGTTGTTTTCAATGATTTTGTTCATCATTTTGCTGAAGGGACCCAGCAGTGATAATTGCTGTGCTTCTACACCTGCATTGCTTGCTGTTTGGGGTTTTAGGCTGGGTTTCTGTACAGCACTTTGAGATATCAGCTGATTTGATTTGAATTGTGTTTTTCACCATTCTAGCCACGCATGAATACGTGTCATCACATAGCATCTTAGAGGGGCGACAGGTGTTAAACCAACAACCATCCTCACATTTCACATGATCTCCCCAAAATGGACGCCCAGTCTCCTACTCTGTAATTAGATCTAATAGGACTGGGTCTGAAACTAAGACAATGCAATAAACACTGAGATATGTTGGGTGTTGTTTTTCCTGATTTCTTCATTGGAAAGGGGACAGAGGATAAGGAGGTACTTGCTAAGTGCACTCGAAGAAGGCCTTTGAAGGATGGGTCTATTTTACATGGAGGATTAGCGTGGATATCTCAGTCATCAGACAGCGATATGGGGCCCTGATAGCGTCTCAGCCCTTTGATGCCCTTATCCCTCCGCCTATCTCTGGAGACGCGCATTTCACCGGGCACACATAGATACAGCTGTATAAACCGAGATAGCTCTGATTATCGTGTGTGTGTGTCGCGTTTGTTAGAAATACACATATATGCTCAAGCACACGCACAAACAAACAAACACACACACACACACACAGTCCTGTGGTCCCGAGAGTAGAACAGAGTGTATTGAAACTCCAATCTCCTTGTTCCAGCCTATAGAAATACCTACCCTGTGCCTAACTCCAGTCTCTTAGTTCAATCCTATAGAAATACCTACCCTGTGCCTAACTCCAGTCTCTTAGTTCAATCCTATAGAAATACCCACCCTGTGCCTAACTCCAGTCTCTTAGTTCAATCCTATAGAAATACCCACCCTGTGCCTAACTCCAGTCTCTTAGTTCAATCCTATAGAAATACCTACCCTGTGCCTAACTCCAGTCTCTTAGTTCCATCCTATAGAAATACCCACCCTGTGCCTAACTCCAGTCTCTTAGTTCAATCCTATAGAAATACCTACCCTGTGCCTAACTCCAGTCTCTTAGTTCAATCCTATAGAAATACCTACCCTGTGCCTAACTCGTCTCTTAGTTCAATCCTATAGAAATACCCACCCTGTGCCTAACTCGTCTCTTAGTTCAATCCTATAGAAATACCTACCCTGTGCCTAACTCGTCTCTTAGTTCAATCCTATAGAAATACCTACCCTGTGCCTAACTCCAGTCTCTTAGTTCAATCCTATAGAAATACCCACCCTGTGCCTAACTCCAGTCTCTTAGTTCAATCCTATAGAAATACCTACCCTGTGCCTAACTCGTCTCTTAGTTCAATCCTATAGAAATACCCACCCTGTGCCTAACTCCAGTCTCTTAGTTCAATCCTATAGAAATACCCACCCTGTGCCTAACTCCAGTCTCTTAGTTCAATCCTATAGAAATACCTACCCTGTGCCTAACTACAGTCTCTTAGTTCAATCCTATAGAAATACCTACCCTGTGCCTAACTACAGTCTCTTAGTTCAATCCTATAGAAATACCTACCCTGTGCTGCTAAACGTCCATCTTTCTCTCAATTTAAATGTATGGCCTTTATTGGCATGGGAAATGTATGTTTACGCTTGCCCAAGCAAGTGAAATAGATAATTAACAAAAGTAAAATAAACAATACAATATTAACAGTAAACATTACACTTACAAAGGTTCCAAAAGAATAAAGACAAATGTCATATTATGTATATATACAGTGTTTCTCTCTTGCTCTCTCTCTTTTTTCTCTCTCTCTCTCTCTCTCTCTCTCTCTCTCTCTCTGTCATTCCCTTGCTCTCTCTGTCATGGTCTGGCTGTGTGTGGTTGTCATTGAACAGGAGCCAGGGACGAGATGCTGTCACACCTCAGCCCTGAGCGTGTACTAGGCCTAACATACACAAATCTGTTCTGGGAACAGTGAAACGGGAACACAGAGGACCTTTGTTTACCAGACATCTGTCTGTGTACTGGTCTGAGAGCACTTTGACCTAGACATCAAGTCAGAAGGGTCAATCTTTTGTCTACCTGTCTTGTTGCCACAGAAATCCATAGTCAACAACCCAATTGGGCATTTGTCATCAACTGTACTGTACTTAGTGGTTTTGCGTGGTTTGAACAGCCATATTTACTGCTAGGAATGCTCATCTTGTCTCTCGGGGTTGTCTTTCATCATGCTTACTGCTGACGCCCAGTCCTGTGTCACAACAAACTAATGTTACCACGAGGATGAGGCCTGTCACACACTGACAGTAGTGGGTCAATTCTCAGCCACCGTTATGGTGTTCGTACTGTACACACACACACACACACACACACACACACACACACACACACACACACACACACACACACACACACACACACACACACACACACACAGACACACACACACACACAGACACACACACAGACACACACAGACACACACACACACACACACCTAGGCAGGGCACTGAGACTGACGTATCTGACATGACAGAGGCACACGGCCATACACCGTTGTACACACATGTGGATAGAAACACAAACACACACACACACGTGGACTTACTCACAGAAGAGGTTGTTGCACACACACACACACACACACACACTCAAAGTAATGGGTCAGTCAAAAGTCTACAATCAAGGAGTAATATATATTGTAGGTCATGTGAGCATGAGGATTGGTAGCCAGCCTCTATGTAAGTTAAACCATGGCTGTGCCAGGGTTAAGGTGGTGGAGCATTGGCACCTCTTCACATTGACTACGACACACGAGCAGCCTAGTTATTCATTAGAAAACTGTAGCTATCCGATGTCGTTGATTGACACGACATGGCTAGTGTTTTAGTATGAGTGAAATAAGCCTGGTTCCCCTTGTGCCTGAACAATGACCCTTCTTCATGCATTATGAAAAACGGACTCATCCCTTTCAATCCTAGTGTGTCCTTCAACTCTACACCTGTAACTCTTACCCCATCAATCACATCACACTAGCGTTTAGTTTTCATCATATGACTCATGCAGAGCCATGCAGTGGAGAGGCATCAACATACCCCATAAAGACTGTGGGTAGTTGTTAGTGCTGCTAGCTATCTTAATCCACTGCCACTCAAAAGCGAACCCCCCTCCTTCCGAAGGCACTTCTATTTTCTCATTCAGCTCAGGTCAGAGGTTGGATCAGATTTTGAAGGCGTTAAAAAGCGCCCCTCCGAATAGTATCTCTGTTACAGCAGTGGCCTAATCCCCCACTTGAAGAGCAATTAAAAGTTTAGCCACAGAAAGTAACCATGTGTGAGCTTTCCTTTTTCTCTTTAAATCACAGTGGCTCTATGGTCTCTCGCTCTCTCTCTCTCTCTCTCTCTCTCTCTCTCTCTCTCTCTCTCTCTCTCTTTCTGTGGCTCTGTCTCTGTGGTCTCTCTCTCTCACTCTCTCTTGCTCTGTGGCTCTGTTTCTCTGTGGTCTCGCTCTCTCTCTCTCTCCCTCTCTCTCTCTTTCTCTGTGGCTCTGTGGTGTCTCTCCGGCTGAAGGCATGGGGGTGCATGCTAATAGAAAAAGAGAGGAGGACTCAAACACATTGTGACTAAACAATAAGAGGAGGGAATAAAATAAGGAATACATGGAGTTTGGAAATGGGAAGAGCTCCTTTTTACTCTTTTGCTTTCTCTTTGGCTGTCTGTGCCTCCCTCTCTCTCTTCATCATTCTCTCCCTCTCTAAAGTGTCTCCCATGGCACTAGGCTGATTAAGCAAAGTGAACACTCATGGGGGAAACACTGTTGGTTGGCAACAACTTTGTGCCATAACCCCCCCGTCCCCCGTCCCTCCTGTCCCTCCCCTCTCCTACCATATTCTCTGGCATCAGTGGGTAAAAGAGATTAGCCGGACCTTCATGTTGGGGCTGTGCCTCTGTCTGTTCACATTCACTAAGCCTCCATTGCTCAACTGGGCATGTTTTATTTATCGATATATTAATCTATATGTTTAATTATATTTTCATCTATATATTTAATTATATTTTCATCTATATATTTAATGATATATTCCTCTATATATTTAATGATATATGAATCTATATGTTTAAGTATATATTCATCTATATATTTAATGATATATTCATCTATATATTTAATGATATTTTCATGTATATATTTAATGATATTTTCATCTATATATTTAATGATATTTTCATCTATATATTTCATGATATTTTCATCTATATATTTAATGATATATTCATCTATATATTTAATTATATTTTCATCTATGTATTTAATGATATTTTCATCTATATATTTAATGATATATTCCTCTATATATTTAATGATATATTCAACTATATATTTAATGATATATTCCTCTATATGTTTAATTATATTTTCATCTATATATTTAATGATATATTCCTCTATATATTTAATAATATATTATTTTATATATTTAATGATATTCCTCTATATATTTAATGATATATTCAACTATATATTTCATGATATATTCCTCTATATATTTCATGATATATTCAACTATATATTTAGTGATATATGAATCTATATGTTTAAGTATATATTCATCTATATATTTAATGAGATATTTCTTTATATATTCGATGATATAATCATCTATATATTTAATTATATATTCATCTATACAATTAAATGTATATTAACTTATATGTTTTTAAGTATATATTAATCTATATATTTAATGATATAATCATCTATATATTTAATGATATTTTCATCTATATATTTAATGATATATTCCTCTATATATTGAATGATATATTCAACTGTATATTTAATGATATTTTCCTCTATATATTTAATGGTATATTCAACTATATATTTAATTATATATTCTTTTATATATTTAATGATATTCCTCTATATATTTAATAATATATTCAACTATATATTTCATGATATACTCCTCTATATATTTAATGATATATTCAACTATATATTTAGTGATATATTAATCTATATGTTTAAGTACATATTCATCTATATATTTCATGAGATATTTCTTTATATATTTGATGATATTAGCATCTATATATTTAATTATATATTCATTTATATAATTAAATGTATATTAATCTATATGTTTAAGTATATATTAATCTATATATTTCATGATATTTTCATCTATATATTTAATGATATATTCATCTATATATTTAATGATATTTTCATCTATATATTTAATGATATATTCATCTATATATTTAATGATATTTTCATCTATATATTTAATGATATTTTCATCTATGTATTTAATGATATATTCATCTATGTATTTAATGATATTTTCATCTATATATTTAATGATATTTTCATCTATATATTTAATGATATTTTCATCTATATATTTAATGATATTTTCATCTATATATTTAATGATATATTCATCTATATATTTAATGATATTTTCATCTATATATTTAATGATATTTTCATCTATATATTTAATGATATTTTCATCTATATATTTAATGATATTTTCATCTATATATTTAATGATATATTCATCTATGTATTTAATGATATTTTCATCTATATATTTAATGATATTTTCATCTATATATTTAATGATATTTTCATCTATATATTTAATGATATATTCATCTATATATTTAATTATATTTTCATCTATATATTTAATGATATATTCATCTATATATTTAATGATATTTTCATCTATATATTTAATGATATTTTCATCTATATTTTTTATCATATTTTCATCTATATATGTAATTATATATTCCTCTATATATTTAATGATGTATTCATATACGTTCACATGTATATTAATCTATATGTTTAAGTATATATTAATCTATATATTTAATTATATTTTCCCCCAGCTAAACAAGGTGATGAAAGGTCAATAAAAACCCAAAGGGAGCAACACTAGTGGTATTAGCAAAATTATTCAAGGTGATTTGATTTTTCACGTCATTAGATCATAAAATGACCACATGATAGAAATGGAGCAGGTTTTATTTGATTTATTTATTTAACCTTTATTTAACAAGGCAAGTCAGTCAAAGAGTAAGAACAAAATCCTCGCAGTAGCAGAATTGAGGTGAGTCTTTTAATCAGTAGAGGGTGATTTTAATAACCCACAACTTCTCCAACTACAGGAAAACAAACGTTGGTACACCTGTGGGCTTTCAAAGAGCGAGTTGGAGCCACTTCCTATGTCTGGGAGTGAAAGGCTAGCATTCACCTCCATTACAGTGTTACCCAACATGTGCCACAATGCACAGAGATCCCTGAGACACTGGACACTCTGGACAAGTGAGAGAATTTATGGCTGAAAAGACTTTATGCATCAATGTGTCTGAAAGCCTCTCTGTCTCGGAACATTTTATAGATCCACTGAAGTGAAACAGAAAACACTTGTACGCATTTCTTTTGACTCGGAGGCCAAAGACTGAAACACGACACAGAGTCTTGAGTGTTGTTTGGCTTTTTCATTTGGTGTTAGCTTGGAACAAAGCAGACCTGGGGTGGACGGAATGTGTGTGGAGGAGGAGTGTTGGAAGTGGAGATGTAGAAGAAGAGAGGTGGAGGTAGAGAGGAGAAACCAAGCTTGACGGGGTCAATGTTATCACTCATGGGGAGCAAGATACCTGAGACTCCCCAGGTGGACAACGAGGCAGCACCCCTATACCCCTCTAACCACACCCCCCTCCCTGCCCTAACCTCAGAGTCTCTTACTCCCATCCTACCCAACTTCTACCCTCCTCAGGGCTCCTCCAAAACAGATGAAGAGCCAACCGTGTTGGGGTATTCATCCCTCTAGGCCATCTGAGATCTGAGATGAGTTCAACTCAGATTGTTTCCTGGGTAAGCCGAGAGGCTAGTAATTAAGTGATGTAACTGAATAGCACACTAACAGAACCTAACCCCCTGCTCATCAAGTCACAATTGATCTGCACTCAGACATGAATTCGTACCGTGTTGGTTTCATGTAACTAAAGCAGGAATGTGCTTTCTTTACTATGACTAGCTCCCATTTCACATTCAGCACCATTAGCCATGTTGCTACTACAGTACATGACCTATGCTAAGCTAACCCACTACAGTACATTAGCTATGCAAAGCTAACCCAGGACATGAATAATGCTAAGCTAACCTCCCATGTGGGCCCAGTGTTTGTGTAGAGGGGCTAGCACTTACTGTGTGGGTCTCAGGTGGCTGTGTGTAGTGGGTCGTTGTCGGGTTGCCCATTAAAAATGGAACATGGCAACTTAATTACCGACTGCCACTTCTGGAAATCATGACCTCACTCATGTGACACTAACTCCTCCTCTTCTCTCTATCCTTTATCCCTCTTTTCCTCTCACTCACCTTCCATGTTGTTCTCTCTCTCTCTCCATCCGTCTAACTCTCTTCTTCTGTGCTTGGCTTCAGTGATAGTAGTGGATGCTGTAGTTACTGTTTACTCTCCTCAGCTCCAGTCAGGCCACACCTCTATTTCCACCAACCGCCACGGGCGTGTTCAGCTGAAATTACACACAGCATGTTTTCAACCCCCCCCCCCTCTATTCCTCCATCCATCCCTCTCTCTGTCCCGTCACTCCCCCCTTTCTCAGTCCACATGCTCCAGGGAAGCCTGGCTTAAATGTGAATTCAGTCAGAATTTGGTTCATGACAAAGTCTTATTAAAAGAATGACAGTGGGGATATAGGACATATAATGACAATGTAGTGTTAACATGGAAGGAGGGAGAAGGAAACACTATGTATTCCATATGTATATCGCATGTGCCTTTGTGACTTGAACAAGAATGAAATGTGGCAGGCAGAGATTTGCTGATATGTCATAGCAGTATAACAACAGTTGTTCAAGCTAACACACACACACACACACACACACACACACACACACACACACACACACACACACACACACACACATCTTAATCAACATTCCTGTATAGTGATTAATTTCTATTGATTGGTGGTTGTGGTACTACTAAGAATGCAGAACATAAATATATTGTTGTCAAGACAATCTACTATTCATTCATTCTGTGTTCTGCTGAGATAACACATAGATCATCTCAAGCACAAATCAACTATTCCTGACAACTGTTCAGCTCTTTCAATTAGGGACTTAAGGAGAAAATGAAAATAAAATCGGAGGTCACACGTTATTGACATGAACAGCACAACAAAACAGCTTTCTTATTGGCTCTAGGCCCCAGTATAGCACGTACCGGTAGGCTGACATGTGTTTCGACTTTAGATTCAGGATCTAGCCTGGGAGCCTGAGCCGGCCAACCACAGCAACCTCAGACTGACCACAGTATATCCCAGTAACCTGTGACTACTTCAGTTTAGTCTGTTCATTTGGCTTGAATGACTGAGGCATTCAATCACCCATGGCTGTCATGGATGGCGTTCAATCAGTTGTACAGACAGAGAGGAAGGCAGAGACCCTGTAGCGCTAGCCGGGGCCAGAAAGGCAGAGACCCTGTAGCGCTAGCCGGGGCCAGAAAGGCAGAGACCCTGTAGCGCTAGCCGGGGCCAGAAAGGCAGAGACCCTGTAGCGCTAGCCGGGGCCAGAAAGGCAGAGACCCTGTAGTGCTAGCCGGGGCCAGAAAGGCAGAGACCCTGTAGCGCTAGCCGGGGCCAGAGAGGAAGGCAGAGACCCTGTAGTGCTAGCCGGGGCCAGAAAGGCAGAGACCCTGTAGCGCTAGCCGGGGCCAGAAAGGCAGAGACCCTGTAGCGCTAGCCGGGGCCAGAAAGGCAGAGGCCCTGTAGCGCTAGCCGGGGCCAGAAAGGCAGAGGCCCTGTAGCGCTAGCCGGGGCCAGAAAGGCAGAGACCCTGTAGCGCTAGCCGGGGCCAGAAAGGCAGAGACCCTGTAGCGCTAGCCGGGGCCAGAGAGGAAGGCAGAGACCCATTAGCGCTAGCCGGGCCAGAAAGGCAGAGACCCTGTAGCGCTAGCCGGGGCCAGAAAGGCAGAGACCCTGTAGCGCTAGCCGGGGCCAGAAAGGCAGAGGCCCTGTAGCGCTAGCCAGGGCCAGAGAGGAAGGCAGAGACCCTGTAGCGCTAGCCAAAGTCATTCCGTTACCCAAGAGTGATAAAGCGGTCTTTACTGGTTCTATCAGCTTGGAAATAATTATGTTTGACCAAACACAAGTCTATTTCTTGAATTTTAGCACACTTATAGAGAAGGGCATTCAACATGTACTGCACTGACACAAATGACTGATGGTTGGTTGAAAGATTGTGTGAGCTATTCAATTAGATTTTAGTGCAGCCTTTGATATTATTGACAAAAACCTATTATTGAGAAAACGTATTTGTTATGGCTATTTAACCTCAGCCATATCGTGGATTCAGCGCTATATTTCTAATACAACTCAGAGGGTTTTCTTTAATGGAAGCTTCTCTAATGTCAAACATGTAAGGTGTGGTGTACCACAGGGCAGCTTTCTAGGCCCTCTACTATTTTCTATTTTTACCAATGACCTGCCACTGGCATTAAACAAAGCATGTGTGTGCATGTATGCTTATGATTCAACCATATACGCATCAGCAATCACAGCTAATGAAGTCACTGAAAGCCTTAACAAAGAGTTGCGGTCTGTGTTGTAATAAACTGGTCTTGAACATCTCTAAAACTAAGAGCATTGTATTTGGTACAAATCATTCCCCAAGTTCTAGACCTCAGCTGAATCTGGTAATGAATGGTGTCGCTGTTGAAAACAGATTGAGGAGTCTAAATTACTTGCCGTTTTCTTAGATTGTAAACTGTCATGGTCAAAACATATTGATTCAATGGTTGTAAAGACGCGGAGAGGTCTGTCCATAATAAAGAGATGCTCTGCTTTTTTGACACCACACTCCACAAAGCAAGTCCTGCAGGCTCTACTTTTATCTTGTCTTGATTATTGTCCAGTCATACAGTGCATTCGGACAGTATTCAGACCCCTTCCCTTTTTCCACATTTTGTTACGTTACAGCCTTATTCTAAAATGAATGCCATACATTTAAACACATATACCCCCTAATGACAAAGCAAAAACAGATTTTTAGAAATGTTTGCAAATTTATACAAAAATCAGTACCTTGTTTACATAAGCATTCAGACTCTTTGTTATGAGACTCGAAATTGAGCTAAGGTGCATCCAGTTTCAATTGATCATCCTTGAGATGTTTCTACAACTTGATTAGAGTCCACCTGTGGAAAATTCAATTGATTGGAAAGGCACACAACTGTCTATATAAGGTCCCACAGTTGACAGTGCATGTCAGAGCAAAAACCAAGCCATGAGGTCAAAGGAATTGTCCATAAATCTCAGAGACAGGATTGTGTCGAGGCACAAATCTGGGGAAGGGTACCAGCACATTTATGCAGTATTGAAGGTCCCCAAGAACACAGTGGCCTCCATCATTCTTAAATGGAATACGTTTGGAACCACCAAGACTCTTCCTAGAGCTGGCCACCTGGCCAAACTGAGCAATTGGGGGAGAAAAGCCTTGGTCAGGGAGGTGACCAAGAACCCGATGGTCACTCTGACAGAGCTCCAGAGTTCCTCTGTGGAGATGGGAGAACCTTCCAGAAGTACAACCATCTCTGCAGCACTCCACCAATCAGGCCTTTATGGTAGAGTGACCAGTCGGATGCCACATGACAGCCTGCTTGGAGTTTGCCAAAAGCACACAAAGGACTCTCAGACCATGAGAAACAAGATTCTCTGGTCTGATGAAACCAAGATTGAACTCTTTGGCCTGAATGCCAAGTGCCACATCTGGAGAAAACCAGGTACCGCTCATCACCTGGCCAATACCATCCATAAAGCCATGAAGCATGGTGGTGGCAGCATCATGGTGTGGGGATATTTTTCAGCAGCAGGGACTGAAAGGCTAGTCAGGATGATTGAAAGATGAACGGAGCAAAGTACAGTGAGATCCTTTTTGAAAACCTGTTCCAGAGTGCTCAGGACCTCAGACGGGGGTGAATATTCACCTTCCAACAGGACAATGACATGACGCACATAGCCAAGACAACGCAGGAGTGGCTTCAGGAAAAGTCTCTGAATGTTGTTGAGTAGACCAGCCAGAGCCGGATTGAACATCTCTGGAGAGACCTGAAAATAGTTGTGTAGCAACGCTTCGCATCCATCCTGTCAGAGCTTGAGAGTATCTGCAGAGAAGAATGGGAGAAACTCCCCAAATACAGGTGTTTCAAGATTTTTGCTTCATACCCAAGAAGATTCGAGGCTGTAATCACTGCCAAAGGTGCTTCAACAAAGTACTGAGTAAAGGGTCTGAATACTTACGTACATTTCTGAAACCTGTTTTAGCTGTGCCATTATGGGGTATTGTGTGTAGATTGATGAGGGGAAGAAGCTATTTAATGACTTTTAGAATAACGTAACAAAATGTGGAAAAAGTGAAGGGGCCTGAATGCTTAACAAACACACTGTATGTAGGGTGACCCAGCCCCTGAAGTGACTGTATGTAGGGGGACCCAGCCCCTGAAGTGACTGTATGTAGGGGGACCCAGCCCCTGAAGTGACTGTATGTAGGGTGACCCAGCCCCTGAAGTGACTGTATGTAGGGGGACCCAGCCCCTGAAGTGACTGTATGTAGGGGGACCCAGCCCCCGAAGTGACTGTATGTAGGTTGACCCAGCCCACGAAGTGGCTGTATGTAAGGGGACCCAGCCCCTGATGTGACTGTATGTAGGGGTTCTGCATCTTTCGCGGGGGACGACATGCTTACTGTTGCCTAGTTTCACAGGTGCTGCCACCACACACACTTAGAAACAAAGTAGTCTGGAAAGAAATGTCTTCTTATGCAATTGATGTGTTTAAAGGAGAAATGGGTGTTTATAAAATCTCAACAGACCCTCTTGCTATTGCAGTGTGTGTGTGTGTGTGTGTGTGTGTGTGTGTGTGTGTGCACTCCATTTTGGTCCGAAAACAAATTATAATTTTGTTTTCCCAGAAAATAGAAGGAAACGCAGGTGAACCATATTTATTTATTTATTTTCTTGTTTTTTTCTCTTCCCTTTTTTCTCTCAGACTCAATCTTCCTCTCTTTGCTTCGTCCAAGTGTTTCTCTCACAACCACCTCTCTACCAATTAATTTAGCAACAGTCGCTTCATTCGAAAAATACATTTCAGGTCAAAACAAGTTTATAAATTGCCTGGCTTGGCTGATGAGACAGTGGATTGCACAGTCATACTGAAAAGAGTAAATAGGCATTTCAACATCATAGATTTAGCCGGTGGTAACTTGTGGAATCGACAATGGCTGGAATGCAATTTTAACCAATCAGCATTAAGGATTAGACCCACCTGATGTGTGATCCAGAGTATAGGTTTGAATTTGCTTCTGCTGTTTATACCACCACTTCATTCAAGCTTGGGATCGTTGTCACGCACGGCTCAGACCTTTGTTGTCTAGGAACGAGCCGAGGAATAGGTTTTGATATCTAAACGTCATTTAGAGCATTATTGCAGTGAAATAACAGGACCCCCCTTCTGGGCCTTAATTTTAATTATGCAACAAATGTTTGACTATCCAAGTGAAATTCCAATGAATATTTATTTCAGTTCATTTGTTGAGTTTTGATTGTAATTACATGGAAACATGATTTATTGCTAAGATTGCTGCATTAGCCAGGGAGAGAAAAACTGGAGAAATAAATACAGAAATGAATGCCAATTTTAACATGCAGAGAGGAGGAGGACACTTTTCCCCAATGGTTTAAGAGTCTCTAGCCTCCTGTCGTTGCCTGAGATTCAGAGGCGCTTGAAACAATAATTGTTTCTCCATGCCACAATAACTAAAGGGGTGTCATTTCTGTAGGGAACTGTCGCAGAACGACCAGTGTGTGTGTGTGTGTGTGTGTGTGTGTGTGTGTGTGTGTGTGTGTGTGTAAGACATTTTGATGGAGATGTCAGGTATGTTTCTTTGTCCGTAATGGTGACAATTTCCAGGGTTTGGAACCATGGCACATATTAACGTTGCAATTGTTAATAATGATGTGTAATAACTGATAACAGTCAGAGAGAGAGAGGAAAAAAGGACAAGAGCAGCGATACAAAGACAGAAAATGGTTTGAATAATGGCCCCTTCCCTGTTTAATATTCTTGTGATGAAGAATGAAACGAGGGAGGACAGGGGGAGAGGAGACGGGAGGAGGGGAGAGGTCCAAGGGGTGTCAGTAGGGGAGATGCACAGCTACAGTGGAACTGTGACTGTATCAAATTAATGAATCTCATTATGTAGTTGTTATTCCATTTATTCTGGTAATGACCAAACTTGCCGTTAATTTGTTGCCTCCCTCTGTCATTCTCTCTCTCTCTCTCTCTCTCTCTCTCTCTCTCTCTCTCTCTCTCTCTCTCTCTCTCTCTCTCTGTCTGTCTCCCTCTCCCTCTCTCTCTCTGTCATTCTCTCTCTCTCTCTCTCTCTCTCTCTCTGTCTCCCTCTCTGTCTTTCTTTCTTTCTTTCTTTCTTTCTTTCTTTCTTTCTTTCTTTCTTTCTTTCTTTCTTTCTTTCTTTCTTTCTTTCTTTCTTTCTTTCTTTCTTTCTTTCTTTCTCTCTCTCTCTCTCTCTCTCTCTCTCTCTCTCTCTCTCTCTCTGTGTGTGTGTCTCTCCCTCCACACACACACAAATGTAGACCTTTCGTGATGGACACTGATTTCTAGTACACCCTGTCCTCGAGCCTCATCAGTTGTTCATGCAAAGCTTTTCTCAACGTGCAGTAAATCAACCTATTGCTCCTTCTTCTTAGCTCCAGTGTTATCTCACACCTCCCATAAGGAGTTTACTCACCTTGTCCTCTTTCAGCCGCGGCGTCCTTCCCTCCTCCTTAACTGTATTTAACACACCATCAGCTAACTAGCTGCCGTATGCACCCCTGTGGGTTTTCAGACGCTCTCGGAGTAGTGAAAGCTCCTCTGTGTACTACCTACATGTCTTTTAGAAGGAGTTTGGGCATTGGGATGTTATTGTACAGCCATAATATACATTCCGCTGTGTTAGCCACTCCTATCTCTTGTTTGTGTGTGGACAGGTGTTCGGCCTATGATATGTAGCTTCGAGCGTGATGTCATAGCGTTTGGCTACCAGACCCTTCGCAAGCAAACTTCTTCAGCAGTTAACACCCCCTACTTCGACTTGAAGTGTATAAAAGGTCTAGCAACTCCCTTAACTGTAGCTCCCAGTAGCCCCTTCTTCCCTCTGCTGTATTGTATACATACAGTACTCCCTACGTTTACCTCATTTATACTTCAACTGTATCCCCTACACTTTTTAAACTTAACCCCCTGTCCTCTGTGCCACGGAGTTGAACCCCCTTTGCCCGGGCGTCCCTCCCTCCCTCCTATAGTCCAGCTAGTGACCCCGACGCCATCTTATTCTCTCTTGTAGCCGTTCCGCCGAGTGACCTTCTCGGTGGTGAGCCAACCCCAGGACCCACACCAGCAGGGATCGCTGCAGAGCTGCTACGACAGCGGGCTGGAGGAGTCGGAGACGCCCAGCAGCAAGAGCTCTTCGGGGGGCCCCAGGCTGGGTGCATTGCCCCTGCCCGAGGACAGCTACGAGAGGACCACGCCGGATGGCAGTGTCGGTGAGGCAGATCATATGGAAAATGGTAGGGGCAAACACTAAAGAGCAGATATAAAGTGCAATACACATTGAGACATATATTCTACACATCGAGATAGATACAGGTAGATATAGATGTTTAATTCCCAACGTGTAGGAGTTCTTGCGTGTAGAGCAAGCAGGTGGTATTGTGCGTTATGGGTGTGAGGTGTATTTTTAAGGTTGATTTTGAACAGGGAAGTGAGGTCTGCATCGTTAGGGAGTGTTTGATATGCCCTCTGGTCATGAATACTGCAGCTAGTGCAGGTTGAATTTAATTTGAGACCACGTATGCATTCATCAAGTGAATATAATCTGAAGCACAGGCAGGTTTTGCTTTAGCCTTTGATGCACGCTCCTCGTCTCGTCTTGAAAGACCTGGGTTAATTTGATTAAGTTTGAGTAGATGTAATACCCTTATGAATTTATTTCCATATTAGATCAAGGCCTTGGTAGTTAATCTTCCGGTATGTTCTTTGGACCGCGTCGCCATCCCCTTGCTAGTTGAATTTCATCTAGACCTACTGTACATCTACCTGGCCGGATTGATTTTCTACGTAATCTTTATTTTGTTTTTTTGCCCCAATGAAATTAGGTTTGTGAAGGCTGAAGTGAAAAAACATTATTTTCCACGTTCCATTGTATCCTTCGGAGGCATTGAGCTAGATTCTAGAACAAGCTAACTGCAGTACAGATGGATCCATGATGATTCACTTTCTGACGGTGGTTTATTTGTCTATAATCAGTGCTTTGCAGGTGGAGCTGATTCTCTTGTAGATTTGAAAGGGATGGAAGATACCCCAAAGCATGCTAGCCTAGCTTCCTCCTTAGGCTCCGTTTCTACCATTGGTTTAGCACATACTATGATCTAAAGACACTTCCAGTTTACATACTGTATTATGTGACCTGGAATCGAAACCGCAACTCTGGTGTTGTGAGGCAAGCTGTTTTATCAAGGCATTGCTGAATCTGCAGCCCTAGTTGATGTATTCTGTGGCATGGGGAAAAGCAGCCAGGGTTTAGAGGTAATGGACCCACTAATAGTCTGGTTTAGATCTAACAAGCTTTGGCCGTTTTAAGACTGTAAGCCTGAGCAGGGTGACTTTACGAGTGGCTGAAGATCAGGATATTCAAATTGCGTAAATCTTCTGTGATTTCCTTGTGCAATGTTTCAAGGCTTTGTGTCCCACAGTTTATCTGAGGGGAAATCAAACCTTGTCACATCTGCAGTCCAAATAAAGTCCATATTTTCATAATTCATAATCTAACTACATTTCTATTAAGGCGATATGAGACCGGAATTTGACCTACAGGTTGTCAATCTGTCTGACTTTGAAATGAACCTGTGCATAGATTTACCAACAGACAGACAGATCCAGCCAGAAAGACAGACCCAGACAGACAGACAGACAGACAGACAGACAGACAGACAGACAGACAGACAGACAGACAGACAGACAGACAGACAGACAGACAGACAGACAGACAGATCCAGACAGATCCAGAACGATCCAGACAGATCCAGACAGATCTAGACAGACAGACAGATCTAGACAGACAGACAGATCCAGACAGACAGACAGATCCAGAATGATCCAGACAGACAGACAGATACAGAACGATCCAGACAGATCCAGACAGACAGACAGATCCAGACCGATCCAGACCGATCCAGACAGATCTAGACAGATAGACCGACCCAGACGATCCAGACAGATCCAGACAGATAGACCGATCCAGACAGATCTAGACAGATAGACCGATCCAGACAGATCCAGACAGATCCAGACAGATAGACAGATCTAGACCGATCCAGACAGATCTAGACAGATAGACCGATCCAGACAGATCCAGACAGATCTAGACAGATAGACCGATCCAGACAGATCCAGACAGATCTAGACAGATAGACCGATCCAGACAGATAGAACGATCCAGACCGATCCAGACAGATTGACCGATCCAGACAGATCTAGACAGATCTAGTCAGATAGACCGATCCAGACAGATCCAGACAGATCTAGACAGATAGACCGATCCAGACAGATAGAACGATCCAGACCGATCCAGACAGATTGACCGATCCAGACAGATCCAGACAGATCTAGACAGATCTAGTCAGATAGACCGATCCAGACAGATCCAGACAGATCTAGACAGATAGACCGATCCAGACAGATAGAACGATCCAGACCGATCCAGACAGATTGACCGATCCAGACAGATCTAGACAGATCTAGTCAGATAGACCGATCCAGACAGATCTAGACAGATCTAGACAGATAGACCGATCCAGACACATCTAGACAGATAGACCGATCCAGACAGACAGACACAATGTTCAACTCTGGGTGTCTCAAATTAGCTTTTTAATTGAGCCATTCTCTGAGAACATTGAGGCTGCTTAATGTAGATTAAAAACACTTTGTATGTCAGATGACTCAGGTCTACTCAGTGTGGGCTGGGGGCTGCTGGGATTTAAGGCCTCTCTTTCAGAACAATAGCTGACCATTTACGGGCCAAATTAGCCGCAATTAAGGGCTCCTTTCAATTTGGCCTGCTCTTAAAGTAATTGGAATGAAGGAATCAATATGAGACAGGTAGATTAGATCAAAACTTGGTCTGCCTATCAATCAAGTACACTGAGGTCAAAAAGAGAAAGAGTTGAAAAAACACACACTTTGTGGAATAGATTGAAATGAAAGTTTTTGATTACTGCTATAGAGAGCAGTGGAGGCTGCTGAGGGGAGGATGGCTCATAATAATGGCTGGAATGGAGCGAATGGAACGGCATCAAACACATAGAAACCAAGTGTTTGATGTATTTGATACCATTCCACTGATTCTGCTCTAGCAATTACCATAAGCCTGTCCCCCCCAATTAAGATGTAATCAATCTCCTGTGGCAGAGAGATCCGTTGTGAATTGTGCTTTGTATTTCTGTGGTCTCTCTATTGCTCTATGTGGAAAACAACGTCAAGGTCAAACACGGCAAGGTAGATGAATGGTAGACGAGTATAGAATCAGAACAGTGACCGCTGCCCACAATCTTAAAGGAGGATCAGTTGATTTGTTCTGTGTGTGTGTGTCCTTATTGCCTTTGTCTTCTTCAGTGTGTATGTTTCTCCTAGTTGATGTATTCTGTGACATGGGGAAAACCAGCCAGGGTTTAGAGGTAATAAACCAACTAATATTCTGGTTTAGATAGAACAAGCTGTGACCGTCTTCAGTGTGTATGTTTCTCAGCTACCTTTTTCACCACACATCTTATCTATATCTCTAATTCCTATCTTATAATATCTATCTTTTCTCAATTGCTAAAATGAATTGCAGTATACTAGTCTCTGTCCCGGACACAGAAAGCTTACACTTTTGGTGCAGTATATTTGCTGCAACATTTTGGTTACTGGCCCAATGCTGTAACCACTAGGCTACCTGCCGCCCCTAAATGATTGGCCGAAGTACTATGACCCTTCCAAAGGGAGGCTATGTCGTTCTACTGCCTCCCTCATGCAGCAGTCAAAGCACACACAGACTCCCCAGTGCTACATTGACTCGCTGCTAACCCGCCATCCATTAAAACGGGGAGTTTCTCTGACAAAAAGAGGGGAACAAAAGTTAGCAGATGGCTGTGTAGACTCGGCGCTGGGGAATCGTTAGGCTCTGGTCGTTAGGGTTGCGTGAGAGATGTTCAGTGACGGTGGGAGCGGAGCAGCGTCTTTGTGTCGCCTCTCTGAGTCTGTCCTCACACCCCTGCTGTCTGACCAGAGTGTCAGAATTAAGGTCGGGGGGGGGGGGGGGGGGGGGGGGGGGGGGGGGGGGGGGGGGGGGGATTGGAAGGGCTCACGATGCATCAGGACTGTCCCAGTCTGGTTATTCCATCTTTGTGGAGAAAGCAGGTTGAAATGTATCCTGATTCACACCGAGCAGAGATAACGTTAGATGTCAAGTACATAGAGACTGTATAGATCAGAATGTCCAGAAAATAGCTTCACAATCACGTTGAATTGTGCTAGTCACTAAACTCCCAACTCCTTCCAAACTCTGTCATAGAGTAGCACTAACTACTAAGTTAGGCTAAGCTAAAGTCTGTGTTATTTAGTAATGCTATGAGAGACAGAGAGAGAGAGAGAGAGTCACAGAGACAGACAGTCACTTAACGTCACAGAGAGAGAAGGGGAGGGAAGCGGAGAGAGAAAGGGTGGATATGAGAGAAATATAGCATGTTATATAAAAGTAGGGAGAGCAAAGGTACTAATAAGCACTCCACTGTTAGTCTATACCTGTTGTTTACGAAGCGTGTGACAAATAACATTTGATTTGATTTGCTATGTGATGCCAGAGAGAGGTAAAACGAGAGAGAGATCTAACAACATGTATGTGTGAGGCGCAGGCTGAGAGAGTGAAACGAAAGAGATGCAGATAGAGAAGGGGTGGGAGAGATGGAGCAGGGTGCTGCTAGCATTAGCATGCATAGAGAAGAGTTGGAGAGATGGAGCAGGGGTGCCGCTAGCATTAGCATGCATATAGAAGAGTTGGAGAGATGGAGCATTATCATTAGCATGCATAGAGAATAGTTGGAGAGATGGAGCATTATCATTAGCATGCATAGAGAATAGTTGGAGAGATGGAGCATTATCATTAGCATGCATAGAGAATAGTTGGAGAGATGGAGCATTATCATTAGCATGCATAGAGAATAGTTGGAGAGATGGAGCAGGGTGCTGCTAGCATTAGCATGCATAGAGAAAAGTTGGAGAGATGGAGCAGGCAGGTGGTGCTGCTAAGTATTAGCATGCATAGAGAAGAGTTGGAGAGATGGAGCAGGGTGCTGCTAGCATTAGCATGCATAGAGAAGAGCTGGAGAGATGGAACAGGGTGCTGCTAGCATTGGCATGCATAGAGAAGAGCTGGAGAGATGGAGCAGGGGTGCTGCTAGCATTGGCCAGCATAGAGAAAGGTTGGAGAGATGGAGCAGGGTGCTGCTAGCATTAGCATGCATAGAGAAGAGTTGGAGAGATTGGAGCAGGGTGCCGCTAGCATTAGCATGCATAGAGAAGAGTTGGAGAGATGGAGCATTAGCATTAGCATGCATAGAGGGATGTCTCTTGATTTGGCTGCAGTGAGACATCCTATCATCTCTCCTCCTCTCTTTCCTCCTCTTTCTCTTTCCTCTCTGTCCTGCTGGGTGTTGAGAGGGAAATCTCTGGGCGCTGCCACTGGTTCACAAACATCATTAAGCGCCTGGAGCCCTGCTCAATGCAAAGTGCCGCATCGTAGCATTGCATTTATCACTCAGGTTCACGCTTTAGGCCTTTCTTTCTCTCTCTGTCTGTCTCTCTCTCTTTCACTCTCTCTCTGTCCCTCCCTCCTTTCTCTCTCTGTCTGTCTGTCTCTCTCTCTCTCTTTCACTCTCTCTCTGTCTGTCTGTCTCTCTCTCTCACTCTCTCTCTGTCCCTCCCTCCCTTCTCTCTCTCTCGCTCTCTCTCTTTCTCATTCATTCCCTCTGTCTCACAGCCATGTTTTCTGACTGCCTAGAGAAGCACAGTAGATCATGATGTTGTTGTTGTGTTATCAGTGAGTGGTGTGGCACGTCTTAGAGAAACTCAGTTCATTAAGCAAGCACCAATCCCAGGGCCAGATGGCAAAGAGAGCCCATTTAATTAAAGCCATTCATATATTTCAAGAGCTTAGCAGCACTGATGCGGTCGCCTGCCTTATTTCCCCGACCTGGGTGGAACGATGACAGAAAGTGTGTTTGGGTAAAGGTGGAAGACACACAAATACAATAAACATACCACATACACACACACACCTATCTAGTGGTGAATACAGCAAGGGGCTATTGGCTGATTGGATTCATTGTGTAATTGGATTTATTGGGTGTGTATGCTACGGTACATGTGGCAGTGTATGCGTAAACATGTGCGTGGGTTGGGCCTCCCATTCAGAGCAGTATAGTGGAAAACCACACACTCTGAGATCTCACACCATCAATCTGTGTTTGACCCTCTCCCATCACCCTCTCCAAGATCATATTGTCCATGTGTACACACACTGTACAAGGACATAGTTAAAAACACTGTTGCTGACGCTTCAAATCAGCCACACAGTGGAATGTCTGCCCGCATGTATCTTAGTCAGTTATGCATCCTTACTCCTGAGTATGTGTGTGTGTGTGTGTGCATTTGTGTGTGCATGTGCTTGTGTGTGTGTATCGGGCAGCCAGTATGTGGGCATGCCCTAACGAACAATCTCTAGCGAGCAGTCTCTAACGAAAAGTCTCTAGCGAGCAGTCTCTAACGAACAGTCTGTAACGAGCAGTCTCTAATGAGCAGTCTCTAATGAACAGTCTGTAACGAGCAGTCAGTAACGAGCAGTCTCTAACGAACAGTCTGTAACGAGCAGTCTCTAACGAACAGTCTGTAACGAGCAGTCTGTAACGAACAGTCTGTAACGAACAGTCTCTAACGAGCAGTCTCTAATGAGCAGTCTCTAATGAGCAGTCTGTAACGAACAGTCTCTAATGAGCAGTCTGTAACGAGCAGTCTGTAACGAGCAGTCTGTAACGAGCAGTCTGTAACGAGCAGTCTCTAATGAACAGTCTGTAACGAGCAGTCTGTAACGAGCAGTCTCTAACGAGCAGTCTCTAACAAGCAGTCTCTAACGAACATTTTCTAATAAACAATCTCTATCTTGATGTATACCTAGAGCCCCTCCCTCCCTCCCTCCCTCCCTCCCTCCCTCCCTCCCTCCCTCCCTCCCTCCCTCCCTCCCTCCCTCCCTCCCTCCCTCCCTCCCTCCCTCCCTCCCTCCCTCTCTCCCTCTCTCTCTCTCTCTCCCTCCCTCCCTCCCTCCCTCCCTCCCTCCCTCCCTCCCTCCCTCCATTGGTCCTCCACTCCTCATGACAGCAGGGATGATTGATCACTACCCCTATAAACCAGGCAGATATTCAAATCAGACGCAGGTGTCATATAAAGTACACACAATAGCATACTAGACATGACCAGTCAGACCAGCTAGTCTACACTGACAGTACAAAGTATCTAGTATAGTCTCCATCATAACAGAGTAACATGGAATACAGAGTCTATTCACTGACAGTAGAAAGTATCTAGAATATTATCCATCATAACAGATTAACATGAAATACAGAGTCTATTCACTGACAGTAGAAAGTATCTAGAATATTATCCATCATAACAGAGTAACATGAAATACAGAGTCTATACACTGACAGTACAAAGTAGCTAGTATAGTCTCCATCATAACTTAGTAACATGAAATACAGAGTCTATACACTGACAGTACACAGTATCTAGTATAGTATCCATCATAACAGAAAATACAAGAATAGAAGAATCACCGAAAAGATGAGTAACCCATTCTCCTGTGGTTGGCTTTGTCCTCTGAGCTGTACTGTGGAAGACAAGAGGGCAAACACACACACACACACACACACACACACACACACACACACACACACACACACACACACACACACACACACACACACACACACACACACACACACACACACACACACACACACACTCACAGACATAAACAGCCATGTAATGTGGACCTGAACATTGGGGGTGTTTGTGTGGACCGAGGCACCGGACTGACTCCCACTCTGACCAAGGTACATTTATCTAGCTCTGGGGGAGATTAGAGTAGATATGCTGCAGCCATTTTGAGACTAGTACAAAGAGAAGCACCGCAGAGAAGAAGGCGGCCATGTTGTTTTGGAGGGAAATATTTGTCACTTTACATTTGTCCGCTTCCGTTGTTATAGTACACTATAGTGAGAAACAAACTTGCATTTCAGGAATAATACTAAAATAATCCAGAGAAAATGACAGACATGTTGTTTTGGAGAGTAAATAGGTTTTCACCTCACATATCGCCACTTCTATTGGAATATTACAATGCATTCTTCAATATCCTGTTCAGTACATCTATGTTTGGTCAGAGACCCAGGCTTCTAGAGGGACTAGCATGGTTTGAGAGCCATAATGGAAGGAGACATGACTGGTTTGTCAATGAGGGCCAGTACAGTCCTACCAAACCTCTGTGTGCGGATGGGCCTTTTAGGTGCAACTAAGCGTCAACTAGTCAATTTGGCCCGTTTCCAATCACACTGGCACATGCTATCTGAGAGAAGAATCATCTTCTGCACCAGCTGTTGATTTGAAATGTTCCTGCTTTTAGTTTTTTATTTATTGTTGTTCCGCTCCCTCAATCTCTCTTGGTTTCCTGGTGGGACATCTGTGTCAGCTGGAGAAGGAGGGGGGAACAGGTGGGGCGGTCTTCAATGAAGACAAACAAACACCTTGGAGGCATTCAGCCAATTCCTCCCTCTCCTCCATGTTTCTGTCTTTCCGTCTCTCCCCTTTACTCTATCTCTCTCTTGTTGTCTCTCCTCTGTTCTATTTTGTTCTTTCCTCCCTCTTTTCTTGCCCTCTTCCCCTCCTTTCTCTCTTCTCTCTCTCTCTCTCTCTCTCTTCCCTCTCTCTTCCCTCTTTCTCTCTCTTCCCTCTCTTCTCTCTCTCTCCCCTCTCTCTCTTTCTCTTTCTTCC
>NC_138297.1:11245000-11255000 GCF_965601325.2 Salmo salar | reverse complement strand
CCAGTTTAATTTGGCCGTGAAGGAATGCAGCCATGATTATAGCAAACAATACATTTTACGAGACCGCAGAAAATTCAAAGGATGGCAGAAGAGGTGTACAAGGTTTTCCCAAGCCCAAACAAGCTGAAACCAGATTGGACCTGCTTAAAATCAATATACAACAAAACTGACTTTCATTCACTGTGTGATTACCATACTTGGTCACTAGTAATGTTTTTGAGGTGTGAGTGTGAAACAGTAGTTAGTCCAGATGCTGGTAGGGTCTACAGGAATGTTCCTGAAGGAGAAACAGAGGGAGGGGATCTGCTTCATCTGCCATGCTGAGGTCTCTTCTACCTTTAACAATTAAGAGTGGAAGCCAGTGCCAATGGGTTCAGTATGTGTGAAACATGTCTGGAAGCCAGTGCCAATGGGTTCAGTATTATTTGAAACATGTCTGGAAGCCAGTGCCAATGGGTTCAGTATGTGTGAAACATGTCTGGAAGCCAGTGCCAATGGGTTCAGTATTATTTGAAACATGTCTGGAAGCCAGTGCCAATGGGTTCAGTATGTGTGAAACATGTCTGGAAGCCAGTGACAATGGGTTCAGTATTATTTGAAACATGTCTGGAAGCCAGTGCCAATGGGTTCAGTATGTGTGAAACATGTCTGGAAGCCAGTGCCAATGGGTTCAGTATGTGTGAAACATGTCTGGAAGCCAGTGCCAATTGGTTCAGTATGTCTGAAACATGTCTGGAAGCCTGTGCCAATGGGTTCAGTATGTCTGAAACATGTCTGGAAGCCAGTGCCAATTGGTTCAGTATGTCTGAAACATGTCTGGAAGCATTTTTACATTTTAGTCATTTAGCAGACGCTCTTATCCAGAGCGACTTACACTAGTGAATGCATACATTTCATTCATTTTTTTCTCCGTACTGGTCCCCCGTGGGAATCGAACCCACAACCCTGGCGTTGCAAACACCATGCAAACACCATGCTCTACCAACAGCCAGTGCCAATGGGTTCAGTATGTGTGAAACATGTCTGGAAGCCAGTGCCAATGGGTTCAGTATGTGTGAAACATGTCTGGAAGCAGTGCCAATGGGCTCAGTATGTCTGAAACATGCCTGGAAGCCAGTGCCAATGGGTTCAGTATGTCTGAAACATGTCTGGAAGCCAGTGCTAATGGGTTCAGTATGTCTGGAAACATGCCTGGAAGCCAGTGCCAATAGGTTCAGTATGTCTGAAACATGTCTGTGTGTTGTGACCTTTTGCATATGTTTATGGTTTGTGTATTTTTTTGTGAGTTTGTGTGTATTGGTTTGTGTGTGTGTGTGTGTCTGTGTGTGGTATTGTCTCTGTGTAAGTGTTGGCTGTTTGCTTTCCTGTGTGCATCTTTGCGTGAGACAGTGTATAACAACTTGCCATTTCATTCTCTTCCCAGCCTCGTCTCCTGTATTGTATCATAATCCTTAACGTCTCTTACAAGAGAATGAGCCAGTCTGAAGCAGAAGACCTCAGTCAATGACCCTTGAACCAATGGCCTTTAGCACTAACTCACCCCTGCCCTAAGACACATTCACATGATCCCCATACTTGCCCTTTACCTAAAGCACATCCTCAGGAACAACATTGAGGCTCATAGCATGTCAATTGGTTTATTGCATTGCAATGAATGGGACATTCCCACAATGAGAGGTGTTCATGAATACTATTGTCGTATTATACAGTAGGCGATGTTGTTTCAATAGACAGGACGTAGCTTGCATGCCCTCAAGGTGGGGGGAACTGTGATTGAAACAACCTGAATACAAGCACAACCTAAATGACGGTGGGTAGTACTACATACTAGAGACATACTTAACCTAAATGACGGTGGGTAGGACTACGTACTAGAGACATACTTAACCTAAATGACGGTGGGTAGTACTACATACTAGAGACATACTTAACCTAAATGACGGTGGGTAGTACTACATACTAGAGACATACTTAACCTAAATGACGGTGGGTAGTACTACATACTAGAGACATACTTAACCTAAATGACGGTGGGTAGTACTACGTACTAGAGACATACTTAACCTAAATGACGGTGGGTAGGACTACATACTAGAGACATACTTAACCTAAATGACGGTGGGTAGGACTACATACTAGAGACATACTTAACCTAAATGACGGTGGGTAGGACTACATACTAGAGACATACTTAACCTAAATGACGGTGGGTAGTACTACGTACTAGAGACATACTTAACCTAAATGACGGTGGGTAGGACTACATACTAGAGACATACTTAACCTAAATGACGGTGGGTAGGACTACATACTAGAGACATACTTAACCTAAATGACGGTGGGTAGGACTACATACTAGAGACATACTTAACCTAAATGACGGTGGGTAGGACTACATACTAGAGACATACTTAACCTAAATGACGGTGGGTAGGACTACATACTAGAGACATACTTAACCTAAATGACGGTGGGTAGTACTACATACTAGAGACATACTTAACCTAAATGACGGTGGGTAGGACTACATACTAGAGACATACTTAACCTAAATGACGGTGGGTAGTACTACGTACTAGAGACATACTTAACCTAAATGACGGTGGGTAGGACTACATACTAGAGACATACTTAACCTAAATGACGGTGGGTAGTACTACATACTAGAGACATACTTAACCTAAATGACGGTGGGTAGTACTACATACTAGAGACATACTTAACCTAAATGACGGTGGGTAGTACTACGTACTAGAGACATACTTAACCTAAATGACGGTGGGTAGGACTACATACTAGAGACATACTTAACCTAAATGACGGTGGGTAGTACTACATACTAGAGACATACTTAACCTAAATGACGGTGGGTAGGACTACATACTAGAGACATACTTAACCTAAATGACGGTGGGTAGGACTACATACTAGAGACATACTTAACCTAAATGACGGTGGGTAGGACTACATACTAGAGACATACTTAACCTAAATGACGGTGGGTAGGACTACATACTAGAGACATACTTAACCTAAATGACGGTGGGTAGGACTACATACTAGAGACATACTTAACCTAAATGACGGTGGGTAGGACTACGTACTAGAGACATACTTAACCTAAATGACGGTGGGTAGGACTACATACTAGAGACATACTTAACCTAAATGACGGTGGGTAGGACTACATACTAGAGACATACTTAACCTAAATGACGGTGGGTAGGACTACATACTAGAGACATACTTAACCTAAATGACGGTGGGTAGGACTACATACTAGAGACATACTTAACCTAAATGACGGTGGGTAGGACTACATACTAGAGACATACTTAACCTAAATGACGGTGGGTAGGACTACATACTAGAGACATACTTAACCTAAATGACGGTGGGTAGGACTACATACTAGAGACATACTTAACCTAAATGACGGTGGGTAGTACTACATACTAGAGACATACTTAACCTAAATGACGGTGGGTAGGACTACATACTAGAGACATACTTAACCTAAATGACGGTGGGTAGTACTACGTACTAGAGACATACTTAACCTAAATGACGGTGGGTAGGACTACATACTAGAGACATACTTAACCTAAATGACGGTGGGTAGTACTACATACTAGAGACATACTTAACCTAAATGACGGTGGGTAGTACTACATACTAGAGACATACTTAACCTAAATGACGGTGGGTAGTACTACGTACTAGAGACATACTTAACCTAAATGACGGTGGGTAGGACTACATACTAGAGACATACTTAACCTAAATGACGGTGGGTAGTACTACATACTAGAGACATACTTAACCTAAATGACGGTGGGTAGGACTACATACTAGAGACATACTTAACCTAAATGACGGTGGGTAGGACTACATACTAGAGACATACTTAACCTAAATGACGGTGGGTAGGACTACATACTAGAGACATACTTAACCTAAATGACGGTGGGTAGGACTACATACTAGAGACATACTTAACCTAAATGACGGTGGGTAGGACTACATACTAGAGACATACTTAACCTAAATGACGGTGGGTAGGACTACGTACTAGAGACATACTTAACCTAAATGACGGTGGGTAGGACTACATACTAGAGACATACTTAACCTAAATGACGGTGGGTAGGACTACATACTAGAGACATACTTAACCTAAATGACGGTGGGTAGGACTACATACTAGAGACATACTTAACCTAAATGACGGTGGGTAGGACTACATACTAGAGACATACTTAACCTAAATGACGGTGGGTAGTACTACGTACTAGAGACATACTTAACCTAAATGACGGTGGGTAGGACTACATACTAGAGACATACTTAACCTAAATGACTGCGGGTAGGACTACATACTAGAGACATACTTAACCTAAATGACGGTGGGTAGTACTACGTACTAGAGACATACTTAACCTAAATGACGGTGGGTAGTACTACGTACTAGAGACATACTTAACCTAAATGACGGTGGGTAGGACTACATACTAGAGACATACTTAACCTAAATGACGGTGGGTAGTACTACGTACTAGAGACATACTTAACCTAAATGACGGTGGGTAGGACTACATACTAGAGACATACTTAACCTAAATGACGGTGGGTAGGACTACATACTAGAGACATACTTAACCTAAATGCAGTGTTCTTTGATCTTAATCCCCCCGCACACACACACCAAAGCCACACACACCAAAGCCATACACACACACACACACACACACATGCGCACGCGCACACACACACACACACACACACACACACACACGCAAACACACACACACGGCAGATAGCCTAGTGGTTAGAGCGTTGGGCTAGTAACCAAAAGGTTGCAAGATTGAATCCCCGAGCTGACAAGGTAAAAATCTGTCATTCTGCCCCTGAACAAGGCAGTTAACCCACACAAGGCAAGTCTTAACTGACTTGCCTAGTTAAATAAAGGTTTAAAAAATGACAAAGAAGGAAGATCAAGACTGTCAATGACCTACATTGTAGCCTTGTTGCAGCATTAGTCCTAGTGGTGTGTCTGGTTTGTGTGTGTGTGTGTGTGTGTATGTGTACCTACCTGCCTGCTTCCCTGTGCGTGTGTGTGTGTGTGAGCCTGTGTGTGTGTGTGTGTGATTAGTATTACAGACAAGCCTTGGCCCTTGGCTCAGATACCATTTACATGAATAAGACAGCTCTGAGATGATCTGGGGTTTGGAGCCAGACTCTGAAGTACCTGCTATCACATCGGCCATCTGATCTCTTTAATTACCACAGGGAAGTTAAACACACACACACACGAGATAGAGGTATTGCGGAATGAATGGGCAGGATAAATGTTGCGTTATATCTCGCCATGTCACGATTGAACATCCCCTCAGAATAATAGGAAAAAATAGTATCCCTTCATCTGTTTCTGGTTGCCAGGGTTTTTATTGGGCTTCTCTGTTGGCAGGCCAGCCCTATAAATCTGTCCCTATATCAAGATATATTACTGACCAGGCACTGTGGTAGAAAGCAGGATGGAGTGTTAGTGTGTGTGTGTGTGTGTGTTTGTGTGTGCGTGTGTGTGCATGTCTCAGTGTGTCCGTGTGTGTGTAATGAAACATGTATGTGTTTGTGTGTCTTTTTCAAAAGAGATGCATCATATTCTCCAAGCAGCAATACCAGTATGGCACAGATCAGATTCAGATCAGATGCTTATTCTGTCCTTTTCTTCTTTCTCTACTCTACCCTTATAAAAATAGATGAAAGCATCTAACACAGAGAGGGTATTGTTATAGAGAGAGTATTGTTACAGAGAGAGTATTGTTATAGAGAGGGTATTGTTACAGAGAGGGTATTGTCACAGAGAGAGTATTGTTACAGAGAGAGTATTGTTACAGAGAGAGTATTGTTACACAGAGAGAGTATTGTTACAGAGAGAGTATGGTTATAGAGAGGGTATTGTTACAGAGAGGGTATTGTCACAGAGAGAGTAGTGTTATAGAGAGGGTATTGTTATAGAGAGAGTATTGTTACACAGAGAGTATTGTCACAGAGAGAGTATTGTTACAGAGAGAGTATTGTTACACAGAGAGTATTGTTACAGAGAGGGTATTGTTATAGAGAAAGTATTGTTACAGAGAGGGTATTGTTACACAGAGAGTATTGTTACACAGAGAGTATTGTTACAGAGAGGGTATTGTTATAGAGAAAGTATTGTTGTCACGACTTCCTCCGAAGTCGGCCCCTCTCCTTGTTCGGGCCGCGTTCGGCGGTCGACGTCGCCGGCTTACTGGTCACCACCGATCTATGTTTCCCTGTTCGTTTGGTTTTGTCTTAATTGTACACACCTGTTTATGATTCCCTGATTATGTTCATTATTTAACCCTCTGGCTTCCCTGTTTGTCTTGTCCGTGATTGTTTCCTGTTTTGTGGTTGTTGGAGGTGTTTCTCCCAACCATGGGAGAAGTTTTATTATGGTTTTGAGTAAACACGTTTTGTTGGCACTCATCCCTGTGTCCTGCGCCTGACTCTGATACTTCTCTAATGAAATCATTACAATTGTTATAGAGAGAGTAGTGTTACTCAAAGAGTATTGTTACAGAGAGGGTAATGTCACAGAGAGAGTATTGCTATAGAGAGAGTATTGTTACAAAGAGAGTATTGTTACAGGGAGAGTATTGTTATAGAGAGAGTACTGTTATAGAGAGAGTATTGTTACACAGAACGTAGTGTTACAGAGAGTATTGTTATAGAGAAAGTATTGTTACACATGGAGTATTGTTGCAGAGAGGGTATTGTTACAGAGAGAGTATTGTTATAGAGTATTGTTATAGAGAGAGCATTGTTACAGAGAGAGTATTGTTATAGAGAGAGTATTGGTATAGAGAGAGTATTGGCACAGAGAGAGTATCGTTAACGAGCGAGTATTGTTATAGAGAGAGTATTGTTATAGAGCGAGTATTGTCACAGAGAGAGTATTGCTATAGAGTGAGTATTGCCACAGAGAGAGTATTGTTACATAGAGAGTATTGTTACAGAGAGGGTATTGTCACAGAGAGAGTATTGTTATGGATAGAGTATTGTTATAGGGAGAGTATTGTTACAGAGCGTATTTTTACAGAGAGCATTGTTACAGGGAGAGTATTGTTATAGAGAGTATTGGTATAGAGAGAGTATTGTCACAGAGCGAGTATTGTCACATAGAGAGTATTGTTATAGAGCGAGTATTGTTATAGCGAGAGTATTGTTACGGAGAGAGTATTGTTATAAAGAGAGTATTGTTACAGATAGAGTATTGTTACACGGATAATATTGTTACAGAGAGGGTATTGTCGCAGAGAGAGTATTGTTACATAGAGAGTATTGCTATAGAGATAGTATTGTTATAGAGAGAGTATTGTTACATAGAGAGTATTGTTACAGAGATAGTATTGTTATAGAGAGAGTATTGTTACAGAGCGAGTATTGTTATATAGAGGGTATTGTTACAGAGAGAGTATTGTTACAGAGAGGGTATTGTTACAGAGCGAGTATTGTTATATAGAGAGTATTGTTATAGAGATAGTATTGTTACAGAGTGAGTATTGTTATAGAGAGGGTATTGTTACAGAGAGGGTATTGTTACAGAGAGGGTATTGTTACAGAGCGAGTATTGTTATATAGAGAGTATTGTTATAGAGATAGTATTGTTACAGAGTGAGTATTGTTATAGAGAGGGTATTGTTACAGAGAGGGTATTGTTATAGAGAGGGTATTGTTACAGAGAGGGTATTGTTACAGAGAGGGTATTGTTACAGAGCGAGTATTGTTATATAGAGAGTATTGTTATAGAGATAGTATTGTTACAGAGTGAGTATTGTTATAGAGAGGGTATTGTTACAGAGAGGGTATTGTTATAGAGAGGCTATTGTTATAAAGAGGGTATTGTTACAGAAGCATATTGTTATAAAGAGGATGTTGTTACACAGAGGATATAATTTAAACAGAAACAACTCAAAAGGTTAAGCTTAGGTATTCATTCTGAGTGGTTAAGGTTAGGGCTATGGCTTGAGTTCGACCCCAGTCATGTGCCATCGATTATTTAGATGTTTTGGTGACGAAGGCTTATATCAACGTCCTCGGGACCTTTTCAGACGTTATTGTGGAAATGTTGAATGAAATACTTCTCAGATACCGGAACTTGTAAATTCAATTAGACTTCATTACAAAAGTAACAGAAGCGGAGCAATACCATGGAACAACTGACTCTCCATTCATTAGTTCTTGGCTTTTATGCAGTCTTCATCACTCCACTCCACTTTATGAATATTGTTGTCTTACTTAGTTTCCATTCTCTTATTGGCTTAGACATTGGGGCATAGATTCTATTGGTGGCGACATGCACACTCCTACTGGTGCCTATAACTGATTAGCTAATGTTCCTGTCCAAAATTCTTCACAAATTTGGGCCGATGTGGTCTATGTGTGATTAACCCATGTGCATGTCCAGTAACCTTCACAAGATCAGATATGGCCCAGACCAGTCACGTCATGTTGTTCTACCTTGCCTCATCCACACAGATTCTGCTTACGTTCTGTTTTTTACATGTATAATGGTAACTCGACGTTGTTCCAGCTTTGTACACTCACATGGGCTCAGCCTTCATTCTGTTTACACATGTCTAGTATTTAACCTTATATCGATTCTTCTTTCAGCTTCAAAGAGAACAGTATAGGTACTGAAAATCACCAGATGACTGGAAATTCTCTTACAACATCTGAAATGGACGTCTCTTTCTTCTGACCGACCTGGGCCTTCCTAGTGTATAGAAAGATTAAAAGCCACCATTAAGACATGCGCGTTTTAGGAAGCCCCTGAACAAATTCACACTACTAAGAGCCAACTTTCAGTGACCTGTGTGTGTGTGGGAGTAGGGAAGGTACGTTTGTCTTTGTGGTTGAGAGTAGGAGTAGGAGTAATGGAGTAGGTATTTCTTGTTTATAAATATGAACATGTTTGAATGTATATCTGAACGTTGTCTTTTGTAAGTGTGTGTGTATGTGTGTGTGTGTGTGTGTGTGTGTGTGTGTGGTGTGTGTGTGTGTGTGTGTGTGTGTGTGTGTGTGTGTGTGTGTGTGTGTGTGTGTGTGTGTGTGTCTTCTCTGCCTTCCTGTCTTTGTGTGCTGCTAATATTTGCTCTCCCTCCTCTCCTGTGAACTGTGTGAACTGTCTCTCTCTCTCTCTCTCTCTCTCTCTCTCTCTCTCTCTTTCTCTCTCTCTCTCTCTGTCTCTCTCTCTCTCTGTCTCTCGTCTGCCTCGTTACCCATGTTCCATCTGGATCAACCTCTCTATGCTGTAGTCTCTTTAGCATGTTGTTAACATGTAAGAGGTGGGTGTTTTTTAATACTAAACACACACACACGCAATAGACATGTTTGCACAGGCCCACTGATATAACTCACACTTCAATTGAATATCTAGAAATAATATCAATTATATTCTTTATTCAAGGTGAGTAGGCTACATTTTCTCTCTCTCTCTCTCTCTCTCTCTCTCTCTCTCTCTCTCTCTCTCTTCCTCTGTCGAATGGGGTTTGAAGTTGCACTGTGGGCTGAAAAAGTACATATCACCAACAGAATGCAAGGTCAGGGAATAAATTGGCACAGGTTTATAGGGAAGTAAAACAAAAAGTATGACAGTTGGAGAATTGTTTTTGTGCGCTGCCTCGAACATTTCACTGTTGTGCCCAGATTAATCTGCATTGGCATATAGTAATTGAAGTGCCATGTTCCTTTAGCCTCTGTCTTGACACATTTCATGTGAGTCCTTTTCCATAACTCAAGGTTTCTCTGTGTGTTGCTTTTAACTCACGAGTACCTGTTCTCTTCTCACTGTATAATTTCTCACAGAAAAGCACACAGGCACGCAGACAGCAAAGACATGTTTCGTTACCACCCTTTTAGGAGGGCCAGGTGTTTGAGGTGTTTTCATCTAGAGGTGACAAGCCACAACTTATTTTTT
>NC_138297.1:11235000-11240000 GCF_965601325.2 Salmo salar | reverse complement strand
GAGAGAGCCAGAGAGAGAGAGACAGAGAGAGACATAAAGGGAGAGAGCCAGAGAGAGAGAGACAGAGAGAGAGACATAAAGGGAGAGAGCCAGAGAGAGAGAGACAGCGAGAGAGACATAAAGGGAGAGAGCTAGAGAGAGAGTGAGAGTGCCCCCTTTGAATTGAATTGAGAGAGAGAGAGAGAGAGAGAGAGAGAGAGAGAGAGAGAGAGAGAGAGAAAGAGAGAGAGAGAGAGAGAGCGAGAGAAAGAGATTGTGTGTAGCTAGCTAGCCTGCAGACAGTCCATGTGTTTCACCAGGACCATCTGTAAAGAATCCCACAACATTTCCTCTCAAATCTTCTCCAATGGTGTGAAGCTTTATTTTCACAGCTGCTTTTCTTTCTATCCTTTGCAATTTTATGTATTTATGTGCGTGACAGTGTGTGTGTGTGTGTGTGTGTGTGTGTGTGTGTGTGTGTGTGTGTGTGTGTGTGTGTGTGTGTGTGTGTGTGTGTGTGTGTGTGTGTGTGTGTGTGTGTGTGTGTGCCCGAGCGTGTGTATTCCATAAGTGTGCGCGCACACAAATCCTTTCTCTCCATGTAAGAATAGAAAAGAAAGACAAAATTGTTGAGGCGAAGACAGATACAGAGCTCGTCCCTTTCTTTGTTAGTTCCGGTTCTGAACAAACCCCCAACTTATTTTCCTTCATTTCTCTCCTCTCTCCTCTCCTCTGCCTGTCGTCAGCCTTGTAATCATCTGTTTATATGGGAGCGTTAATATCATTCCACCATAATCGGCTTGCCATGCCACGTCCCGGAGAAATGAATGTTATTTCTGGCATTTGGGGGATTATTTCATTACAAATCTGGGGGCTTGCTTGCCAGTCTGTTGGGTGGTGCACGGAACGGCGGCAGCGGCGAGGACTAACGTGTCACAAGCAGGAAGCGGCATCCTCCGTATCCAATTAATGGCAAATCATTTATCATGACGGGGCTGAGGCCGCCTCCGTTTATAATAGAATAATAACACTGGTGTGTCCTCGGCAACCCGCTCCCTCCGTGTCCCATGGTCCTTAGCTTCAGAGGAGACGGACGGGTCATTGTCGGTAGGGCATTAGAAGGGGGAAGAAGAGGAGGGGTGACAGTGAAGAGAGGCGGTGGGAGACAGGGGACATGGTGAGGTCACTAGACCACTCCGTTGTGCTAGCTGTTCACTGGGTGTGCTGTTTACCACTGATAAGCCTCTGGTCTTTGTATAGCTTCTGGATGTGACTGGTCTCCCTAATGTACTGTACAGCAAAATCCTGGCACCAGCATTTGTCTTCAGCTACTGGCTAGGCTAGGATCTGATTGGATGTCTAGCTTCCTGCTGGAAACTGATTGGTTGTTATATAGGGCTTCCTACTCCTACAACACAACAGAATAACAAAGAAGCATGAGACTTTGTCAACAGCAGCTAGTAGTCTAGCAGAGATGCCTTATATCCGTCTAAGGCTTTGACAAAACCAGAATGGAGCCCTCACAGAGTTGAGCAAGGTAAATAGAAGAGTCCCACTGTATAAGTGTCAGACGCTGTCAGGCACATGATTGCATTGTTCGTGTGTGTGTGTGTGTGTGTGTGTGTGTGTGTGTGTGTGTGTGTGTGTGTGTGTGTGTGTGTGTGTGTGTGTGTGTGTGTGTGTGTGTGTGTGTGTGTGTGTGTGTGTGTGTGTGTGTGTGTGTGTGTGTGTATTTATTAGCGGCAGTAGTATTGCTTATGGAGCTCATTCTCCAGGACATCCTGGGCTACGACGTTCGTCGTGTGCCAGGGGAAATATAGCAGGCTAGCGCCAGGCGTCCTTGGATCTACACTAGCAGACGCCATTTCATCCTGTTCTATCATGCTACAACTCTCAAGGTCCCGTTGACAACTAACAGGACAGAAAGTTGTGAATGATGATGTTTCACCCACTGAAGAAAGTAAACAAGCATGTTTTAGCTTGGTGATTTGGAGAGAATGATAGATTTGGTGATTAAGCTTTTGCTACTGATTGTACCTGTTTAGAGTAAAGCTTGTAATGTGCTGGTCATTCTGCTCAAATAAGGTTGGTGAGTGTGTGAGGTGTCAGAATAAGGTTGGTGAGTGTGTGAGGTGTCAGAATAAGGTTGGTGAGGTGTGTGAGGTGTCAGAATAAGGTTGGTGAGTGTGTGAGGTGTCAGAATAAGGTTGGTGAGGTGTGAGGTGTCAGAATAAGGTTGGTGAGTGTGTGAGGTGTCAGAATAAGGTTGGTGAGTGTGTGAGGTGTCAGAATAAGGTTGGTGAGTGTGTGAGGTGTCAGAATAAGGTTGGTGAGTGTGTGAGGTGTCAGAATAAGGTTGGTGAGGTGTCAGAATAAGGTTGGTGAGTGTGTGAGGTGTCAGAATAAGGTTGGTGAGTGTGTGAGGTGTCAGAATAAGGTTGGTGAGTGTGTGAGGTGTCAGAATAATGTTGGTGAGGTGTCAGAATAAGGTTGGTGAGTGTGTGAGGTGTCAGAATAAGGTTGGTGTGTGTGTGAGGTGTCAGAATAAGGTTGGTGAGTGTGTGAGGTGTCAGAATAATGTTGGTGAGGTGTCAGAATAAGGTTGGTGAGTGTGTGAGGTGTCAGAATAAGGTTGGTGTGTGTGTGAGGTGTCAGAATAAGGTTGGTGAGTGTGTGAGGTGTCAGAATAAGGTTGGTGAGGTGTCAGAATAAGGTTGGTGAGTGTGTGAGGTGTCAGAATAAGGCTGTGGGAGATGTGTGGGTGGGAGAAGATAGGTGTGTTTGTGACTACCAAGTGTACACGCACGCACACACACACACACACACACACACACACACACACATTCAGAGTGCAGCATGGGCTATCATCCATATGCCATGAAATGGGGTGACACACACACTCACACACACACACCGACGTGAATAAATGCCCATGGGACAAAGGTCTTAGGAGCCTGCTGTTTAAATGCCAGCCTTTCACAGCACCTCCCTGACCTCCGCTACACCTGAACTCTACCGCCACCTCCCATAACAATCACAATACACTGTGAAAGTGACTAGTCTTTCTCTAGAAACATGCATAGCAACAAGACGTGCTTCAGACATTTTTGAAAGATTCATTAGAAGAGTGTCTCCAATAATGCTGAGATGTAAACTACCAGTCACTACTACCAGTCACTACTACCAGTCACTTCTAACACCTACTACTACCAGTCACTACAACCAGTCACTTCTAACAGTCACTACTACCAGTCACTTCTAACACTCACTACTACCAGTCACTACTACCAGTCACTACTACCAGTCACTACTACCAGTCACTTCTAACACTCACTACTACCAGTCACTACTACCAGTCACTACTACCAGTCACTTCTAACACTCACTACTACCAGTCACTTCTAACACTCACTACTACCAGTCACTACTACCAGTCACTACTACCAGTCACTACAACCAGTCACTTCTAACACTCACTACTACCAGTCAATTCTAACACTCACTACTACCAGTCACTACTACCAGTCACTACTACCAGTCACTTCTAACACCCACTACTACCAGTCACTACAACCAGTCACTTCTAACAGTCACTACTACCAGTCACTTCTAACACTCACTACTACCAGTCACTACTACCAGTCACTACTACCAGTCACTTCTAACACCCACTACTACCAGTCACTACAACCAGTCACTTCTAACAGTCACTTCTAACAGTCAATACTACCAGTCACTTCTACCAGTCACTTCTAACAGTCAATACTACCAGTCACTTCTACCAGTCACTTCTAACAGTCAATACTACCAGTCACTACTACCAGTCACTTCTACCAGTCACTTCTAACAGTCATTACTACCAGTCACTGCTAGCAGTAAGAGTAATATTGTGGGGGTGGGGTGACTTTAAATACATCCTCACATGTTCACAGTCCTGACTGGGTTGTGCTCCATGTGTTTATTTGCTACACATTACCCTTTACACATTTCCATTCACACAAGTACACACACACACACAAACAAATGCACGTACACACACACACACACACAAACAAATGCACGTACACACACACACACACACACACACACACACACACACACACACACACACACACACACACACAAAGGCCAGAGAGATGTGTCAAACAGGCTGTCTATTTCATGAGTGAATCATAGATGTCTCTCTGGTCCAAGGCTACCTCTAGGCTAGCATTACACTGGTTTCAGTTATGATGGGGCTAGGCTAGCATTACACTGGTTTCAGTTATGATGGGGCTAGGCTAGCATTACACTGGTTTCAGTTATGATGGGGTAGGCTAGCATTACACTGGTTTCAGTTATGATGGGGCTAGGCTAGCCTTACACTGGTTTCAGTTATGATGGGGCTAGGCTAGCCTTACACTGGTTTCAGTTATGATGGGGCTAGGCTAGCCTTACACGGGTTTCAGTTATGATGGGGCTAGGCTAGCCTTACACTGGTTTCAGTTATGATGGGGCTAGGCTAGCCTTACACTGGTTTCAGTTATGATGGGGCTAGGCTAGCCTTACAATGGTTTCAGTTATGATGGGGTTGGCTAGCCTTACACTGGTTTCAGTTATGATGGGGCTAGGCTAGCCTTACACTGGTTTCAGTTATGATGGGGCTAGGTGTAACAGTGTAGGTTCCGTCCCTCTCTTCGCCTCAACCCGGGCTGGAACCAGGGACCCTTGCACACATCAACAACTGACACCCACCGAAGCATCGTTACCCATCGCGCCACAAGAGCCACGGCCCTTGCAACGCAAGGGGAAACCCTACTTCAAGTCTCAGAGCGAGTGACGTCACCGATTGAAACGCTATTAGCGCGCACCACCGCTAACTAACTAGCCATTTCACATCGGTTACATAGGCTAGCCTTACACTGGTTTCAGTTATGATGGGGCTAGGCTAGCATTACACTGGTTTCAGTTATGATGGGGTAGGCTAGCATTACACTGGTTTCAGTTATGATGGGGCTAGGCTAGCCTTACACGGGTTTCAG
>NC_138297.1:11212500-11230000 GCF_965601325.2 Salmo salar | reverse complement strand
GAGAAAAGCATCAGAAACAGAAAGCATCAATTTATCTCAACTCAAAAGCAGTCAAAAGTTTCAATGAAAATGAGTTATTTGCCATGGGCAGTCCAGTGCCTCTGTCTGTCCACCTGCAGGCTGTTAGTGAGGTCAGTGCTGTCCTCGTTGTGGGCAGAAGAGTGTCTGAAGGCCCACTTAAGTCTTAACTGTGCTGAGCTTGTCGCAAGTGTCCGTCCGGTCTAGGCTCTGGACAGTATGCTGGGAACTGTCTCTCTCTCTCTCTCTCTCTCTCTCTCTCTCTCTCTCCTCTCTCTCTCTCTCTCTCTCTCTCCCTCTCTCTCTCTCTCTCTCTCTGTCTCTCTCTGACCTCTTTTCATTCGGAGGCCTCCGTATGTAGTCTAACTGTAGATACCTGCTGTCTATGTACTGTATCTGATCCATCTGGCCATCAGTCTGTCAGTTGTCTGTCTATGTACTGTATCTGTATCCATCTGGCCATCAGTCTGTCAGTTGTCTGTCTATGTACTGTATCTGATCCATCTGGCCATCAGTCTGTCAGTTGTCTGTCTATGTACTGTATCTGATCCATCTGGCCATCAGTCTGTCAGTTGTCTGTCTATGTACTGTATCTGATCCATCTGGCCATCAGTCTGTCAGTTGTCTGTCTATGTACTGTATCTGATCGATCTGGCCATCAGTCTGTCAGTTGTCTGTCTATGTACTGTATCTGTATCCATCTGGCCATCAGTCTGTCAGTTGTCTGTCTATGTACTGTATCTGATCCATCTGGCCATCAGTCTGTCAGTTGTCTGTCTATGTACTGTATCTGTATCCATCTGGCCATCAGTCTGTCAGTTGTCTGTCTGTCTTTACATCTAGCCACACACATCATTCTGGCTGTCAGTATTATATAGACAGATTATCTGCTGTTTCACTCCGGCAGTGTTGATAGTGGGAGTTGTAGTCCTTCCCTAGTAGATGACCTGACATTAGGGCCTGTCTCTCACATCACTCCAGCATGTTGATAGTGGGAGTTGTAGTCCTTCCCTAGTAGATGACCTGACATTAGGGCCTGTCTCTCACATCACTCCAGCATGTTGATAGTGGGAGTTGTAGTCCTTCCCTAGTAGATGACCTGACATTAGGGCCTGTCTCTCACATCACTCCAGCATGTTGATAGTGGGAGTTGTAGTCCTTCCCTAGTAGATGACCTGACATTAGGGCCTGTCTCTCACATCACTCCAGCATGTTGATAGTGGGAGTTGTAGTCCTTCCCTAGTAGATGACCTGACATTAGGGCCTGTCTCTCACATCACTCCAGCATGTTGATAGTGGGAGTTGTAGTCCTTCCCTAGTAGATGACCTGACATTAGGGCCTGTCTCTCACATCACTCCAGCAGTGTTGATAGTGGGAGTTGTAGTCCTTCCCTAGTAGATGACCTGACATTAGGGCCTGTCTCTCACATCACTCCAGCATGTTGATAGTGGGAGTTGTAGTCCTTCCCTAGTAGATGACCTGACATTAGGGCCTGTCTCTCACATCACTCCAGCATGTTGATAGTGGGAGTTGTAGTCCTTCCCTAGTAGATGACCTGACATTAGGGCCTGTCTCTCACATCACTCCAGCATGTTGATAGTGGGAGTTGTAGTCCTTCCCTAGTAGATGACCTGACATTAGGGCCTGTCTCTCACATCACTCCAGCATGTTGATAGTGGGAGTTGTAGTCCTTCCCTAGTAGATGACCTGACATTAGGGCCTGTCTCTCACATCACTCCAGCATGTTGATAGTGGGAGTTGTAGTCCTTCCCTAGTAGATGACCTGACATTAGGGCCTGTCTCTCACATCACTCCAGCAGTGTTGATAGTGGGAGTTGTAGTCCTTCCCTAGTAGATGACCTGACATTAGGGCCTGTCTCTCACATCACTCCAGCATGTTGATAGTGGGAGTTGTAGTCCTTCCCTTGTTGTAGTCCTTCCCTCGTAACTCTACTAGAAGACTGTGCATATATGACTTGGTGTGTGTGTGTGTGTGTGTGTGTGTGTGTGTGTGTGTGTGTGTGTGTGTGTGTGTGTGTGTGTGTGTGTGTGTGTGTGCTGATCCCTGTGGATGAGGCTGAAAGATGCTGACAGGAGTATGCAGCTCTGTGTGTAAGGGTCGTGACCCCACAGCTCTCTGGACCCAGGCTGGTAAACACAGAATGGGTGAAAACACTGTCTGGTGCTCCAGTGGGCTGGTGTGCTGCACAAGGGAGTGCTCTGGGATGACAGTGGTAATGAGGGTTGAACACTGGAGGGAGAGAAGAGGAAACGTGTTGTGGCAAATGACAGCATGAATAGAATATGATTTCCCTCCAAATGACAGCATGAATAGAAGATGTTTTCCCTCCAAATGACAGCATGAATAGAATATGTTTTGCCTCCAAAACATCTCCTTTGTGTGTGGATGGAATACTGTATCTACAGTTGCCTTTGTTGAGCAGGTATACAGACCTAAACAGGATAAAAGTTCTAGTGTGGGTGGAAGAAGTGTTTTGTGGGTGTAATGCAGAGGAGACAAAGCAAACCACCCTACCTTGCTGTGAACTTCAGCAGATCAGATGAGACCAGGATGGAGGGATGAAAGGAGGGGTGAAACGAGCTAGCTCTAGGCTCGGGGGAAGCCATATCAACCATATCAACCATAACCATGTCAACCATATCAAACACAACCATATCAACCATAACAATCATATCAACCATATCAACAATAACCATATCAACCATAACCATGTCAACCATATCAACCATTACCATATCACTCATTACCATATCAACCATAACCATGTCAACCATATCAACCATATCAACCATAACCATATCAACTATATCAACCATATCAACAATAACCATATCAACCATAACCATGTCAACCATATCAACCATATCAACCATAACCATATCAACCATAACCATGTCAACCATATCAACCATATCAACCATAACCATGTCAATCATATCAACCATAACCATGTCAACCATATCAACCATATCAACCATATCAACCATAACAACCATAACCATATCAACCATAACCATATCAACCATATCAACCATAACCATATCAACCATATCAACCATAACCATATCAACCATAACAATCATATCAACCATATCAACCATATCAACCATAACCATATCAACCATATCAACCATAACCATATCAACCATATCAACCATATCAACCATATCAACCATAACCATGTCAACCATATCAACCATATCAACCACAACCATGTCAACCATATCAACCATAACCATGTCAACCATATCAACCATATCAACCATAACCATATCAACCATATCAACCATATCAACCATAACCATGTCAACCATATCAACCATATCAACCACAACCATGTCAACCATATCAACCATAACCATGTCAACCATATCAACCATATCAACCATAACCATGTCCACCATATCAACCATATCAACCATATCAACCATATCAACCATAAACATGTCAACCATATCAACCATAACCATGTCAACCATAACCATATCAACCATATCAACCATATCAACCATATCAACCATAACCATGTCAACCATAACCATATCAACCATATCAACCATATCAACCATAACAATCATATCAACCATATCAACCATAACCATATCAACCATAACCATATCAACCATATCAACCATAACCATGTCAACCATAACCATATCAACCATATCAACCATATCAACCATATCAATCATATCAACCATATCAACCATAACCATATCAACCATATCAACCATATCAACCATAACCATATCAACCATATCAACCATAACCATATCAACCATGTCCACCATATCAACCATATCAACCATATCAACCATAACCATATCAACCATAACCATATCAACCATATCAACCATAAACATGTAAACCATGTCAACCATATCAACCATAACCATGTCAACCATACCAACCATATCAACCATATCAACCATAACCATGTCAACCATATCAACCATAACCATATCAACCATATCAACCATAACCATGTCAACCATATCAACCATAACCATATCAACCATATCAACCATAACCATGTCAACCATATCAACCATATCAATCAAATCAGCCATAACCATATCAACCATTACCATATCAACCATATCAACCATGTCAACCATATCAACCATAACCATATCAACCTTGTCAACCATATCAACCATAACCATATCAACCATGTCCACCATAACCATATCAACCATAACCATATCAACCATATCAACCATATCAACCATAACCATGTCAACCATATCAACCATATCAACCATAACCATATCAACCATATCAACCATATCAACCATAACCATATCAACCATATCAACCATTACCATGTCAACCATGTCAACCATATCAACCATTACCATGTCAACCATGTCAACCATATCAACCATTACCATATCAACCATATCAATCATATCAGCCATAACCATATCAACCATTACCATATCAACCATATCAACCATGTCAACCATATCAACCATAACCATATCAACCTTGTCAACCATATCAACCATAACCATATCAACCATGTCCACCATAACCATATCAACCATAACCATATCAACCATATCAACCATATCAACCATAACCATGTCAACCATATCAACCATATCAACCATAACCATATCAACCATATCAACCATATCAACCATAACCATATCAACCATTACCATGTCAACCATGTCAACCATATCAACCATTACCATGTCAACCATGTCAACCATATCAACCATTACCATATCAACCATATCAACCATAACCATGTCAACCATATCAACCATTACCATATCAACCATATCAACCATAACCATATCAACCATATCAACCATTACCATGTCAACCATGTCAACCATATCAACCATTACCATGTCAACCATGTCAACCATATCAACCATTACCATATCAACCATATCAACCATAACCATGTCAACCATATCAACCATTACCATATCAACCATATCAACCATATCAACCATATCAACCATAACCATATCAACCATATCAACCATATCAACCATATCAACCATAACCATATCAACCATAACCATGTCAACCATATCAACCATAACCATAACCATGTCAACCATGTCAACCATATCAACCATATCAACCATAACCATATCAACCATAACCATATCAACCATAACCATATCAACCATATCAACCATATCAACCATAACCATGTCAACCATATCAACCATTACCATGTCAACCATGTCAACCATATCAACCATTACCATATCAACCATATCAACCATAACCATGTCAACCATATCAACCATTACCATATCAACCATATCAACCATATCAACCATATCAACCATATCAACCATAACCATATCAACCATATCAACCATATCAACCATAACCATATCAACCAAAACCATGTCAACCATATCAACCATAACCATATCAACCATATCAACCATATCAACCATAACCATATCAACCATAACCATGTCAACCATATCAACCATAACCATATCAACCATATCAACCATATCAACCATAACCATATCAACCATAACCATATCAACCATAACCATATCAACCATATCAACCATTACCATATCAACCATATCAACCATATCAACCATAACCATATCAACCATAACCATGTCAACCATATCAACCATAACCATATCAACCATATCAACCATAACCATGTCAACCATATCAACCATAACCATAACCATGTCAATCATATCAACCATGTCAACCATATCAACCATATCAACCATAACCATATCAACCATATCAACCATAACCATATCAACCATATCAACCATAACCATATCAACCATATCAACCATAACCATAACCATGTCAACCATATCAACCATATCAACCATATCAACCATAACCATATCAACCATAACCATGTCAATCATATCAACCATAACCATGTCAATCATATCAACCATGTCAACCATAACCATATCAACCATATCAACCATATCAACCATAACCATATCAACCATAACCATATCAACCATAACCATATCAACCATATCAACCATTACCATATCAACCATATCAACCATATCAACCATAACCATATCAACCATAACCATGTCAACCATATCAACCATAACCATATCAACCATATCAACCATAACCATGTCAACCATATCAACCATAACCATAACCATGTCAATCATATCAACCATGTCAACCATATCAACCATATCAACCATAACCATATCAACCATAACCATATCAACCATATCAACCATAACCATAACCATGTCAACCATATCAACCATATCAACCATATCAACCATAACCATATCAACCATAACCATGTCAATCATATCAACCATAACCATGTCAATCATATCAACCATGTCAACCATAACCATATCAACCATATCAACCATATCAACCATAACCATATCAACCATATCAACCATAACCATAACCATGTCAACCATATCAACCATGTCAACCATATCAACCATATCAACCATAACCATATCAACCATATCAACCATAACCATATCAACCATATCAACCATAACCATAACCATGTCAACCATATCAACCATATCAACCATATCAACCATAACCATATCAACCATAACCATATCAATCATGTCAACCATATCATCCATATCAACCATATTCATATCATCCATATGAAGGTGGTTTGAGCATTGGACTAGTAACTGAAAGGTTGCAAGTTCAAATCCCTGAGCTGACAAGGTACAAATCTATCATTCTGCCCCTGAACAGGCAGTTAACCCACTGTCCCTAGGCCGTCATTGAAAATAAGAATTTGTTCTTAACTGACTTGGTAAAATAAATAAATAACCCTAGAAACATGATAGTAACATTTTATCTACTGAGAGTGGACAGTATAATGTATTAACCTACTCTCTCTCACACACACACACTTGTTAACCATAATTGTAATTTAATTCACATTCATTTAATACAATATTTCAGTTGTTGTGTATATTACAGTTGTTTTATTTGATGACTTTATTATTTAGTTCCTGGTCACCATCTCATCTCTGTAGAGCTGCTGCCTGTGCTGTCTGATGACTTTATTATTTAGTTCCTGGTTAGAGAGCTGCTGCCTGTGCTGTCTGATGACTTTATTATTTAGTTCCTGGTCACCATCTCATCTCTGTAGAGCTGCTGCCTGTGCTGTCTGATGACTTTATTATTTAGTTCCTGGTTAGAGAGCTGCTGCCTGTGCTGTCTGATGACTTTATTATTTAGTTCCTGGTCACCATCTCATCTCTGTAGAGCTGCTGCCTGTGCTGTCTGATGACTTTATTATTTAGTTCCTGGTTAGAGAGCTGCTGCCTGTGCTGTCTGATGACTTTATTATTTAGTTCCTGGTCACCATCTCATCTCTGTAGAGCTGCTGCCTGTGCTGTCTGACAAACTTCCTATTTTAGTAGTTCTTCAAAGTGAATAAGTTAAATACCTTTCATGACTCCTGAATACCAACTATCAATCACTTAGATCATGTATTTTCATGTAGAGATACCTCGCGAAGCACCTGCTCTCTATCTCTCACGATCATGTGCCCTTCTGTCTCTTTTCTCTGTGTCTGCGCCACACAGACCGGACAAGTAGTCTTGGTTTATGGTCGTTGCGGTTAATTACCACGTTTTCTGCACTAAATTATGTAGAATATTGGTCTCTACAGAAACTGCGCATTGGGCAAAAAAATATTTGAAATACAAAATGGAATTCATATAATTATTTGTTTAAAAACAAAAATATAACTTAGTACAAAAAAATTGCTGAGCACTAACACACACACACACACACACACACACACACACACACACACACACCACCACACACACACACACACAAACAGACACATTGTGGTGTAAAGTACTTAAGTAAAAATAATTTTTGGGGAGGTATCTGTGCTTTACTTTACTATTTATATTTTTTACAACTTTTACTTGTACTTCACTACAATCTGAATGGAAATAATGTAGTTTTTCTACAAACATTTGCCCTGACACACAAAAGTACTCATTACATTTTGAATGCTTAGCAGGACAGAAAAATTGTCCAAATCACACACTTATCATGAGAACATCCCTGGTCATCTCTACTGCCTCTTATCTGGCAGACTCACTAAACACAAATGATGTCTGAGTGTTGGAGTGTGCCCCTGGCTATACGTACATTTGTTAACCCTCCTGCTGTGTTCCGGTCAAATTGGAACGGTTTCTCTCTGAAAAAATGTAGGTCATTTAATCTGATTGTCATAATGTTCCATGACTTTGTCCACACAGAGCATCTGAACACACGAAATACATTTGAATGATTTTCATAATATTTTGGGTGTTTTATTTAACTTTTGTACACCTGTGGTGTTCCCCGTCAAAAATGACCGGTCATTAGAAATGAATGGGTGAGACTACAATTAGTGTATAAATTAAGTTCAGGCACATGCCCATTCATCAGATGGACACACTTCCTCTCCCAGACCCCCACATGCATGTGTGTTTGAGCACACACACACACACACACACACACACACACACACACACACACACACACACACACCTCACTCTCCTTCTTGGCTTCCATGGCAACCCCCACGGGAACCTTTCCCCAATAGAATCTTTCCCCCACAGGAACCACACCTGTTAGCTTTCTCACAAACAATCGCAACATTATTTCAATAATATATAGAACTTTTCTCGCAGCTCTGGGATATAAAACTTTTTTGAGTCCTTGCTCACAATTCATTCTGTGGCAGCACAATGACCTAACGATATACAGAATGTGAGGCTCTTGATCTTATCTTTGATCATGACACTGGTGAGGAGGAGAGAGGCCAGGAAACTGACGGTGAAGATGCATTAGAGTAGGAAGTGTCAGAAGTTGAAGACAACACAGAATATGATCCAGACCAAGAGACAACCGATGTGGAACAATCCAGTGATGAGGAGAGGGCCCGGCTGAGGTTGTTGTTACATTCCGGTCAAAGAATGGGCCAACAAGATACTCCATGTCCCCTGTTGATGACATAAAATCCTGCCACTATTTAAACATTTGAAATGGTTTCAAAACAAATGTCCTTGTTAAACTTTGACACAAAGTAGTCTGTGATAAATAGCACAATATGTTTCATCTGAATATTTGTTATAGTCAAAATAATCCATTCTGTCACGCCCTGACCTTAGAGAGACATTTTATTTCCTCTAGTTTGGTTAGGTCAGGGTGTGATGTGGGTTGGGCAATCTAGTTTATGTATTTCTTTGTGTTTGGCCGAGTGTGGTTCCTAATCAGAGGCAGCTGTCTATCATTGTCTCTGATTGAGAATCATACTTAGGCAGCCCTTTTTCCCCTCCTTCAGTTGTGGGATCTTGTTTTTGTATAATTCAGCGAAAGCCTGCAGAACGTGACGTTTGTTTTCCTTTGTTTGTTATTTTGTTTAGTGTTCTGAGTATAAATAAAATGTAATAATGAGCACTTACCACGCTGCACCTTGGTCTCCTCTCTATGACAATCGTCACACATTACATTATGTTTTTACTCAAAACGAATTGTATGAGCTCGGGTAAATGAGGCCTACAGGCCATAAATAGCAAATAGAAGTTCAAAACTTGTAATGTTCACAACAACTTAAGTTGATAAAAATATCTAATACAACATTAGATAATATATGTATTATTCTAGATTTATAATTAGCTATAATGGGGCGGCCATTTTGGACCAGGAACACAGAATTGATTAACATCAAATGAACACAACAGGAGGGTTAAACAAGAAAATGTTGCCTCCTGGTTTGCTTAATATAAGGAATGTGAAATGATTTATACTTTTACTTTTGATACTTAAGTACATTTTAGCAATAACCGAATACTTTTAGTCTTACTGAAGTAGGATTTTACTGGGTGACTTTCACTTTTTCTTGAGTTATTGTCTATGAAGGTATCTTTACTTTTATGAAAATTGTTTTTTTTCTCCACCAGTGCACTCCCCCCCCCCCCCCCCCCCCCCCCCCCCCCCACACCTGACCTGACTGCTGCAAATACTACTATGTTCCACAAGCAAGTGGAGCTGCTATTGAAGAGAGACGGACACAGACGCACATAGTGACGCAGGAACGCAGGGACACACCGAATCCACACACACAGATGAAATGGGGTCTCGGTTAAAAGCCTCTCCCTCCGCAGCTCTTCTTCCAACACTAAGGGCTGGTGTAGTTATCATGCAGGGTGGCTAGCCAATAGGCCCGCAGTTTAAGGAAGAGGACCCTGGGGGCCTCAGAACTAGAGGTTGTGAAGAGATCAGGACTGTTGAAGGCACAGTGGCTCTCTCTCTCTCTCTCTCCCTGAGCTCTTTAAATAGGAGTGTAAAGATGTGCTGAATCTTTACCATGTACATTTTTTATGGTGTTCCTTCTGTACACTCCAGTATCCCTGCACATTGTAAATGTGCAATTAGAGCTGAGCCTGGAACTGACCCTGTGTATAGCTACTGACCCTATATACAACTTACTTACTTATCGTGTTCTTATTGTTTTTCTTGTGTGTTGTTCTATCTTATGTTATTTTTAGTGCTACATTGATATTTATTACTGCATTGTTGGGTTTGGCGCTTGCAAGAAAGGCATTTCACTGTACTTGTGCACGTGCCATTAAAAACGTGACTCTTGTGGACATGGTATGTGTGTGTCTAGATAAAAAAAAAATTGCTTATTGTGTTTGTTTGAAGAAGTTAGCAGTTCTTTGGAGACTAACAGAGACTTGGTGTGTGTGTGTGTGTGTGTGTGTGTGTGTGTGTGTTGAGGACGATGAGGATGTCCTGCCCCAGTTCTCTCTATGTCTCACTAGGGGTTAAGAGACATCCAGACTCACCCAGGCCATGCTGGTCTTTATATAGCCTGGCCCTCTCTCCCCTGGGCCCAAACGGACACATGCAAAGTCAACACTGCAGGCCAGCTCTCATTCTCTACCTCATTCACTTGCATATTATTTAATTCATCCATCCGTTCGCCAGTCCACCCATCTGTCTCTGTCTTCAAGTCTGTTTGTTTGTCCATCCGTCCATCTAATCATCAATTTATCCATCCTTCCATCACTCCATCGCCACATCCATAGGCATCCCCCCTCTCAAATCTGTCTGTTTATTCAACTCCACCCATGTCCAATTAAAGCACATCCAATGTGTCTGGAAGGAAAGAGGGAGTAGGTCAAAGACAGAAGGAGTGATAGATAGTGTTCTTATCTTCCTGCAGTTTTAATTATTTCATTTTTAGGTGTATTCATTTTGGGGCCAGGTTATTAAATGGTGTCCGTTTTAATCAAACACGCTATAGCCTTAAATTGGTTAAACAATTAGAGACCGAATAATGACATTGAATGGAGGAAGCGTCTGAGCTATCATTACTGAGCTGGTAGACTACAGCACTCCCAGGATGGACCCAGGCTACGTGGCATGGGTCTCTTGCCTTGGGATAGTTTGCCTTGGTGTTGTTTGCCTCGGTGCAGTTTGCCTCGGTGTAGTTTGCCTGTGTGTAGTTTGCCTTGGTGTAGTTTGCCTCAGTGTAGTTTGCCTTGGTGTAGTTTGCCTTGGTGTAGTTTGCCTCGGTGCAGTTTGCCTCGGTGTAGTTTGCCTCGGTGTAGTTTGCCTCAGTGTAATTTTCCTTGGTATAGTTTGCCTCAGTGTAGTTTGCCTCAGTGCAGTTTGCCTTGGTGTAGTTTGCCTTGGTGTAGTTTGTATTGTTGTAGTTTGCCTCGGTGTAGTTTGCATCGGTGTAGTTTGTCTCAGTGTAGTTTGCCCTGGTGTAGTTTGTCTCGGTGTAGTTTGCATCGGTGTAGTTTGTCTCAGTGTAGTTTGCCCTGGTGTAGTTTGTCTTGGTGTAGTTTGTCTTGGTGTAGTTTGCCTGTGTGTAGTTTGCCTTGGTATAGTTTGCCTTGGTATAGTTTGCCTCAGTGTAGTTTGCCGCAGTGTAGTTTGCCGTGGTGTAGTTTGCCTCGGTAGTTTGCCTCAGTGTAGTTTGCCTTGGTGCAGTTTGCCTTGGTATAGTTTGCCTTGGTGTAGTTTGCCTCAGTGTAGTTTGCCTCGGTTTAGTTTGCCTTGGTTTGGTTTGCCTCGGTGTAGTTTTCCTTGGTGTAGTTTGCCTCGGTTTTGTTTGCCCTTTTGTTGTTTGCCTTGGTGTAGTTTGCCTCGGTGTAGTTTTTATTCTTCTTTCCCTCACCTGAATTTATCATTTGGGCCTCTCCTTCCCTCTTTTCAATGCTACCTGTCCTCCTTCTCTTCCTGTCGTCCTCCCTTCCTCACTCTGTCAGGTTTTAGCTAGCTAGCTAAATGCCCTGGAAAGACACCCATCCATTACCAGCCCTGCCTTTTCCCTCTGTTCTTCCCTCTCTTTGTAATGGACTGATTGATGTTTCATGGGCTAATTACTACCTGAGTCAAGATACCTGGAGCATCTCCTGCAGGAATCACACTTCTGACAGGTGTCCTCAAGCCCCCTTAAGGGATTAGCCTGTGTGATGGATGTGTGTGTGTTTGTGTGTGTGTGTGTGTGTGCACCAAGGTTTGCGTGTGAAGGAATTGGAAGGGTGTGTTTGTGTATCTAACAGAACCTCCTGTTTTTGTGGGTGCTTTCATGTTTACCACCAGGGCCTAAAATTTACTTTTTGGTCAACCAGCCACTGTGGCAGGTAGATAAAACTAAATTTAAAAAACTGATAAGCATGCTTTGTAATGTTTCTAAAACAATAAATGTTTTACTAGTAAGATGTGCCCTGAGTCTTTTAACATCATAGATGAGACAAACATGTTCACAGCTAACCGTGGTAACACAACTAGAGTCATGTTTGTACCTGTAAGATTGACTAGTAGAAGCGTTGTCTTCTCTTCCCTAGCAGTTGAAATTCAAACATAGAAACACAACCTAGCTTGTGAACAAAACAATGGAAATAGCAAGAAACACAAGGACAGACTCACTTTAGATCAACTTTTATGTCCGTATGCAGCGCTTCTAAAAGTGAATCTTTCACTCAGCTCTTCACCAGCGCACAGCCCCCAGCCAGGCAGTGTTGCAGCGCGAGGTGAGATAGCCTAAAGGATTCGTAGTTCTTTGCGATTAATTTAGCAGCAATGAAACAAAAAACGGCAGAAATACCTTGAAAACAGCGACTGCAGCATTTGTTTGACTATAAATGTGATCATACTGGACTATTTTTATTCACAAATGTGAGTGAAATGCTGGCACTGTGGAGCCCTGACCACCCGTCAACGTGGCTGGTGAAATAAACATCTTACCCGCCAATGTTCAAATCTACCCGCAGGTGACGGGTGATCATTTTAGGCCCTGTTTACCAACCTTAAATTGATTCATTTTGTGGCTGGCTACTTGCCAAGTATTTATTACTTAAACATTTGTTTATTTTCCTGTTTACATGTTTGGATTTTTATAACGGTCAACCTGAGTGCATACTTCACAAACAACAAACACACTTTTTTTGCATTCTCCTCGCCTCTATCTCTCTCTGCATGTACCACCACACTCCTCCTTGCTATTCTACTCTTCTCTCACTTTATCTCACCCATTCCCCCATCTCCTCATCCCTCCCTCTCTCCTCTCTCCTCCTCTCTGTCCTGGCATAATGTCGAGGTTGACCACCTACCTACCTACAGCCTGTTAGAAAACAACCCCCTCCTCTCCTGCTCTCTCCTTAGCCTGTCTCCCAGAGAAATGCCTGGGGGGAAGACACAGACACGGGGGGGAGGGGGGGGAGGGGGAGAGAGACAGACACAGGAGGTGGAAACAGAGTGTCTGTGTGTGTCTTTGTGTGAGCGGAGTGCAGATGTGGAGGTGTCTGGCCACTGGACTGGTAAAACATATTTCACAGGCCCACAGAACACAGGTGACATGAGGAACATTAGGCCTCCCCCTCTCCTCTCCTCCTCCACCCCCCTTTTCTCTTTCTTTAAAGGCCAGATAGCTGACAGGTAGTCTGAAGACCCTGTGAGGAGATAATTAATGGAAGTCAGCACCTCTCTTATGGGCGAAGGAGGGTGTGTGTGTGTGTGTGTGTGTGTGTGTGTGTGTGTGTGTGTGTGTGTGTGTGTGTGTGTGTGTGTGCGTGTGTATGCATGTTTGTGTGTGTGTGCGTGTGTGTGTGGTGGAAGGTGTCAGGCAAATGCACCTTGTGGATGAGAATCATTACAGTTAAACTCTAGAGGCTAGCTAGAGTTTCAGGTCAAAATCCAAATGGCTGCCACAAGCAAGAATGTTATCGTCCCTCATTTTGTGTTTATTAATTACTTATTTACAGCATCATTAAGTTGTGGCTAATTTTACTTACGCATCATTCAGCTGCTATAATGTAGTGTGTGTGTGTGTGTGTGTGTGTTTTGTTCAGTGTTTGTTTCTCTGTGTGTTTCTGTGTGTGTGTGTGTGTGTGTGTGTGTGTGTGTGTGTGTGTGTGTGTGTGTGTGTGTGTGTGTGTGTGTGTGTGTGTGTTTGTGAGTGTGTGTGTGTGTGTGTGTGTGTGTGTGTGTGTGTGTGTGTGTGTGTGTGTGTGTGTGTGTGTGTGGCATTGATTGAGGTTTATCGACATCCAAACAAAAGTGCTAACCTAAACATTTTCCCCCGGTCATTGTGAGGAACGAGGCTATATGGAATGAACATATAAATACACATCCAACCACACCAGTTTAACGAGTAATTTAGGCTTAATGATGTGGCTGTGCGCGACCTGTATCGAACCAGGAAGTAGGAAGCAGCGTCCACTCCCACCTAAGTGTTGGCATCATTACGCAGCCTGTGTCCACTTCGTAGGGCAAAGGTTATGATGACATCATGCCAGAACCATATCAGGACCATTACCACCATCCTTCACTGCAATAATGAGAGAGCAGCCGACGGAGGCCATTTTAAAAACAATTTTTTAATGACCAGAGAGGGGATTCTGCTCCAGTTGGACCCTGCCTTTTCTTTCTCTTAAAGGGCAACTGCTAGATATTGGAGCCAAGATGGCCGAACACTATTTATGCCAATATACTGTTGGGCGGCTCATTACAATTCTACTATGGTAAATAAAGTCTGTGTGGTGATTATGTCCCCCCCCCCCCCCCCCTCTCTCTCTCTCTCTCTCAGACAGAGAGAAATAGAAGTAGATGAAGGAGAGATGGCGCTCATTATCCTTATTTTCTTCTATACGCAGGCAAAGTGCTGGCAGATTTTCCCCCAATGCGAGGTTTTATCCAGCCTGGATGTTGGGGAGCGACTTGTGTTGTCCACCAGCCTAGATTCTAGAGCAGCCATGTTGCTTAGTCAGTGGGCTGCTTCTGTCTGTGATCAGCAATCAATACAGTACTGGCGGATTAGGCAGAGGATTTAGCACTATAAAGGTGGTCTCAGCTATTTGTAATCTCTTTTTAGAAAAGAGGGAAAATAAAATATATTAATAAATACTATACCAGCACCTGTTTTTGCTTTCTTCCCCTCTGTCTCTCTCCCGCTCTCTCTCTTTTTGTCCCTCACCTTTTCTCTCTCTTTCTCTCCCGCTCTCTCGCCCTCTCTCTCTCTCTCTCGCTCTTTGTCAATCTCTCTCTCTTTCTCCCTCTCTCTCTTTCTACCTCTTGTCTCTTCTCTCTTTTCTCCCTCCTCCTCTCCTCTACCATAGAGCCTGTCGATGAAGCAATTTTGGGGATTAATATTTTATAGTTTTAATTGCCCACACAAGTACTGCCAGAGATAAATTAAATTCTGATTTACCTCTCTTACTCTCTTATTTGTATTTTCTTGTATTCCTGTTACCTAATGTAACCTGTAGGGAGGTAGGGAAACTGTGGAAGTAGGGAACAGGGAGGGGGGATAGGAACATATGTCTTGGGAGAGATGCAACATCTCCCAGTGTCACCTTGTTGTCTTACAACTCCCTTAGGGGATGGAGAGAGGCGGGGCAAGGAGGGAGAGAGGCGGGTGGGGATGGAGAGAGGCGGGGCAAGGAGGGAGAGAGGCGGGTGAGGAGGGAGAGAGGCGGGCAAGGAGGGAGAGAGGCAGGTGAGGAGGGAGAGAGGCTGGGCGAGTAGGAAGAGAGGCGGGGTGAGGAGGGAGATGAGTGAGGTGGGGTGGGAGTGTTATGGTGGCTCTGTGGCCCCTAGGGGGACCCTCTCTTTGGCTGACTCCTGTCCCCTGTTTGTAATTAGGCGTTGAGAGTTGACGTAATATCAGTGTGAGTAGGTGTCTGTGTCTATTCACCTGTGTGTGTGTGTGTGTGTGTGTGTGTGTGTGTGTGTGTGTGTGTGTGTGTGTGTGTGTGTGTGTGTGTGTGTGTGTGTGTGTGTGTGTGTGTGTGTGTGTCTATGTGTTTAGGGGGCTTTAAGACCACCAGGGACCATTCAGACAGGATATCCCCCCCTCACTCCCTCCCCCAGGGCAAGATATTGAGGAAAACAGATTAGGCAAGCAGCCTCACAGGTACTCCATCATTAGCGTCATCATAGCTATTATCATTAGTGTTATGATTGGTGTCATTATCATTAGCTGAAGGATACTGTTGGAGGTGGTGGTGTTGAGATGAATTCACACTTACAGATCCCCAATCCAGGAATAAAACTAGATGTTCCCCAAACAGGCTAAAAACACTAAACACAAACCCAAATAGCTAAAAGCTAAATAACAATCCTAGGAGTTGAAAAGGACTGTGAGATAGATTTGTGAATCAAGCGAGAAGATGGGAACTAGCTGTTCTATCAGTATCTTTGAAAGTATGTGTGTGTGGTGTGTGTGTGTGTGTGTGTGTGTGTGTGTGTGTGTGTGTGTGTGTGTGTGTGTGTGTGTGTGTGTGTGTGTGTGTGTGTGTGTACATTAGGTTTAATCACACAGCAATGTGTACAGGGCTCTTTAACTTCTATCCCAGCATCCATGTTGATTCAGGAGCCCATTTAGCCCTATGATGCCAAATTGCTTTTTCTCCCACAATGGCCTGCTGGTAACTGCACAGCATTATGGTCAACGGGGCTTACAGCAGCATCTCCAAATATATCTAATGAGATGGATGTTTCCTCTCTCTTTTTCTCTGCCTCTCAATTCAATTTAATTCAATTCAAGGGTCTTTATTGGCATGGGAAACATATGTTAACATTGCCAAAGCAAGTGAAGTAGATAATATACAAAAGTGAAATAAACAATACAAATGTACAGTAAACGTTACACTCACAGATGTTCAGAAAGATTAAAGATATTTAAAACGTCATATTATATATATATATATACAGTGTTGTAATGATGTGCAAATGGTGAAAGTACAGAAGGGAAAATAAATAAACATAAATATGGGTTGTATTTACATATTTACGATGGTGTTTGTTCTTCACTGGTTGCTCTTTTCTTGTGGCAACAGGTCACAAATCTTGCTGCTGTGATGCCACACTGTGGTATTTCACCCAGTTTATCAAAATTGGGTTTGTTTTTTCAAATTCTTTGTGGATATGTGTAATCTGAGGGAAAT
>NC_138297.1:11115000-11205000 GCF_965601325.2 Salmo salar | reverse complement strand
TACGGTCAATGGGCTGTTTCCCCGGTGTATGGCTTTAGAGCTGAATCCCTTCCCCACAAGGACCATTATTCAGGGGTATTGGCATAGCCTTGTGCTCACTTAATTGGGCTACTTGTCACCACCTGCCAAGTCCTGAATGAGCTGACCAAGAAAAGAGCCTTAGCCAATCAGGTTAATTGATCCCTGCAAATGTATTAGTCATCGCCCTCTACAGCATAGAGTAAATCTAGGTTGGGTTTAGGTTATTTTACTAACCATGTAGTAGTATTTTGGTTGGGGTGTGTCACGGGTGTCGTAGGGATTGGACCAAAACGCAGCAGGAACGTGTAAACTCATCTTCTTATTTTATTAAAGAAGGAACACAAAATAAACACATAATACAAAAACAACAAACGACACTAAACAGTCCTGTCAGGTGCACGAACACAAAACAGGAAATAACTACACACAAATCCCATAGAAAAAACACCCCTCTTAAATAGGACCTTCAATTAGAAGCAACGAGGAGCAGCTGCTTCCAATTGAAGGTCAACCCAATAAACACCACATAGAAATAGACATACTATAACTAACATAGAAATAGACTAACATAGAACATAGCCCAACAAACCCCGAAACACTCTAAACAAACACCCCCTGCCACGCCCTGACCAAACTACAATAACAAACAACCTCTTTTACTGGTCAGGATGTGACATGGTGTGTGCATCATACGTGTTTATGTGAAAGGGAAACCAGAAAAACAGTGGAGGAGGTAAGCGATCTAAACGGCCGTAATCTAAGGAAATGGAAAGATTTAATCAGGGGTAGTAACACAACTACGTGAAATGTGATTTCTGGGCCACCCAATGAGAGATGTCTTGTCCTTGTCCTTCGCCTTTCACAAAACAAAAGACTACGGACTCCCCTCGGGCCAATAAGTGATTTAGCATGCTCTGTGTCAGTAAACATCATTCCATGTCACTACATTCCAAAGCTAATACGGCCTGATTGTATTGAGAATTACTGTGTCAGACTTATTGCCAAAGACGGGCCTGTTACTTCCACCTCAATTCATTTCCGTGGCAGAAAAGGTGAAAGTTAGAGAGTTAAAGTGAGTGCTTCGCCCCCGAGTCAAACTTAGGCTTTCAAGCCTCCCGTGTCTTTTGTGAAGCACTCGCAGTTAGTGCTGATGCACTATTCATGGGTCCATAAAAAGGAGCTCTGTCCTGAACAAAAAAATACATCAAATACGGATGGGATAGATTAGAGGAGTCAGATTAAGCTTGTCTGTTTTCTGTGGCATGGAGGTACAAGCGATCTGTTGCCCGATATGGTATTATTTAATGGGCAGGGGGTTGAGGTAAGAGGCTGCTGCAAATGGAGGCAATCAACTGAACCTGAGTTCTAATGTCGTGTCTACTGCATACATCAGTACGAGGCAGAGGGAGAGATCGAGGTAGAGAGAGAGAGCAAGAGAGAGAGAGAGATAGAGAGCAAGAGAGAGAGAGAGATGGAGGTAGGAAGAGAGAGCAAGAGAGAGAGAGATAGAGAGAAAGAGAGAGAGAAAGAGAGAGAGAGATGGAAGTAGGAAGAGAGAGCAAGAGAGAGAGAGAGAGAGAGAGAGGGAGGTAGAGGGACTCGCAGGGCATTTTAAACATTTCTGTCTAGCAGAGACGCTTACTGATGCAAGGCCCCATTACCACCGGCAGAGCAGAAACAACTCTCTCCTTCAGCTAGCATGCAGATTAATATTGTACATAAATAAATCAATTATGTATTATTTTTATCCAGAGTTCAGCTGTGGAGATTTCTAGTCATACGATCAGATCATCTCACATTTAATGTATTTTCTGATTTGCTTTTATTTTTGTGGGAAAACATGAGTTGCTTTTGAATTCAAACTATCTGTCAACCCCAGAATGCAACGAGAATGGAAGGAAAACACAAATAAATAAATAAAACGTGGAATCGGGCTTGTGTGTGGACGCCTGCTGTTGGGTCCTTCTGTCAGTGTGAAATATTGCTGATCCTAACACAAATCCAGCAGGGAGGAAGGAGGCTGTAATGATTCAATCCATGCGGGAGTTCAACAGTCATCTGTCTCACCTACCTCGGAGTGTTCTCAGCCTCGTCCCTTAAGTACAGGAGAATGATAGAACGGATAGAACATCAGAACGGGATCAGATTGGAGGCGAATTGTGGCATATCTATGGCAGTTAAACCAATGCAACCTCTTGGCAGTTATTGCTTGTGCCTACATTCAATGTATTTGGTCTGCATTACAGGCTAGCTACAGAGGAGACCAGGAAGTACCATTCTAAATTATAATTTGTCTCACATGGAAAACTAAAGTCATAGAAGCCGTAAATTACTTGGTAATAGGAAATGTAATTATTTCCATGACAGAATTAAAAAGCCATTTTGGACTGACCAATGTAGACATTTTTAAATGCATGCAACTTAACAGTTTTATATTACAGAGAATTGATCTTAAGTCTTCTGGACAACAGATCAATGTTGAGGGAATCCTATTTGAGTCAGAAAATGATTCTCATATGATGGGTAAGATATACAAAACCTTGCGGAAAGCAACTAACTGACAATCTCTTAAAAATATATATAAACTATTGGAACCAAGACCTAAACATAGCTGATATTGGCAGATGGAGGGAGTGTTGGAATATAACTAACAAAATTACAGTTAACAAAAATGTATGCTTAATAATTCAGTATACAATGTATTATACAAGAGAGAAAATTCACAAATTTTACAGCACAACGGCAGACTCATGAATCATGCCTTCCGGGGGTGCTATAACGTCCAAAAGTTATGGACAGAGTTTGAAAGTTGTCTGTCAAAAGTTTTACAATGTAAGTTTACTTTTAATTAATCCGTCTATCTGCATATTTCAAGACATGGCATATGAGGGTGTGGTGAGATACCCAATGAGCTGGACCATTGTTTTCTCATCAATCATTTACAACAACAAAAAAATGTTTTACTTAAAAACTCGAAATCAAATGATCCTCCACCGTTAAGACAGTGGATGAATCAAATGCATTATTATTTAAATATAGAAAAAATGTGGTGCAATTTGAAGCCATATGGCATAAAGTGTTTCAAGAACTGGATATATCCAAAAGAAGACACATTGGAAGGGATCTTATTGTGAGAGACAGGATGGGTATGAACACGGTGGGAGCACGTGGGTCTGAGCAACTGTGATGTCATTAATGTTTGTTGAAATGCATGTACATCTGAGTTGGTGTTTTTGTCATTATTACTCTTTTTGAAGGTTGGGCATTAAGTCCCAGCCACGTTTAGTGGATCTACAGTATGTATGTGGAATGGTAAGTTGTTTTGACTTTGTATATGGATTTTTCTGTATTGCAGTGGAGGCTGCTGAGGGGAGGACGGCTCATATTAATGACTGAAACAATGCTATTATGTAAAATAGTTTAATGGAGTTGATGGAATTTTATCAAACACATGAAAACCAGAGAAAAACATGTTTGATGTCGTTCCATTTACTCCGTTCCATTTACTCCATTCCATTTACTCCATTCTATTTACTCCATTCCATTTCTCCATTCCATTTACGCCGTTCCATTTACTCCGTTCTGTTTACTCCGTTCCGTTTACTCCGTTCCGTTTACTCCGTTCCATTTACTCCATTCCGACCATTATTATGAGCCGTTCTCCACTCAGCAGTCTCCACTGGAGTACTGTCTAAAAAAACGAAATCAAATTATACAATAAAAAGGTACTATTATAGAGTAGAGTTTACTAATATGATTCAGACATGCTTGTTACAGCGTACACTCAACCGCACACTTGCTAGCGTCTTGAAGGTGTTAGCTACATTTCATGTATTAATTGCCAGTGTCAGAATGGCCTCTCCTCGGCCATTCTCCTCCCGGACCAATCAATGACCTGCCCTGGTGAATGTAGACTGGCCACAATGAACTCTTCATCCAATGGAAATCAATAAAAACGATATCCATCTACATTCATGATCTCAGCCAGTCATGTGATTCTTCTTTTTACTATCAAAACGCCATTATGTGGAGGTGAAGAATAAGAACAAAGAGAGAGAGAGAGAGAGAAAGACCAGGAAAGTGTAAAGAAGAAATAAAAGAGGGAAAAAAATCCAATTTCACCTGGAGACTCGCAGAAGGAAACAGTTTACAGATGAAAGTAATTTCAGTGCATTTGCTCTCCTATATCTCACACTGATATATTCCTCTGGACAAGGAATGCAAGGGCACATCTCACCGCCACAAATAGATTCCTCTAAGACGTTGTCGGGTTGAAAAGGCTCAGCCTTGCTCTGTCCTACTAACACCAGATAAACAATCTCTGAGTGTATATCCATCTGCTCACTTGTCAAGGGGTTTAGGCTGATGGCATTTAGAATGGAGCAGATTAAACCTTTCCACCTCTGACTCGACTAATATTGACCTTTGTGTAACGCCCCAGTAGGGTGTTGTCAGATTTCTCTTGACCCTCTGACACGTCCTTTATTGAAGCACCTGATCTGTGATTTCTCCTTTTTTTTCAGACTGATATGAAATAACAATGATCTAATAAGCAATGAACCTTTAGAAAAACATCCAGCCTTTCAACATTTCTACCATTGCTGTGATAGGAGAAACCAATTATTATATGAATTCCGCTTGATGCGTACAATGTGCTTATGTGACTTGGAGGATAATGCCGTACATCATGAAATGCGACTCAAGAACAGTAGCGTGGATTTTGTTGGAAGAGTTTCTCTGACTGTCTAGATGTTTGAATCATTTGTGGCGTCTTTTTTTTTTTTTTCATTTATTTTAGACTCGTGGATGTAGGACAAATACCAGCTCAGTTTGTTCTAATTTGTGACTCAAATTCATCCCAAACTCAGGAAAAAAGTATTTTTTTATTTAATTTAAAAATGTTTATCCTTCCCTTTTTCCAATGTATTTTACAAGCTTCACAGTAGACAACCACATCTGAGAACTCCTCACTATAAGCCAGGGGAAGGAACAAAAAATCAAGTCGCTAGGAACTCAGCCTCCATATCCTCAATTTCCACATACAGGAAGGAATACATAGTTTAAACATATCAATGATTTCTTCTCTCTCCCCCAAACTGTTACGATCGTCCCCAACCCAGAGAAAGGAAGCCGACTGTCATTATCTTGTATTACCAGAGCTGGCTTTTCCTCTCAGCCCTGTGTTAGGATCCACATCAATTTAATACGCTATGGCAGTGCTCAGATCACTATTCTCCGGGCCAGATTTAAGCTCTAATCTCGTACTTAGGCCCTAATACAATTAAAGTGCATTGAGCAGCGATTGAGAGCCGATCTGCCGTTTCGTAGATCAATTTCCATTGGAGAAAGCAAGAAGAAGAAGGCTGTGCCTGGAGCCTTGGGAGAACGTATGAGCTGGGGTGAGAGTTTGTGAAGCGGCTGGATAGGGAATTGGCCGAGCACTGGGATTCTTAGTGCTCCTTGACTTGAAGGTCTATATGTAAGCAAGAGCTATAGAACATAAACAGTACACCCCCATAGATAATGTGTATGCATTATAATTTGAACAAACATACTTGTTCCTTACTTGTAGCCCACAAAAATGGAATAATTCATCAGAAAAGCATTGTGCACAGCCTCTTCTAGTGTCTTGGTTAGAAGGAAGATGGCTGTGGTTTCACCCTCACTGCGGTTTCAGAATGACTGATGAATAGACGGTTCGGTAGGCGTGTGTTGTGCACCCATTCGGCCCGGTGGAACGACAGGAATTTATACGTGTTTTGTCTATTATACATTGGGATCGGAGGGGAATGACGTGACATGTTTATGGCGCCATCTCTTTCAATTAACCTCAGCTGGGCCGGAGCAGCAGCATGGGCTCACGTCAAACAGCTGATGGGGGAGAGGGAGACGAGGCAGAGGGAGCCGCAGCTTATCATGGCAGCCATGTTTTTTGTATTTTTATGTTTCCTAGTGAATTGTATGTATTACCAATTAAGTTGAATATTGACAGAATAGATAAATATAAACATGTTCTTAATGTAGCCAGATAGACATGGGCGTCATTTACTTAAACAATTGGATGATGAACATGTTTTTAGGCTAACCGCTGATTATGCTAAATCCATTAAAAGACTGTGATTTTCATCCGTCTCCAGTTTGTTAACGTGGACATGAGGTCGCTTCTTCTATCATCCTGCGCTAGCGCGCTAGCTGTCAGAGTTTCCCGAGGAGACAGCTCACTGCTACGCCGATAAGACAGGAGAAGATCCCCAGAACGTTCACGCAATGATTGAATAACCTTGACAGAACGTTGAGTTTTCCCCCCCACCTGATCTGTCGAGGCGTACGACGGTGGGCTCTGGCTTTTCATAAGTAGCTGAGAGCACCTGCCACATCCAAGGCGCAAAGCCGTCAATAAATCTCTTTGCTAATGCACCGTGGAATCTTTTTCCCTTTCTCTAATATTAATGCATGCTAGGTGAGTGCTATTCAGAAAGAAAGGCCAGGGATAGGAACATGTCCTTCCCACTATGCTAAAGCTAGCAAGACAAGCCTCACTTCCCTCCAGTTCAGACTTAAAGTGCAGCAAATGTTTGCTACTGTTGAAGGGCATAGCAGGTAATGGCTTTCTGTCAGTACATTTACATGTTAGTCATTTAGCAGATGCTCTTATCCAGAGCGACTTACAGGAGGAACTATAGTTCAGCAATCTTTCTGGTTATTGGCCCAACCGCTAGACTACGTGCCACCATACACTGCAACGAGAGAGAGAGAGAGAGAGAGAGAGAGAGAGAGAGAGAGAGAGAGGGGGGGGTGCTTGGGTATTTAATAAGGCTCAACGCTCCTCAATAATATTGGCTGCTCATGCAGATAAAGACTGATGTATCCCCCTGACAAAAGCAGTCTAAATCACTCTAACTCCGTCCTACAGGATGTCCAATGCTCTTAACCGCTAGGCTACCTGCCGTCCCAATGCTCTTAACCGCTAGGCTACCTGCCGTTCCAATGCTCTTAACCGCTAGGCTACCTGCCGTTCCAATGCTCTTAACCGCTAGGCTACCTGCCGTTCCAATGCTCTTAACCGCTAGGCTACCTGCCATTCCAATGCTCTTAATCGCTAGGCTACCTGCCGTCCTACAGGATACAGGATGTCCAATGCTCTTAACCGCTAGGCTACCTGCCATCCTACAGGATGCAGGATGTCCAACATTCTTAACCGCTAGGCTACCTGCCGTCCTACAGGATGCAGGATGTCCAACGTTCTTAACCGCTAGGCTACCTGCCGTCCTACAGGATGCAGGATGTCCAAAGCTCTTAACCGCTAGGCTACCTGCTATCCCAATGCTCTTAATCTCTAATCTCTCTCTCTCTCTCTCTCACTAATAATCTCTCTCTCTCTCTAGTAATAATCTCTCTCTCTCTAGTAATAATCTCTCTCTCTCTACTAACAATCTCTCTCTCTCTCCCTCTTTACTAATAATCTCTTTCTCTTCCTCTTTACTAAAAATCTCTCTCTCTCTTTCTTGCTCTCTCCATCTTTACTAATAATCTCTCTCTCTTTCTCTCTTTACTAATACTCTCTCTCTTTCTCTCTTTACTAATAATCTCTGAGTCTCTCTCTTTCTCTCACTCTTTCTCTCTCTCTACTAATAATCTCCCTCTCTCTCTCTACTAATAATCTCTACTAATAATCTCTCTCTCTTCTAATAATCTCTCTCTACTAATAATCTCTCTGTCTCTCGCTCTACTAATAATCTCTCTCTACTAATAAACTGTCTATCTACTAATAATCTCTCTCTACTAATAATCTCTCTATCTGCTAATAATCTCTTTCTCTGTATTTATAATCTCTCTCCCTCTTTACTAATAATCTCGCTCTACTAATAATCTCTCTCCTTCCCTCTTTACTAAAAATCTCTCTCTCTTTCTCGCTCTCTCGCTCTCCCTCTCCTATTAATCTCTCTCTCTCTCTCTCTCCTCTTTACTAATAATCTTTGTCTCTGTCTCTTTTGCTCTCCTCTTTCTCTACTAATAATCTCTCTCTCTCTCCCTCTGTCTTTCTCTCCCTCTCTCTCTCTTTCTCTACTAATAATATCTCTCTCTACTAATAATCTATCTCTCTTTACTAATAATCTCTCTCTACTAATAATATCTCTCTCACTCTGCTAATGATCTTTCTCTCTCTTTCTCTCTCTCTCCCTCTTTACAAATAATCTCTCTCTCTCTCACTAATAATCTCTCTCTCTCTCTCTCACTAATAACCTCTCTACTAATAATCTCTCTGTCTCTCGCTCTACTAATAATCTCTTTCTACTAATAAACTGTCTATCTACTAATAATCTCTCTCTACTAATAAACTGTCAATCTACTAATAATCTCTCTCTACAAATAATATCTATATCTACTAATAATCTCTATCTGCTAATAATCTCTTTCTCTGTATTTATAATCTCTCTCCCTCTTTACTAAACATCTCTCTCTCTACTAATAATCTCTCTCCCTCCCTCTTTATTAAAAATCTCTCTCTTTCTCGCTCTCTCCCTCTTTCCTAATAATCTCTCTCTCTTTCGCTCTCTCTCTCTCTCTCTCTTTCTCTCTTTACTAATAATCTTTGTCTCTGTCTCTTTCGCTCTGTGTCTCTTTCTCTACTAATAATCTCTCTCTCCCTCTCTCTCTCTCTCTCCCTCCCTCTGTCTTTCTCTCCCTCTCTCTCTCTTGCTCTACTAATAATATCTCTCTCTACTAATAATCTATCTCTCTCTACTAATAATCTCTCTCTCTCTCTCCCCCCCACTAATAATCTATCTCTCTCTCTCTCTCTACTAATAATCGCTCTCTCTGTACTAATAATATCTCTCCCTCTTCTCCCCCCCACCACCCCCCCACATAATCGCTCTCTCTGCCTCTCCCTCTACTAATCCCCCCCACTTCTCTCTCTCTCTCTCTCTCTCTCTCTCCCCCCCCCACCTAACTAGAGAATGGATAGTCTAAACCCTCTAAGGGATACACATAGCTTTATGGGACAATCCTATAACTCTATAACAATTCCCCTATTGCCCACTGCGCTTGTGCACACACACACACACACACACACACACACACACACACACACACCACACACACACACACACACACACACACACACACACACACACACACACACACACCCCCCCCTGCACTGCACTGCAAGAATAGAACATGAAGATGCTAAAGTATTGAATCTAATTAAGTGGGAATTTCGAAGTACCAAGTAATGTGACCATGTTTTGAGATTATTAGTATTCAATGTGGTGCTCTCTCCTCCTCTCCTCTTTCTCTCTCCTCCTCTCCTCTCCTCCTCTCCTCCTTTCTTCTCTCATCCTCTCCTCTTTCCTTTCTTCTCTCATCCTCTCCTCTTTCCTTTCTCCTCTCTCCTCCACTCCTCTGTCCTCTCTCCTCTCCTCTTTCCTCTCTCCTCTTTCCTCTCCTCTTTCCTCTCTCCTCTCTCCTCTCCTCTTTCGTCTCTCCTCCTCTCCTCCCTCTCTCTTCCTCTCCTATTTTCTCTCCTCTTTCCTCTCTCCTCTTTCCTCTCTCCTCCTCTCATCTTTCCTCTTTCCTCTCTCATCCTCTCCTATTTCCTCTGTCCTCCTTACCTCTTTCCTCTCTCATCCTCTCCTCTTTCCTTTCCTCTTTCGTCTCTCCTCCTCTCCTCTTTCCTCTCTCATCCTCGCCTCTTTCCTCTCTCCTCCTTTCCTCTTTCCTCTCTCCTCCTCTCCTCCTCTCCTCTTTCCTCTCTCCTCCTCTCCTCTTTCCTCTCTCCTCCTCTCCTCTTTCGTCTCTCCTCCTCTCCTCTTTCCTCTCTCATCCTCGCCTCTTTCCTCTCTCCTCCTTTCCTCTTTCCTCTCTCCTCCTCTCCTCCTCTCCTCTTTCCTCTCTCCTCCTCTCCTCTTTCCTCCTCTTCCTCCTCTCCTCCTTTCCTCTCTCCCCCTCTTCTCTTTCTTCTCTCCTCCTTTCCCCCTTCCTCTCCTCTGCTCTTCTTTCTGCTCTCCTCCTTTCCTCCTTCCTCTCTCCTCCTCTCCTCTTTCTTCTCTCCTCCTTTCCTCCTTCCTCTCTCCTCCTCTCCTCCTTCCTATCTCCTCCTCTGCTCTTTCCTATCTCTCCCCTCTTCTAAGGTTCTACTTTTGTCTCCTGGGAGTTAAGCACAGTGCATGTTAAGTGAAACCACTTGTGTGTGTTAGTGGCATGGTGCAGTGTAGTGTGGTAGACCTGGTGTGTTCGGGGGAAGAAACCAACAATGACTGAACCTGGTCTAACTGGGAGTTGGAGGTCCTCTTCTGAAATCCACCCACCCGTGTCAATGATCGATCTCATGAAGGGAAGGATGGACGGACGGACGATGATGATGTTGAGAAAAAGAGAGGATACAAGGGAAGGGGGGGAAGATGGATGAAGAGAACAAGAGAGAGAGAATTAGCAAAGACAACAGAACAGGGGATGAGAGTAGATGAGGGAGTGAAAGAATGAGAGCATCAACAACGGTAGAGCGAAATTGGGGTCATGTTTTGGTTCTTCACGGATTGTGACCCCCCTCTTGATATCTCATGTTTTGGTTCACCCCCCTCTTGATAACTCATGTTTTGGTTCATCACGGTTTGTGACCCCCCTCTTGATATCTCATGTTTTGGTTCATCACGGTTTGTGACCCCCCTCTTGATATCTCATGTTTTGGTTCATCACGGTTTGTGACCCCCCTCTTGATATCTCATGTTTTGGTTCATCACGGTTTGTGACCCCCCTCTTGATATCTCATGTTTTGGTTCATCACGCTTTGTGACCCCCCTCTTGATATCTCATGTTTTGGTTCATCACGCTTTGTGACCCCCCTCTTGATAACTCATGTTTTGGTTCATCACGGTTTGTGACCCCTCTTGTTTTTCTCAGTATATCGTGGGACATGTATGCATGTGTTATCAAGCCCCAGCAAGGTAATGACAGAGGTGGCTGAGAAGTACCTGTCCTATATTCCAACCCTGGTATGGCCAGAGGCAGTTTAAACACTACCAGCAAGGCTGTGGTATGTAAATGTCGCTGGATTCAACAGAGCAAGAGACTGGCTGTCTGTCTGTGAGTGAACATGACATGTCAGGCGCTGTTTTCGCTGCTGGATACACATGGATTTGACACTAACACACACACACACACACACACACACACACACACACACACACACACACACACACACACACACACACACACACACACACTTTCATACATTGTACAAATATAACCAAATAATGTGCATAATATCTCACATCCAATTTATTGTCCATGTCATTAACCATTTAGCCAGGTAACATGCATCTAATAAAGTGGAAAAACCATCCACATATACATTGTGACCTTAGAGTAGAGAAGGTTTAGGAGAACTGCAGGGAAAAGAAGCGAGTTAATAATTTTTTTAAAGTGTAGCCGTGGGCACATTAGCATGTGCGCTAGCTGAGGCGCGTCGCTTTTATATGGAGCTTTTAGCACAAGCCTTTTGTCAGGGGGATACATCAGTCTTTATCTGCACATTTCATGTCTCCCGGTGGACTCTGTCGAGCAGACGATATTATTGAGGATCGTTGAGCCTTATTAAATTCCCGAGCATATTACCAGTCTCTCTTTCCGCTTTCTCTCTCCCGTTGCAGTGGATGCACGGTCGCTCTCTCTCTCTCTCTCCCTCTCTATTTTCTCCCACTATACGCTCTCTCCCTCTCTATTTTCTTCCAGTATACTCTCTCTCTCTCTCTCTCTCTCTCCCTCTCTATTTTCTCCCACTATACTCTCTCTCTCTCTCTCTCTATTTTATACCTGTATACTCTCTCTCTCTCTCTCTCTCTCTCTCTGTCTCTCGCTCTCTCACTCTCTCTCTATTTTCTCCCTGTATACTCTCTCTCGCTCTCTCTCTATGTTCTCCCAGTATTCTCTCTCTCTCCCTCTATTTTCTCCTTGTATACTCTCTCTGTCTCTCTCTCTCTCTCTCCCAGTATTCTCTCTCTCTCTCTCTCTCTCTCTCTCTCTCTCTCTCTCTCTCTCTCTCTCTCTCTCTCTCTCTCTATGTTCTCCCAGTATACTGACATTTCTCAGATATGAAAGTCTGTTACTTGTTCTGATTCTGACTCTGGAGCATGTGTGACTCATTCTACGACTAGGCTACTGCCACAACGTCTATTCTATTTGTTTTATCCTCCTCTATCTGTTGAGACAGACCTTGTTAATGACAGGAGGTACCCTGATTCAAAGTCAATGATTTAGAAAATGAATATCAAACAACCAACAGTGTTTTTTTTCCTTCTGACATCATAGCACGCGTGACAGAACAGCAGCATATCTAGTGCCGTTTGTTTGACCTTGATTCTCGCCGCTCCACACCTCCACTTCGTCAACAAAACAGAAACAATAACAGGCGGACAACAGGGCTGGTTCCCCTACGGATTCCATCTTTAAGCCGTTTTATGACTGTGTTAAAGATTGGATGGAGACAGTTGTGAATTTGTTGCTTTGCAAAAAAAAAAGCAGTTGAATGTCCTGGCCCCTGGCTGCTCACACTAAAACCCCCATAACACATTACACAATCACTTTCTACCCAGTGAACTTGATAAATACGACAGTGAGGCTAAGTCGGAGGGTTAATAAGGGTGGCTGAGCGGTGTTGTGTCTCTTTACGCTCCTCCTGTTGAATAGAGCATCCCTTTGTGCCGCTGTGTTTCCTGGTACGCCATTGGCTCAGGCCCAGGAAAGGGAAAAGGGAAAGGGAAATGGGGATACCTAGTCAGTTGTACAACTGAAAGGGAAAGGGGGATACCTAGTCAGTTGTACAACTGAAAGGAAAGGGGGATACCTAGTCAGTTGTACAACTGAAAGGAAAGGGGGATACCTAGTCAGTTGTACAACTGAAAGGGAAAGGGGGATACCTAGTCAGTTGTACAACTGAAAGGAAAGGGGGATACCTAGTCAGTTGTACAACTGAAAGGAAAGGGGGATACCTAGTCAGTTGTACAACTGAAAGGAAAGGGGGATACCTAGTCAGTTGTACAACTGAAAGGAAAGGGGGATACCTAGTCAGTTGTACAACTGAAAGGAAAGGGGGATATCTAGTCAGTTGTACAACTGAAAGGAAAGGGGGATACCTAGTCAGTTGTACAACTGAATGCCTTCAACTGAAATGTCTCTTTCCGCATTTAACCCAACCCCTCTGAATCAGAGAGGTGCGGGGGGGGGGGGGGGCTGCCTTAATCGACATCCACGTCTTCGGCGCCCAGGGAACAGTGGGTTAACTGCGTTGCTCAGGGGCAGAACGACAGATTTTTACCTTGTCAGCTCGGGGAAGTGCCTGACGCTCTGCACTCATCATCTGCCTTTTACCGATATTTATTATGTTGACGTGGCTGAACATGCACGCCTCTGCAGCTGAGAGGGAACACATTTACATATGACCTTGCACTGAGCAATTGGGAAAATGAGCGACTTGTGGAGAGTTGTATTCCAGAGAAATGGTGCTCTTTGCTTTGCCATTGCTGTTGGAATATGAACATGAAAACAGCAGAGAAACCATGGAGTCACTCAGGGTGTGGATTGAGGGATGAGTCAACATGCTGTTGTGTTTGTATAGTGGTACGTGTGAGGTTGTGTGTGTGTGTGTGTGTGTGTGTGTGTGTGTGTGTGTGTGTGTGTGTGTGTGTGTGTGTGTGTGTGTGTGTGTGTGTGTGTGTGTTCGAACCACCAGTTCTTAACCTAGAGGACTGAATATAGAATTACCTCCGTGTAGTATGATGCCTACCGTAGGTTAAGGTACAAGTGTGTCCTCATATCCCCCCTCTTATCCCTCCTCCACCTCCTCATATCTCTCATCCATCACCTCATATCTCTCCTCCACATCCTCTTATCCCTCCTCCTCCACCTTCTCTTATCCCTCCTCCACCTCCTCTTATCCCGCCTCCACATCCTCTTATCCCTCCTCCACATCCTCTTATCCCTCCTCCACCTCCTCATATGCCTCATCCATCTCCTCATATCTCTCCTCCACATCCTCTTATCCCACCTCCTCCACATCCTCTTATCCCTCCTCCACCTCTTATCCTTCCTCCACCTCCTCTTACCCCTCATCCATCTCCTCATATCTCTCCTCCACATCCTCTTATCCCTCCTCCTCCACCTTCTCTTATCCCTCCTCCACCTCCTCTTATCCCTCCTCCTCTACCTTCTCTTATCCCTCCTCCTCTACCTTCTCAATCCCTTCTCCACCTCTTATCCCTCCTCCACCTCCTCTTATCCTTCCTCCTCTACCTTCTCAATCCCTCCTCCACCTCTTATCACTCCTCCACCTCTTATCCCTCCTCCTCCACCTTCTCTTATCCCTCCTCGCCCTCTTATCCCTCCTCCTCCACCTTCTCGTATCCCTCCTCCACCTCTTATCCCTCCTCCACCTTCTCTTATCCCTCCTCCACCTCTTATCCCTCCTCCACTTCCTCTTATCCCTCCTCCACCTCCTCTTATCCCTCCTCCTCTACCTTCTCAATCCCTCCTCCACCTCCTCTTATCCCTCCTCCTCTACCTTCTCAATCCCTCCTCCACCGCTTATCCCTCCTCCTCTACCTTCTCTTATCCCTCCTCCTCTACCTTCTCAATCCCTCCTCCACCTCTTATCCTTCCTCCTCTACCTCCTCTTATCCTTCCTCCTCTACCTTCTCAATCCCTCCTCCACCTCTTATCACTCCTCCACCTCTTATCCCTCCTCCTCCACCTTCTCTTATCCCTCCTCCACCTCTTATCCCTCCTCCTCCACCTTCTCGTATCCCTCCTCCACCTCTTATCCCTCCTCCTCCACCTTCTCGTATCCCTCCTCCACCTCTTATCCCTCCTCCACCTTCTCTTATCCCTCCTCCACCTCTTATCCCTCCTCCACTTCCTCTTATCCCTCCTCCACCACCTTCTCTTATCCCTCCTCCACCTCCTCTTATCCCTCCTCCTCTTCCTTCTCAATCCCTCTTCCACCTCTTATCCCTCCTCCTCCACCTTCTCTTATCCCTCCTCCACCTCCTCTTATTCCTCCTCCACCTCTTATCCCTCCTCCACCTCCTCTTATCCCTCCTCCTCTACCTTCTCAATCCCTCCTCCACCTCTTATCTCTCCTCCACCTCCTCTTATTCCTCCTCCACCCCCTCTTATCTCTCCTCCACCTCCTCATATCCCTCCTCTACTTTCTCAATCCCTCCTCCACCTCCTCTTATCCCTCCTCCACCTCCTCATATCCCTCCTCTACCTTCTCAATCCCTCCTCCACCTCTTATCCCTCCTCTACCTTCTCATATCCCTCCCCCACCTCCTGTTTGATTTTGCTGCATAATCCAAGGCTGGCTGCTGTGCTGTGATGTGTGGCTGCCTTCAGATGAGGCGGAAGAGACTGAGCGAGACATCCCTTTGCAACTTCTTCATCATTATGTTGTGCCTGAGCCGAGTGCTGCCTATTGAGACAGCCTGATTCCATAAAAGTTTGATGTGGAAAATATCCTGTAGGTGCTGCATTTTTAATGAGATGGCAGAGACAGGAATTATCATTAGGATAACCCCCCCACCCCCATACTGTAAAAACAACACGCATATTCACAGACAGTCACCCCCCCTCCCTCCTAACTACCTGGGGGTATGGATGGTACTCCTTTTAGTGGCACTCATCTCTCTCTCTCTCTCTCTCTCTCTCTCTCTCTCTCTCTCTCTCACTCACTCTCTCTCTCTCTCTCTCGCTCTCTGTCTCTCAAGGTGCCAGTGAATGTATGCATTAATATTTCAGTTACAAACCTGCAACATGTTTCCAAAGATACAGTATATTGCAAATAACTGTACGCCCTAACTTTACTTGTAGCCTATAACTACTAGGGGCTAGAACCCGAACCCTTCTGGTCAAGACAAGGAAAACAACTCCTGACTTAACAAATAACCAAACCCAATGGCTCCAAAACCGGTTGAATCAAATCAAATCACATGCGCCGAATACAACAGGTGTAGACCATTTTAGCAAAGAAATTGTGATGAAGTTGAATCAACGTGAAAACTGAATTAGATGTGCGAAAAGTAAAATCGTAAAATATATATATATATTTTTTAACCTAAATTCAATGACATGGTGACATTTGTTGTTGAATTCACAATAGTTGACAACTCAACCAAATGTAAATCAAAACTAGATGTTGAAATGATGTCTGTGCCCAGCGAGAATTCTTCTTACTATTCTAAGAAATCCCCTTCATGAAAAGACAGACTTCTCCCGTCATCCTAATCCACAAAATTCCCTCAGAGCCCTGTCTGCGTCTGGACCTACTCCCAGATCACACAACACCTCTCCATTGTATGGAGAGACCCCACCCATCCCCAGCCTGCAGTCTGCCTCCACGTCTCTCTCTCTCTCCTCTCTCTCTCTCTCTCTCTCTCTCTCTCTCTCTCTCTCTCTCTCTCCTTATTTTTTATTTTTGGTAGTGGAGCCATTTTATTTAATTGACTCATTTTGTCGGTTGGAATCAGAGGGGAGACTTGGAGTCGGCGGGCTGCCTCTTTGATCCGACAGACAGCCGGTGTAAACCCCAGTGAAAAGTGCATTTAATAACGAATGTTCTCCTCTGATGAGCCCGTGAGAATGACAAATTGAGCCACTGGTGCTTTTAATAATGCACTCAATGTGCTTCAGCTCTGTTGCTGTTTCTAAACTGCCCTCTTTAGAATGGTGTGTGTGTGTGTGTGTGTGTGTGTGTGTGTGTGTGTGTGTGTGGTGTGTGTGTGTGTGTGTGTGTGTGTGTGTGTGTGTCTGTGTGTCTGTGTGTCTGTGTGTCTGTGTGTCTGTGTGTCTGTGTGTGAGTGTGTGAGGGGGGGGTCTTAATAGTGTTAAGTAGTTTCCTGTCTTCATGTCCTCATCACTTCTACTTCAACTACACTTATCTGAGAAAAAGAGATCGGTGAAAGCAAGATGGCGGGTACTGATCAGCTATTTTCTTTTCACCTGTTCCGGTTAATTTACATCAGTGTTGACGACGAAAAGGAGACGAAGAGAGGAAGACACTTTGGACAACTGAGATGCAGACGTCGATTTTCTGGCTGTCTCTTCTCCTGTGTGGTGTTTGTTGCTGGAAAACACAGAATGATAAACGGATGAATGTTTTAACAGGCATGTGCCTCGGTCGCTGACCCCTCCCCCCTCCATGCAGGGGAGGTGAAGCATGGATGACGAGATGGAAAAGGTGTTTCAAAGAGATGGAGGGAATGGGAGGCAAATACACTAACACTGTCCACCCTTTTTAAAGTCTTACACACTCTATACACACACCAATGGCAAACACACACAGACTAACATACACATGCACACACTCTTCACACACGCACACACACACACACACACACACACACACACACACACACACACACACACACACACACACACACACACACACACACACACACACACACACACACACACACACACACACACACACACACACACACGCAGAGCCAGTGTTACTTGTGGCTGCCTCTCTCTCTCCTGCTGCTGTAGAGGAATACGGTCTATATTGATCGGTTGGTGCCAGCACAGATAAGAGCTATGTCACAACAATGGGCTGTGAAGTTAGTCTCTGAGTTAAATCAGGACTCCCCCATGGTGTCCCCAGTCCCCACCCGACCCACTGCTGTTAGAAATGGCTTAAAGAACATGACAAGGACCTCCATCAGGGCAACATAGGATCACAACCTCAAGGCAGATCTATTACCACCGTCTCTGGGTCTTTCTGTTGTGTGCTAATCCACTCTAGGGTGAAAGTCTTACTATTGTCTGTGTGTTTTGGGGTTAGTCTCTATGTGCAAATGGCTGAATGACATTGAAAGGCTCGCTGTAGGTTTTAAGAACTCGGCAATGATGATGATGATGATGATGATGAAGGTTATGATGAGGAGACATTGTATATGCCACCCTTTCACTTACCAGAGCCCACACGCTGCTCGTTGGCTGGCAACCACAGGTTTCACGGGGACATTCCATTTAAATTCATTCAATTGTATAATCAGAGAAACGCCCTTGCAGTTATATTGAATTAAACTATGTTGGTATCATGTCGGACAAAGCTATGTCGGTAATGCATTCGCTTTCCGGTGCTTCAGAGGAAAAGTGTCCTCAGAACAGAATGTGGAAGCAAATCAAGTCAAATGTTATTTGTCACATGCGCCAAATACAACAGGCGTAGACCTTACAGTGAAATGCTTACATACAAGACCTTAACCAACAGTGCAGATTTAAGAAAATACAGGAAAAAAAGTAAGAGATAAGAATAGCAAATAATGAAATGGCTGCAGTAAATAATGCAAATAGTCTGGGTAGCCATTTGATTAGCTGTTCAGGAGTCTTATGGCTTGGGGGTAGAAGCTGTTTAGAAGCCTCTTGGACCTAGACTTGGTGCTCCTGTACCGCTTGCCGTGCAGTAACAGAGAGAACAGTTTATGACTAGGGTGGCTGGAGTCTTTGATATATGGTATAGAGGTCCTGGATGGCAGGAAGCTTGGCCCCGATGATGTACTGGGCCGTACACACTACCCTCTGTAGTGCCTTGCAGTCGGAGGCCGAGCAGTTGCCATGCTAGGCAGGGATGCAACCCGTCAGGATGCTCTCGATGGTGCAACAGTAAAACCTTTTGAGGATCTGAGGACCTATGCCAAATATTTTCAGTCTCCTGAGGGTGAATAGGTTTAATCGTGCCCTCTTTATGACTGTCTTGGTGTGCTTGGACCAAATTAGTTTGTTGGTGATGTGGACGCCAAGGAACTTGAAGCTCTCAACCTGCTCCACTACAGCCCCACCGATGAGAATGGGGGCGTGCTCGGTCCTCCTTTTCCTATAATCCACAATCATCTCCTTTGAGGGAGAGGTTGTTGTCCTGGCACCACACGGTCAGGTCTCTGACCTCCTCCCTATAGGCTGTCTCATTGTTGTCGGTGATCAGGTCTACCACTGTTGTGTCATCAGCAAACTTAATGATGGTATTGGAGTCGTGCCTGGCCATGCAGTCGTGGGTGAACAAGGAGTACAGGAGGGGACTGAGCACGCACCCCTGAGGGGCCCCCGTGTTGAGGATCAGTGTGGCGGATGTATTGTTACCTACCCTTACCACCTGGGGGTGTCCCGTCAGGAAGTCCGGGATCCAGTTGCAGAGGGAGGTGTTTAGTCCCAGGGTCCTTAGCTTGGTGATGAGCTTTGATGGCACTATGGTGTTGAACGCTGAGCTGTAGTCAATAAATAGCATTCTTACATAGGTGTTCCTTTTGTCCAGGTGGGAAAGGGCAGTGTGGAGTGCAATAGAGATTGCATCATCTGTTGATCTGTTGGTGCGGTATGCAAATTGGAGTGGGTCTAGGGTTTCTGGGATAACGGTGTTGATGTGAGCCATGACCAGCCTTTCAAAGCACTTCATGGCTACAGACGTGAAACAAAGTTATTGTTACCGCTTGAATGAAAGCAAAGGCTGAAGTTCATTATGCTTTTATGTGTTAGGTAAGGCTATTAGGTTGTCATGGTAAATTGTAGGGTTTATCAATGGTACAGTACTCACTATTTTTACCCATTGTCTTGGCCAATGGTACTGTACTCACTGTTCTTGGAACACAAGGATGTTTCACTGATCTGGCCTCGAAAATTGATTGAATTAATCATCTTTTGCATCTTTCTGAACTCTCGCAACAATACCAGACATACCGTGCCTTCGGAAAGAATTCAGACCCCTTGACTTTTTTCACATTTTCTTGCTTTACAGCCTTATTCTAAAATGTATTAAATAAAAGAAAAAATACATTTTTGCAAATGCATTAAAAAAAAAACTAAACTGAAATACCTTTGCTATGATACTCGAAATTGAGCTCAGGTGCATCCTGTTTCCATTGATCATCATTGAGATGTTTCTCCAACTTGATTGGAGTCCACCTGTGGTAAATTCAATTGATTGGACATGATTTGGAAAGACTGCCCTCCACCTGTCTATATAAGGTCCCACAGTTGACAGTGCATGTCATAGCAAAACCAGGCCATGAGGTCAAAGGAATTGTCCGTAGAGCTCCGAGACAGGATTGTGTCAAGGAACAGATCTGGAGAAGGGTACCAACACATTTCTACAGCATTGAAGGTCTCCAAGAACACAGTGGCCTCCATCATTCTTAAATGGAAGAAGTTTGGTCACACCAAGACTCTTCCTAGTGCTGGCTGCCCATTCCTCTGTGGAGATGGGAGAAACTTCCAGAAGGACAACCATCTCTGCACCACTCCACCAATCAGGCCTTTATGGTAAAGTGGCCAGATGGAAGCCACTCCTCAGTAAAAGGCACGTGACACCCCACCAGACCATGAGAAACAAGATTCTCTGGTCTTATGAAACCAATATTGAATCTTTGGCCTGAATGGCAAGCGTCACGTCTGAAGGAATCCTGGCACCATTCCTATAGTGAAGCATGGTGGTGGCAGCATCATGCTGTGGGGATGTTTTTCAGCAGCAGGGACTGCAAGACTAGTCAGGATGGAGGAAAAGATGAACGAAGCAAAGTACAGAGAGATCCTTGATGAAAATCTGCTCCAGAGTGCTCAGGACCTCAGACTGGGGCGAAGGTTCACCTTCCAACAGGACAACGACCCCAAGCACATAGCCAAGGCAACGCAGGAGTGGCTTCGGGACAAGTCTCTGAATGTCCTTGAGTGTCCCAGCCAGAGCCCGTCTCTGGAGAGACCTGAAAATAGCTGTGCATCAATGCTCCCCATCCAACCTGACAGAGCTTGTGAAGATCTTGCAGAGAAGAATGGGAGAATCTTCCCAAATACAGTTTTGCCAAGCTTGTTGCGTCATACCCAAGAAGATTTGAGACAGTAACCGCTGCCAAAGGTGCTTCAACAGAGTACTGAGTAAAGGGTCTGAATACTTATGTAAATGTGATATTTCAGTTTTTTATTTGTAATAAATTAGCAAAAATGAATTTTGGGGTATTGTGTGTAGATTGATGAAAAAACAATTTAATATATTTTAGGCTTTAACATAACAACATGTGGAAAAATTCAAGGAGTCTGAATATTTTGTCTCTAAATCTTACTGCTTTTACTATACATTTTGTGCACAAAAGAAAAGTTGAATTTTGTACTTTTGCAGAAGCTGACAAAAACGGAGCTATTTCCTAATGCAAGTCAAGGCTTTCGGTGTTCAGGCATATTTTGATGAGGTTGTAGTTGAGAGAAATAGCCGTCTGACTTCTGGGCATAATGCCCCCTGAAAAAATGAACCTGAATAATATGGTTTCAGTCCTATTTGAGCTTTAAGCTCTATTTGGGTGCAGAGTGGAGCGGTAAGGCCTCGTGGTGTTAGCGTGTCTGCTGTCTGTCTTTATATCCCCCCCCCCCTTAGGGTCAACTTAATTACACCTCACTACCTCACGGCTGGCCCTGCATTAAGCCATGATGCACAATGCTAGATAGGCTACAGATAGCCAGGGACATAGGCCTGGGTGGACACAGGCCTACCCGAGCCAGGCCCTGCCAGGCCAACCCAATTAGATTGAGCATTAATGATACATTATTATAAAAATGTATTATAAAAATATATTTACTCCTCAGCACCCTTGTGGCAAAGTCGTTTTTCATTGTGACTCATTGAGTGACTTGACTGACCTCCTGTAGGAACTAGCTGCTGTACGTGCTACATGCTACATGGCTAGTTTGTATTGCTTTGTGTAGTAGTTACTGACACAGAACTGGTCCTGAAGGAGCCTGTTACCAGAAAATATCAATAGCTTTTGGTACAATACAGTGTGTGTCCGTTGTGTTGTAAATGCAATGTGACTTGCAATATGTAGGCCACTCACACATATTTGCATAGTAAGCAGAACACAAGAATGAAATCCTGATGCAATTCCGAGGCTATCGTTAGGGGTGCCTTTGCCAAGCAGTATGCCATTACTTAGTAATGCCAGTGTTTTGTAACCCTCTCTGGTTAGTACACGTGGTTGAAATGAACTAGTGTTTGTACCCATCACATTTGAACTCTTCTGGGACGGAATTACATCTGTGAGATTCCCAAGAAAATGTGCATTTGACATCTTTTGAATCCCCATAATCAACTGGTTTCTGTGTGATGCAAATAATGAGAATCTTCTCTCTGTCTGTACAAGCACAGGGATGTAGTTGTGTTTTTTTATTATTCCATTTGGTTAAAAGAGAAGCAAAGCAAAAGACTCAGACAGGTTTGGGGGGGGGGGGGGGGGGGATTTCATTGAAATTATATTTTGACAAATAAGCATTTGATGGTGTAAAATAGGCCATTGTGTTGGCGGTCCTGGGAGTGTGTGATAAAGAACGACAGTTGAAATGGGCAATGAGACTTCCTTCTAAAAGACTGGAGGAAGAGAATTTAGCGAATTAACAAACAACAACAAAAAATAAACACAATTTCACGACTCACAGTAAATGCTCAAGCCCTACCATTTTCTGCACACCCGCCGTCTCCCATTTCCCATTGAGATGTATTTAAATGTATTTGCAATGCTACTGTGCCTGTCTTGTTTCTTTCTGTGTATGCCTGGCATTGTGTCATGATAAAACACTGCATGCACTGGTAAATGTAGGATTGCTGTGGACTGTGAAGATAGAGCTTTGTGTTTGGATGAAAAATAAACTAGCTTTGTTTTATCAGTTCCCACCAGGGTAGCATCTACGCCATACCAGAATACTTCATCTCTAGGTTTGCCTTTTTTTTTAAGTATTTTGTGTGCCACAACAAGGAGAATGTGATCAATTGTAAACAAAATATAAATGCAATATTATAATGTTGAGTTCAATCATACTTTAAAATAGCCTATGCTATGGTACTGGCCTAGTGTCATTCTGCATAGTTTGTTTAGATATGCTGTGTACGTTTAGAGTGGTAGAGTTGCAGGAACATTAAGCTTGATTCATTTAGTTCACATTAATTCTATAGTGGATAATATAGAACCATATAGAGTAGTGTGTTGAGGTAGTTGTTGTATTGTGGTTTCTAGAGTAGTGTGTTGAGGTAGTTGTTGTATTGTGGTTTCTAGAGTAGTGTGTTGAGGTAGTTCTAGTATTGTGGTTTCTAGAGTAGTGTGTTGAGGTAGTTGTTGTATTGTGGTTTCTAGAGTAGTGTGTTGAGGTAAGTTGCTTAGTATTGGTGGTTTCTAGAGTAGTGTGTTGAGGTAGTTGTTGTATTGTGGTTTCTAGAGTAGTGTGTTGAGATAGTTGTTGTATTGTGGTTTCTAGAGTAGTGTGTTGAGATAGTTGTTGTATTGTGGTTTCTAGAGTAGTGTGTTGAGGTAGTTGTTGTATTGTGGTTTCTAGAGTAGTGTGTTGAGGTAGTTCTAGTATTGTGGTTTCTAGAGTAGTGTGTTGAGGTAGTTCTAGTATTGTGGTTTCTAGAGTAGTGTGTTGAGGTAGTTGTTGTATTGTGGTTTCTAGAGTAGTGTGTTGAGGTAGTTGTTGTATTGTGGTTTCTAGAGTAGTGTGTTGAGGTAGTTGTTGTATTGTGGTTTCTAGAGTAGTGTGTTGAGGTAGTTCTAGTATTGTGGTTTCTAGAATAGTGTGTTGAGGTAGTTGTTGTATTGTGGTTTCTAGAGTAGTGTGTTGAGGTAGTTCTAGTATTGTGGTTTCTAGAGTAGTGTGTTGAGGTAGTTGTTGTATTGTGGTTTCTAGAGTAGTGTGTTGAGGTAGTTGTTGTATTGTGGTTTCTAGAGTAGTGTGTTGAGGTAGTTCTAGTATTGTGGTTTCTAGAGTAGTGTGTTGAGGTAGTTGTTGTATTGTGGTTTCTAGAGTAGTGTGTTGAGGTAGTTGTTGTATTGTGGTTTCTAGAGTAGTGTGTTGAGGTAGTTGTTGTATTGTGGTTTCTAGAGTAGTGTGGTGAGGTAGTTCTAGTATTGTGGTTTCTAGAGTAGTGTGTTGAGGTAGTTGTTGTATTGTGGTTTCTAGAGTAGTGTGTTGAGGTAGTTCTAGTATTGTGGTTTCTAGAGTAGTGTGTTGAGGTAGTTGTTGTATTGTGGTTTCTAGAGTAGTGTGTTGAGATAGTTGTTGTATTGTGGTTTCTAGAGTAGTGTGTTGAGGTAGTTGTTGTATTGTGGTTTCTAGAGTAGTGTGTTGAGATAGTTGTTGTATTGTGGTTTCCCTTTGATGCAGCTAGTAGCTAGGCTAGCGACATCATTCCACCCAGTAGACTATATGTGTCACTGTTTTCTGCTGTCTCCATCATCCTGCTGTGGCTGCAGTAATGGATCGGCTCACACTTTCACCCAGAGCTCTCTAAGGACAGGCCTGGGAACGATCTCCCCTGCTTCCTGTCACTGTGGCAGGTATAGACCTATTCAATATATCCTGTCACTGTGGCAGGTGTAGGCCTATTCAATATATCCTGTCACTGTGGCAGGTATAGGCCTATTCAATATATCCTGTCACTGTGGCAGGTATAGACCTATTCAATATATCCTGTCACTGTGGCAGGTATAGACCTATTCAATATATCCTGTCACTGTGGCAGGTATAGGCCTATTCAATATATCCTGTCACTGTGGCAGGTATAGGCCTATTCAATATATCCTGTCACTGTGGCAGGTATAGACCTATTCAATATATCCTGTCACTGTGGCAGGTATAGACCTATTCAATATATCCTGTCACTGTGGCAGGTATAGGCCTATTCAATATATCCTGTCACTGTGGCAGGTATAGGCCTATTCAATATATCCTGTCACTGTGGCAGGTGTAGGCCTATTCAATATATCCTGTCACTGTGGCAGGTATAGGCCTATTCAATAATATCCTGTAACTGTGGCAGGTATAGGCCTATTCAATATATCCTGTCACTGTGGCAGGTGTAGGCCTATTCAATATATCCTGTCACTGTGGCAGGTATAGGCCTATTCAATATATACTGTCACTGTGGCAGGTATAGGCCTATTCAATATATCCGTCTGTGGTGTAGGATATTATTTAGCTACTAATCCTAATGATGTGCTTAGTTAGCTTATGGCATCATTTTAATGATGTGTGTGTAGGTGTGCGCACATGCTTGATTCTTGTCAAGTGTGTGTGTGTGTGTGTGTGTGTGTGTGTGTGTGTGTGTGTGTGTGTGTGTGTGTGTGTGTGTGTGTGTGTGTGTGTGTGTGTGTGTGTGTGTGTGTGTGTGTGTATTGGGCTTGTGGCTGAGAAACGAGAAATGAATTGAGGAGCATGAGGAGGAGGGTCACCGCTGAATTTATGGGGTCTCGTTTCCAACCTGCCTAGCTTACTGATTAGGTAGAGAACGAGAGAGAGAGAGAGAGAGAGAGAGAGAGAGAGAGAGTTGCCTGAGAAGCAGAGAGAGCCATATTTGGTAATTGGCTGTGAGATTGTCACTAGAATGAAATTATGCTAGTTAATCTCTCTTCAATGAATCACGTCTGGAGTAGTCTGTCAGTACACTCATTATACCAGATACTGTAATGCCAACGTGCTGAAAGAGAAAAATAAAATCGAGCAATATAGGCCTGACTGAAGCATTGCTGGAGCTAGTCTATTAGTTCCATGTATAGGCCTAAGACATGATCTAATAGACAATGGAAATGAGAAATACATGAGCTGTAAGTAGCTCATATAGAGTCATCATAGGGTTGCAGAATGCCTCAGTTGTCATTTTATAATATTCAGAAATCACAATCTATTTTCCATTTTGGATTTAATATTGGGATTCAAAATGAGTATATAACCAATCAGGGTCATACAGCTGGTGGCCATCTTGGAATCCAATCAGTAGCCAATAGCTTTGTAGAATCCAGAGTGTCAATGTATGAGCTAGGGAGATATTTTTATTCTCCCCAATTTTGTGATATCCAGTTGGTAGTTACGATCGCTTCAACTCCCTAACGGGCTCAGGAGAGGCGAAGGTCAACAGGACCCACCAAGCCACGCTGCTTCTTAACACAGTTCTCGCTTAACGCGGAAGCCAGCCGCACCAATGTGTCGGAGGAAACACCTTTTGACTGATGACCGAAGCTTGTAGGCGCCTGGCCCACCACAAGAAGTCGCTAGAGCGCAATGAGCCAAGGAAAGCCCCCCGGCCAAACCCTCCTCTAACTCGGACGGCGCTGGGCCAATTGTGCGCCGCCCTATGGGGCTCCCGGTCACAGTCAGCTGTGACAGAGACTGGGATCTAACACCAGGTTGTAGTGGTGGCTCAGCACTGTGATCTACTACCTTAGACCGCTTCTCCACTCGGGAGAAAGCTAGGATTTAAAGGTGATTTGTAGGACCGTACTGTCCTCGGTTCACACAGTGGCACTCCAACACCTCGGCCGACGTGCGTGGTGTGTGTTAATTAATACCAACAATTAATTATGTTGCGAACATTACCCACCGCGTCTCATCTGCAAAAGGTCAGGACTCTCCAGGCCTCCCTTTCATTTTCTTCCCACAGATCTCTCTCGCTTTTTCATCCTTCCTTAATTGTCTGGAAACAGCTTAGCAGAGAAAGACAAATATCCCCTTTACCATGTGCTTATTTTTCTGTCTGTGTTCCCCGTCATTATTCAACACCTCCCTTTGACTTTCTTCACCTCTCTTTTTTTCCTCTAATTTTCTTCTCCTTCCTTCTTCCCTTGTTTCCTTCCTTCCTCCCTTCCGTCCGTCCTTTTTTCCTCCCTCCCTCCTTTCTCTTCAGCATGCCCATTTTTACACCACCTTTAGTTTGTGAATCAGATAGCACTAGTATTAGTTGTGTACTGTGTGAATCAGATAGCTCGAGTATTAGTTGTGTTCTGTGTGAATCAGATAGCTCTAGTATTAGTTGTGTACTGTGTGAATCAGATAGCTCTAGTATTAGTTGTGTACTGTGTGGATCAGATAGCTCTAGTATTAGTTGTGTACTGTGTGAATCAGATAGCTCTAGTATTAGTTGTGTACTGTGTGAATCAGATAGCACTAGTATTAGTTGTGTACTGTGTGAATCAGATAGCACTAGTATTAGTTGTGTTCTGTGTGAATCAGATAGCTCTAGTATTAGTTGTATACTGTGTGAATCAGATAGCTCTAGTATTAGTTGTGTACTGTGTGAATCAGATAGCTCTAGTATTAGTTGTATACTGTGTGAATCAAATAGATCTAGTATTAGTTGTGTACTGTGTGAATCAAATATCACTAGTATTAGTTGTGTTCTGTGTGAATCAGATAGCTCTAGTATTAGTTGTGTACTGTGTGAATCAGATAGCTCTAGTATTCGTTGTGTACTGTGTGAATCAGATAGCTCTAGTATTAGTTGTGTACTGTGTGAATCAGATAGCTCTAATATTTGTTGTGTACTGTGTGAATCAGATGGCTCTAGTATTAGTTGTATACTGTGTGAATCAAATAGATCTAGTATTAGTTGTGTACTGTGTGAATCAGATAGCACTAGTATTAATTGTGTACTGTGTGAATCAGATAGCACTAGTAGAATCGTTTGATGGTGAGGCAAACTCTCAGCGGTGGGGTTATGCTGCAGGAGCCTCCCAGTAAGACTGAGAGTCAGATCAGCCTGAGAGGCTGAAGATCACAGGCCGCTAATTAGTTCTCATACCCAGGCTGAGTTCCACCTAATTAAATGAAAGCGGTTAGTGGAGAGAAAGGGAGAATAGGACAGAGTGACTGCATAGTAAATGATAGTGCTCATTCTATTACCCTTTATTTGTTCTCTTCTCACACTATTCCTTCCAACTGTATCTGTGTCGTCTGTCTGTCTGTCTGTCTGTCTGTCTGTCTGTCTGTCTGTCTGTCTGTCTGTCTGTCTGTCTGTCTGTCTGTCTGTCTGTCTGTCTGTCTGTCTGTCTGTCTGTCTGTCTGTCTGTCTGTCTGTCTGTCTGTCTGTCTGTCTGTCTGTCTGTCTGTCTATTTGTCTGCCTATTTGTCTCTCTCTCTGCCTCTCTCTCTCTCCTTCTCTTCCTCTCCCCACCTATTTTTCACCTAAATGTGTTTTTGGTTTGCAGGATTAATCTTTCAACTGGGTGAAGTAGTCCATATGACACCCATCACTGTACGCTTTTGTTGTCAAGCTTTGTCGGTGGTGACACTGTTTGTAGACGGATAAACAATTATCCTTGTTCTCAGCAATAATGGTTTTATTTGGGTAAATTTAAAGTATGTGAAAGGTTTGCAGGCTTTAATGACATTTTAGGAGTGAGTGTTTTTAGACGCTTAACTAGGGGAATATGATGAGGGTTTTAGATTGAATTTTGTAGAAGAAAGACTGAAGACTGAAGAGACACAGTGAAAACACTGTGTCCATTGTATGGAGAGACCCCACCCATCCCCAGCCTGCAGTCTGCCTCCACGTCTCTCTCTCTCTCTCTCTCTCTCTCTCTCTCGCTCTCTCTCTCTCTCTCTCGCTCTCTCTCTCTCTCTCTCTCGCTCTCTCTCTCTCTCTCTCTCTCTCTCGCTCTCTCTCTCTCTCTCTCTCGCTCTCTCTCTCTCTCTCTCTCGTTCTTTCTCTTTTTCTCTATTTCTTTCTCTCTTGCTCTCGCTCTCACCGTCTCAAGCTCTCTCTCTCTCCATATCTCTTTCTCTCTTTCTTTCTGTCCCAGCCATACTGACCCCTATCTGCTGTCCAGCCATCCACAGTGTCCAGCTAGAAAACAGACAGAGCAACGAGGGCTAGTGCATCTGTGCTGCTCATTCACTCACTCCCACTCTCTCTCTCTCTGTCTCCGTTCATTCGCTCTTTGGCCCCACCGTTTTGGCCGAGGCTCCCAACTGGAAAACACAGGGCAAAAGGGCAGGGCGCCTGAATCTGTTTCTGTAGCGCAAGCTCACTGGACGCCTGATAGACTGGACTGACTGCCTGGGGGATGGAGAGTTTTAGTTGAATCGACTGCCGTGGGGAATGGAGAGTCTGACTTGATGATGCGGATGGAATGTTGATGTGAGAGAAGGAGACGCAGACATACACACTCATGTACAAACAGACGTGCTGTGTTGACATAAACACACACACAAACTGATGTAAGCACACTCACTAATACAACCACACAAGCTCGCAGGGGCACTCCCGATGGTCTAGACACACACACACACACACACACACACACACACACACACACACACACACACACACACACACACACACACACACACACACACACACACACACACACACACACACACACACACACACACCATATATCCCTCAAATTCATACTCTGCAACATCTCAGTTGTCCACTGTAATACCCCATATCTAAACGCTATTCTGCCTTTGCAAATAAAGACTTTAACCATTGGCTGTTACAGACGTGCAGTAAAGTCTGGCTCAGTGCAGCTCTGCTCTCCAGCTTTAAGATAGAAATATCTTCCCACCAGCGATGTAGCAGCAGGTAGCTTTCACGGTGGCAACATTGACTTTCATCCATGTGTAATTACCTCAAAGAAAGGAAGACATATTTTCCCTTCTCAGATCCGCCCCCACCCGTCCACCAGTCTATACCTTGCGAAGTGGAAGCTTCTTTTGAGTCCATTGAAAGGGACTGAGTGCTGGGTACATTATGTACAAACCCACTTGGCAGAAAGCCCCTTGTGTTAGAGTGACAGTGGTTAGCTGGCTGGGCCCTTGGCAAGCACAGCCACTGCTCTCTATTCCACTGTGGACTCCCCTGCCCTGGGGTAGAAACCTTGCATCTGCCATTTTTTTATGGCGTTCTGAATCTCTGAGGTTATGGCGATGCTTTGACCGTGGAAAGTGACCCAGATGTTTTGTTTTTATGGGAATAGGCGTCAGGACAAAGACCACCCTGCTCTTTATACACTTACTGAATGTTGTGTAGAAAAACGCTCTTCCTACTTCCTTCTTATAGACAGTTTTTCATGAATTGCGTAGACTTAAATTAGAACTATTGTGTTGTACAATACAATTATTTTGTCCGTGTGCCCAACAATATGGCCTTCTTCCTGAGTAGGCTGTTACAATTTCTTCTCTCTAAAAGGCTGACTCATTTACTCTCATGCTGTAGCAACCTTACCCTTCCAATGACCTTTGTCTAAAAATAAATGTTCCCTAGCACAATGTGATTATAAATAAAATGAAACCCCAACAGGGAAATGTTTTTCTTAAATAAAAAAGATAAACTTTAAATTAAAAATCCAATTAGACTTTTTTTTTGTAACTGGGAGGGCCACACCAAATATAGAGCTGCACACATCCTCGGCAGTCACTAATAAGAGAAAAGAAAAAGGTGAAATATAAAATCCTGTTTAAGAAATATTGAACACATTGTTTTAAGGGCTTTTTTGACGATTTTGGTTCCCGACGACTAGTATGATTTAAGTGTTTTTAATACAGACATGTCAATGGATAGTCCTGTCCCTAGGGGCTTTCAAAATGGTGGCGCGAGGACAGCGAGAAGGAAATGGTCCTTTACTACATAGAGGAGCTCTCTCTCTCTCTCTCTCTCTGGCTTTGATCTTCTGGCCTAATTCATTATCACAGTGTGAAACCTCTTCATATTTAGCTGGGCTCCGGAGTCAATGGACCGTGCTGCTATTGAGCAATGAGCTTATCTCTGCTCTTACCAAAAACACTCTCTTTCTTCATGAAATATCCATATTTGTACTTTATTATATTACAGTATACAGTATACTAAATCATCCCATCTTGTACTTTTATCATAGTTGTATTTTGAGTGATGCCAGTTAAATAAAAGTGTGTTGGAAAGGGTTGTCACCACAACAGCAGTAATCTGACAGAGGCACTTTGTTTTTATTAAACCTTTATTTATCTAGACAAGTCTGTTATGAAAAAATTCTTATTTACAATGACGGCCTACTGGGGAACAGTGGGTTAACTGCCTTGTTCAGGGAGAGAACGACAGATTCTTTACCTTGTCAGCTCGGGGATTCGATCCAGCAACACTTTTGGGTACTGGCCCAACACTTTAACCACTAGGCTACCTGCCGCCCCACCTTAACCCCCCCCCCCACATCAACAACAGATGTATATGTATGTGTGTCTTACATAAGGTTTGGATTAAAAGCGGAAATCACATTTCAATTGGACCTTGTGTGCAATTGACCAATAGAGTCATCTTAATCTTAATCTCTTGATCTTTATTAGCACCTGAAGCTGTTGATATTAGCGCACTAGCCATCTGTTTTCCCTGTGAGAAACATCACTGTAGATGGTATAATATAATACACTGTTTCCTCTGAGATGACTGAGTACTGTAGCAATGCTCATGTAGAAGGCAGCCTAGCCCTGTGTGGAGGCCCACCTCTCTCACTCAAGGCAGTGGAGATGCTAGCTGCAGGTTAGACTGAGCAAGGCGAGAGGTCTCCCCCCCCCCCCACCCCCCTCCTTTCTCTCCGAGGTGCTGAGAGTATGATTGGGGGCGAATAGTCTGGTGATCAGATGAGCCCGGGGCAAATCCGGGAGAGCCACTGTCGCAGTGCATTGTGGGTAGCAGCTCAAGACTCGAACCTTGATGACTCAGTTGCAAGCCAGGCTGAGATGCAAGAGCCAATCAAGGTGATTCATCCAAGGAAAGGTGGCTCTTTGCTCAGACAGATATTTGATCTCTGATTGTATCTACTTGAATGCTCAACCATCAAGAGCCACTTTGGAGAGAAAAGGAGACGTCTCTTTCTTTATTTCTTTCTTCTTCTTTGCCTTCCTCCGTCCATTCTACATCTGGTACCATTTCCCCGTGATCAGTTCGCATGTTAACAATCAACTGCGGTTGCAATGACTTCATTCTCTTTGTTTCATGCATTTTTTGGGCTGAAATTTATATATTTTTCTGGGTCACAAATGCCATGAAAGATCCACCAAATCTCTTGAATATGTGTTCAAATATTGTCTAGGCTTACATATACTTAAATATACGCCCTTCTCACTGACTGCATATGGATTTGTAACGGCCCATGGCTACATAGATTTATTGAGGTGATTTGTAGTATTGGGCATGTATTTCTGTGGTGAATAGGCAAGGGGCTCACAGAAACAGAACAGCGGAATGGCACTCATGATGCATTTGATTTAAGATGTAGCTTTGAAAATGTAAATGGATTGAGAAACATCCCAATCAACAGAACTGTATTGCTCTCATGCTCTCTCCCTCTCTATCTTTTGTCTATCTCTATTAGGGTTGCAAAGTTACTGGTCATTTACCAAAGTTACTGGAATCTTTAGTAGTTTTGGTAATTAACAGACAATCTATGTCAATCTATCATAACTTTGGTAGTTTATACTTGAATGACGTTTTTAAAAAGTATTCATATCTAGTATTATTTTTAGGATAATGTTTTACAGCTTTGTCGTTTGATTTTTTTATTTGAAAAACAAATTATATTTTTAATTACAGACACTTATAATCTGAAGTACCCAAAAAGGCCACTAGATGTGTTGTGATATATTTTGTATATTTAACTAGACAAGTCAGTGAAGAACACATTCTTATTTAGAATGACAGCCTACTGGGGAACAGTGGGTTAACTGGCCTTGTTCGAGGGCAGAATTACACATTTTTACCTTGTCAGCTCAGGGATTCGATCCAACAACCTTTCTGTAACTGGCCCAACTCTCGAACCACTAAGGTACCTGCAATCCTTGAAAGAAACAACAATTCTGGTAGTTTACTGGTAAACTTCAAAGTCTCCAGTAAGTTACCCTCCCTTTGCAACCCTAATCTCTATCCAGTCTTGTCCTAGAGCATGTTTTTCTCCAATCCAAACTCAACATGTTTCCTCACATATCTTTGATTAGTTTCATTGATACCTTGTTTTATATTGAATTGCAGTCTAATTCAATGCAGTGGAGAATTTCTCATACCGTATATTATTTTCAAAATACCCACAATGCCAAGCACAACCAGTGATTATATTCTATTCTTCTTTTACAGGAGATAAAGAGCATTAAAAGTAAGCCATGGTTAACATTTTCTAAAGCCAGGGCAGCATGCTTTCTAGATTTGCACTTCACCTCTCCTGCTTGTTAATCTCATACATCACATCTTTCTGGCCATTGGCAAACCCATCTAACATGGCATCTACACTGAGTGTACAAAACATTTTGCTCTTTTCATGACATCAACTGACCAGGTTGAAAGTTATGATCCCTTATTGATGTCACTTGTTAAATCCTCTTCAATCAGTGTAGATGAAGGGGAGGAGACAGGTTTAATGAAGGATTCTTTAGCCTTGAAACAATTGAGACATGGATTATGTATGTGTGCCATTCAGAGAGTGAATGGGCAAGAGAACAGATTTAAGTGCCTTTGAACGGGGTATGGTAGTAGGTTCCAGATACACCGGTTTGTGTCAAGAATAGTCAACCACCAAAGGACATCCAGCCAACTTGACACAACTATGGGAAGCATTGGAGTCAACATGGACCAGCATCCCTGTGGAACGCTTTCAACACCTTGTAGAGTCCATACCCCGACGAATTGAGGCTGTTCTGAGGGCAGAATGGGGTGCAACTCAATATTAGGAAAGTGTTCCTAAAGTTTGGTAACCTCAGTGTATGTCATGCTGGCGCTGGCAACTTTGAACGTCTAGCTTTCAATTTATAGCTTTTAACTGAGTTTTTGGGGTATGTATGTTTTGACGCATAAGAGAGATAGTTATCATAGTCATCTTATCTGTGAATTGATACTAAATAACAATACTACAGTTATGGTGACCAGCTGCAGCAGCAGTTGCGGTAGTCGTAACCCTATTGACGGTGCGTCTTGTACATTAGTTGCAGTGTTAGTTTTTAGTGTTGTGTTTAATGCTTCTTTCAAAACAAATCACATGCACTGTAGTTATTCTTAGCTTTCCTTTATCTGGCTGGTAATTGGTTAAGGTCCTTAGTAGAAGATTTTATAGGAGACCAGGTGATGGACTAGTAGACTACTTGGTTCAGACAGTTTCTACGTGTGTCTCTAGAAAATACTTTGGCTTATATAGAGCTTGTTATCACAGTCTCTCTCACCTCCTGACATACAGTACAGCAGTGTAAGTCTACTCACACATACAGAGTAGATAGCACGTCATTAGACAATGGTCGAGGAGCACAACACAACGCCACATTTGGAAGTTTGACATTATTTCAGCTCCGGTTCACGTCACTTTTTTTTCAGTTTGAGGTGTTGTCGATGTTCGGTGCAGTGTTTATTTTTTTATGTGTATTTTTTTGGGTTTGTTTTGTTCATGTGGTACGTGTTCTGCATGAAAGCAAAATCAATTTTAGCAATTCAACCTGAATACATCTGTCAGTGATACAATTCCAATGCTAAAAAACATTAAGATGTGATGATAACACCATTTCTGAGAAAATGTACAGACTCACGCATCTAATGGAAGAAAAATAAACTTCCTGTTAACAAATTTCTTGCGACCACAACCCTCAACAAAGTGACAGGAATTGTTAGTGTGAAAGACTCAGCTTTTCTATTAATTATATATTAGTCCCGCTTTGGGGAAACAGAACACTTTCACTAATGAACCTTCTCTATTTTCCTTCTCTTCCCTCCAGACACCCGGACCTTGCCTGACGTAGCCATGACAGGCAAGTGCACCCGGGAATGCGACGAGTACGGCCACTCGGACTCCTGCTGGATGCCTGTGCGCACGTCGCCCGAGCGACGGCCCAAGACGACCACCACCCAACAACCAAAGCTTTCCACCTTCATGACCAGCGGCGGTAGCGGCAGCAACCCTCCCGAGCAGCAACAACAGCAGCATCCTGGCAGCCAGGAAGCCCTGGTCGCCATGGCCAACGGAGACCCCTCCTCTCACGTGATGCTGGGCAACGACCGCAACCGCAACTTGCTCAATAAGAAGATGGCCTCCTCCTCGTCCTCCTACGAAGCCTTCGGCTCGCCCAGCTTCAGCCCGCCGGGGGTCGAGGAGGGGGTGGTGGTGGGTCACCCCATCGAGGAGATCCCCCTGGCCCCCACCGGGGAATACAAACCCTCATCCTGTGGCACGCTCACCCGCCGGGAGGTCTACCTGTGAGGGGGGCGGTGGAGCTAGCGCCACGGTACGCATGGTTCTAACAACAAACAACAACAACTATAGTAGGCAACCACGACGACAACAACTGAAGACACTTTTTACTGTACCAGACCGACCTTAACTGAGTAGACTAGGTCCAAGGATAACCCTTCTCCAAGACAACAACAAACATCAAAAACAACAACGTGAAACAATGCTAAAATCAACGTGGATACAAAGATAATCCCTTTTTGAAATTCAGATTCTGACCTTATCTTGCAAGAGGAAGAGGAGGATGGGGCTATTGGTGGGACTTGAAGCGAGACATTGGATAACTGCTGCCGGCCGGCGAGTCGGGCCAATGGGAACATTACTGCTGCCTGATGATCACCACTGTACAATTACCAACTCATTTCCATAAAACATGCATGCATTATCTCTCCCTGACCCCACCACCTCCCAAAGACTGTACTGTACAAAAGAGGACATTCCTTTTTCCCCTATCTTTTTCTATAACTTGAGTGTGACAATGAAACGTCTGACAGAGGACCGATGTCATGCCTTTTGGGGACTTAGTGACACTCCCACCCTGATGCAAATGTCATATACATTCAGTAATGTGTCACGTAACACGTCACGTGTCATGACCCCCCCCCCCCCCCCCTCCCCCCGTGCTACCCACTCTTGATCCCGTCATTTCAACAGCTTGTGATATAAAGTTGCGTTCCTCCAAAACACAACCAAACAACAACAGACTGTGAAAGCTACTAGCATGGCATCATAGATCATAACACTTGGGAAAGACTAAGCTTTAACTTTCTGTCCTGTGGATAAGACGGTGTGTATCGCCTCATTCGTGGCAGAATATCATTGACAAATGGAGGAGTCAATACGGTTGGCAATGTCCTAACCATAGGATGCATGATGAATGTGTGATGAACTGATGTCCAAGTATGCTGATATACGAGTGTGCTCACTTTGTCTCTCTCATAGACACTAACACAAGTGTACATTGTACATATACATCGATTCAGACCCTTTGACCTTTAAAGCTCACTTGTCCCTCTACCTTTCTCTGTCTCTCTTTCTCTGTCTTTGGGTGGCCTGAGAGTTGAAGACTAAATCCGCCCTTCCAGATGTAAGTTTCTATCTAGAGCCAATCTGAACTGGCTGTCGTTCTTTGCTTGAATTGTGTAATATGTGTACGTGGTTGTGCATACTGTATCACCCCCGGAAAATATTGATTCCTGTTCAGATGAAAGTTATAAAGCTGATTATGGTTTCTCTTGCCCACATAGACAAGCAGACACAAAGCAACACACAGCAAGCATGTCATGGTTACACTTTAGGTGAGTTAGTTGAGGGAAGTGCTGGGTATGTAAAAGTAAACACGACAGGGTAGGTTGAGCCGGTCTAGTAAAGCTATGTGGCGAGGCTTTGCCGTGACATTTATTTTGTGTTAGCGTGTGTGCTAGATTGAACAGTACATGCCATATGGTACACGACACTGACACGACACACTATCTATCGTATAATAGTAAGCATAGTACACTCTAAGTCCATGTCCACCTTCCCATAAATGGAGATGTCACTAATGGCAGAAGTACATTTTCATATTGACACAGACAGACATCTTTTGAGCACGAATGTAAGAATCTGCTCAATGAAGTACAATCAAAAATACCTACTGATGTACAGTCACAAAAAGGTGTGTGAAAATACAATGGTTTAACATTGTACCTTACAAGTTAGTATGAGCGAGAAACCAAAACATAGGGAATACAAACTGGCATATGGATTCATAATTTATCAGAGAGTAACTACAATACCACATAGAAATAGCTTTCGGTAGTTATGTTGCTTTAAATACATACGTGTAAATGTATAGTGAGAGTATAGGTTGAATTGAGCATGGGCACAACATGTAGGAGAACATCTGTTCTAGTTTGGACTGACACTTACAACCATGTGCACACACATAATATGAAGATATTGTGCCTCCTTACCCATCGCAAGTTGTGTTTTTCCGCCGGTACTGTAAGTAGGCACAAGGTCTTGCCGCCATAACTGAGAAAAATAATATCAGATGCAATGGAAACCCTTGTATATGTTAGCTAACCCTTTGGTTCAAAACAGCTGCTATTTGGCAGTCCACCAATCTGTAGTCTGTAAGTACTACTTGTCGTTCGAAGAAGCGCTCCTATGCTTATAAACTGTATACATAAATATGTACTTTTTACTGCATGTTTAAAGGGAATTTACTTCACTTAATAAGGAGAAAAAAATGTAAAAGAAAAATGTACAAAAAAATTCCTTAACCTGTGAACATGGAGGTCCATCTTGTTGCTTGCTTTTGTTATACCTAACAGACATTAGCCATGTAGTACAATTAATAAGTATATCAGTTTGAGGAGGAAGAAATGTATGTTTATTTAGCATATTTCTTTCATGTTCCATCATATTTTGTTGATTGTTGGTTTGTTTTGTTCCTTTCAGACACCTTTTCACAGCGTTCCCCAATTCCATTGAACAGTAAACCCTACAGTAAACCCTACAGTAAACCCTACAGTGATAACATAAATTCAGTTGAGGTAGTGCTACCCTATCCTGTGTCATCACCTGGAAAAGTCTGACGTACATAATACAGTGAGACGATTCGCAACTTTCTACCGGCATGGCATTTCTGGTTAATTTCTCCCTCTTTTTTTTTGGTATTTGATATACAATAACAATCAGAACCTTGGAAATGATCATCATTATGTATTTTATTAGTTTTTTTCTCTTTTTCTCTTTTCTGGTGCAACTTTGTATATTTAGAGTGCTTCTGTAAAAAAAGAAAAATGTAAAAAAAAAACTAAACTGTAGAGTGAATGCAAAATATGCAATTGTGCCTTTTTATACCGATTGGTATGATTCAATGTTGGTTTGGAATGGTACAAAACCAATTATGCTGACATGCTTTCTAAAAGTAGTGGGGATGATATTATAGTCCAATTTTAAATACCTCCTGAGGAACAATCCAGTTACTTTCTGTCTTCTCGGGATGTGACCAGTCAAATGTTTGTAAGCCTGTTGACACAGTGTGGTACAATGATGTGGAGTGGCTATTGGATGGGTCTCAACGTGGAACGTTCAAGGTATTAATATCCATTCCTAGCATAGTGTACTTTCATAACCAAATTACTACTTTTTGTACTGCTTAATACTAGTAATAATGATGACGTAATGGAAAAATGAAATATCCTATTGCTACGGTGTTCTGCTGATGTACATGTTCAGTGCGACAACCTTATGTGCATGCAACAACTCTCCTGGATTGAACACATTGAGTGTAGTAGAAGAAACGCTTGGAGACATTTGACAGTTCAGGACGCGAGGAAGCCAATAAATGCTAAATGCAGAGGTTGGAAAAGTGAGGAGTAAAAAAATAAAAAATAAAAAAAATGCTGCAAGGTCGAGATGCTGACAGAATGCACACCTCAGGACATAAAGCAACCCCTAAAACACATTTACAACACATGCATTACCAAAAAAAACTCAACACATTCACAAATTCGACAAAGCATGGTGCGTTACAACACTGGAAACAAGAAAGAAGTTGTGTAGTGGGTTCTCATTGTGTTATACTTTCAGTGAACATAAAGGAAATTGCATGTCTGTGTTTCTAGAAAGACTGAGAAAGTTCTATATAGAGAGGTAAGTGTTAAAATAAGCTTTTTTGATTGTCAAAAAATGCAACTCTTTACTCAAACATTCAATAGGCTACTTGTGCTTACTTGTAAATGTACAATATTATCTGATAGAAAAGAAACAGGGACAATATCAAATGGTTCCTTCCTTGACCTGGTAATCCACAGATGAGTCAAGTTTGGTTTTTAGAAGAAAAACTGAATAAAATGTATCATATTTTTGCTACCTGAGGTGAATGTTTAGTCAGATCTCTCTCCTATTCGTTGTTGAGCATTCACAGTCTGTGATGAGATTTGTAATATTAACTATAAACTATTTGTCCTGCGACTTGGATGTTGATATAGAAATTGAGTAAACAGTTTATCATTGTTTAATTAAGTATGAGTCACTATGCACGCAGCTTAGCTGAACATGGCAAAATGTATTGAACGCAAGTCAACTTCTATTTATGAAATATTTTACATAATTTAATTTGCTTTTGTACAGGTTTCTGTAAATAAATTGCTTGTAATTTTTGTCTCTGCAGAAATTAAAATATAACATGGTAAAACTATATTGTACTAACTCCTTTATTGATTTGAATGAGTTGTACGCTTCGTTTTTATACGGCTGGGAATTGCCAGTGACCTCACAATACGATATTATCACATTACGTAAAGTGGATACGATAGGTATTGCTATTCTCACTATTCTCTCATTCTATATGTTTTGCGACTCGATACTGTGATTTTACTGCGATTTGATGTTCCAAACATATTGCTCACCATACGTCTGCTGCAGAGGGACAAGAGAGAGCCATGAGAAAACAAATTTGATCAGTCATGGAAATAAAAGTTCTGAAAACAAATTGGCTCCCTAGATGGAGAAAAGCTAGGAGGTTTTGGTGTGGAGTTTTGGGGCAGGTACAGCTAACTAGCACTAATATTATATTGTGATTTTGTCAAAACGACATGATATATCAGCAAAAATAATATCCCGATATGTACTGTAGTGATTTTCCCCCATCACTATGTTTTCACACAAGCCGTTAGTCAACCACTAAATATATTGACATTTATATAATTATCAATGATTTTCTTTCTTCTCCAAAACCCCACAGTAGACTACCACTGCTTCTTGCAACACATACTGTACCCCACCACCACTATACTAGAGTCCTGTTACACCATCACCACCACTATACTAGAGTCCTGTTACACCATCACCACCACTATACTAGTGCCCTGTTACCCCATCACCACCACTATACTAGTGCCCTGTTACCCCATCACCACCACTATACTCGTGCCCTGTTACCCCATCACCACCACTATACTAGTGTCCTGTTACACCATCACCACCACTATACTAGTGTCCTGTTACCCCATCACCACCACTATACTAGTGCGCTGTTACCCCATCACCACCACTATACTAGTGTCCTGTTACACCATCACCACCACTATACTAGTGCCCTGTTACCCCATCACCACCACTATACTAGTGTCCTGTTACACCATCACCACCACTATACTAGTGTCCTGTTACCCCATCACCACCACTATACTAGTGTCCTGTTACCCCATCACCACTACTATACTAATGTCCTGTTACCCCATCACCACCACTATACTTGTGTCCTGTTACCACCATAGCCACCACAATACTAGTGTCCTGTTACACCATCACCACCACTATACTAGTGTCCTGTTACCCCCATCTCCACCACTATACTAGTGTCCTGTTACCCCATCAACACCACCACTATACTAGTGCCCTGTTACCCCATCACCACCACTATACTAGTGTCCTGTTACCCCATCACTACCACTATACTAGTGTCATGTTACCCCATCACCACCACTATACTAGTGTCCTGTTACCCCATCACCACCACTATACTAGTGTCCTGTTACCCCATCACCACCACTATACTAGTGTCCTGTTACACCATCACCACCACTATACTAGTGTCCTGTTACCCCATCACCACCACTTTACTAGTGTCCTGTTACCCCATCACCACCACTATACTGGTGTCCTGTTACCCCCATCACCACCACTATACTAGTGTCCTGTTACCCCATCTCCACCACTATACTAGTGTCCTGTTACCCCCATCACCACCACTATACTAGTGTCCTGTTACCCCATCACCACCACTATACTAGTGTCCTGTTACCCCATAACCACCACTGTACCAGTGTCCTGTTACCCCCATCACCACCACTATGCTAGTGTCCTGTTACCCCATCACCACCACTATACTAGTGCCCTGTTACCCCATCACCACCACTATACTAGTGTCCTGTTACACCATCACCACCACTATACTAGTGTCATGTTACCCCATCACCACCACTATACTAGTGTCCTGTTACACCATCACCACCACTATACTAGTGTCCTGTTACCCATCACCACCACTATACTAGTGTCCTGTTACCCCATCACCACTACTATACTAATGTCCTGTTACCCCATCACCACCACTATACTAGTGTCATGTTACCCCATCACCACCACTATACTAGTGTCCTGTTACACCATCACCACCACTATACTAGTGTCCTGTTACCCCATCACCACCACTATACTAGTGTCATGTTACCCCATCACCACCACTATACTAGTGTCCTGTTACCCCATCACCACCACTATACTAGTGTCCTGTTACCCCATCACCACCACTATACTAGTGTCCTTGTTACCCCATCACCACCACTATACTAGTGTCACTGTTACCCCATCACCACCACTATACTAGTGTCCTGTTACACCATCACCACCACTATACTAGTGTCATGTTACCCCATCACCACCACTATACTAGTGTCCTGTTACACCATCACCACCACTATACTAGTGTCCTGTTACCACCACCACTGTACCAGTGTCCTGTTACCACCACCACTGTACCAGTGTCCTGTTACCACCATCACCACCACTATACTAGTGTCCTGTTATCCCATTAAAAATAAATATAGGAGCAAAATATCCTCAAGGGAAAAATGTAATGTTATAGTGGAGTTAAACACTGACCTTTTTCCACCCATGGCAGCTGTGTGTGTGTGTGTGTGTGTGGTGTCTTGTACAGGCTGCTAGTGCTATCTTTCCCATACGTCTAGGTGATGTATGAGGCGATTACAGGCCAGGTAATTAGGGATCCACTCTCATCCCCTACGCTCTGATTAGCACAGCCAACCCACCAAACCCCAGCACCACTAATGGTGTCTTAATAGAACACTACAATGCATTGTAAAATTACATATCCAAAGTGAAATCATTTTCAAAAACTTTTTCTCTCTCAAGTCCCACAGGGATCTTGCACACATACCCCATCACCACCAGTGGTGTGATAAAAATAAAAAAAACTGTTATGTTCAGGGGTTTTTATGATCCGTGTGATTACTCATAGATAGGAATAGTTTTTCTCTGCGTTGTTATGTGTAAATCTTCACCCTTTTCTGATCATTATTTGTCTGTCTAGATTTAATTGAAATCTCTTTTCAAATAATATATTTTCCCAAAATGTTGTGCTTGTGCTCATATGAATATAGGCCAATTTTTGGTTTAAATTATGTTGAAATGCTAATTACATTTGTTATACTCGCTGTGTGAAGCATTAGAATTGCCTGACATGGAATAATCAGCTGGAAAATATAAATGTTCTATCCTGGGAATGGGAAATTAAGACAAATTAGAATGAATGTGAAAGGTAATTAATGTTGAGGCAATTCATTTCAATGCATTGTTGTGGAAGATTATTTCTATGAATTAAACAGGGATTTGAATGTTAACAAAGTCATGCATAATGTACAGAGGTATAGTTTGCATTTATGGATCACCCCCCCAAAAAAACCACAATCCCAGAAAACTAAATGTTCATCACATACAGTCTGTCAACGCCTAAACGCAGGGAGCACTGAAATCCTGTGGTGTAAACAAACTATTCTCTATTTTTTTGCCATATTTTTTTCAAAATAAGATTTCATAACTGTTGATTGTTTCCCTGGTGATCAATTAGGGAGGGAGATGGTGGCCTTGGAAGGCAATTTGGTCTTCAAAAAAGAGAAGAGAGAGAGACAGAGAGAGAGATCAAAACAAAGAGAGCCAAAGCCAGAATACGTAAGCTAATTGATGACATCATTGATCTCACAGTGCAAACTAGGACGTTCAGAAATTAATTTCACTCCCATTCAAATCCAATGGAGCAGACTAATGACCCAGAATCTTATCAGAAAAATCAATTCAACCATAAAACGGATAGGACTTGCAAGATAATATCCCCTAAAGGTTTTTGTCTTTACATTTTTCTGGTAAGGTCATAAATATAATAATATGGTGTATATACATATATACACACACACTGTATATATACCGTCGAGTGTATAAAACACCTTCCTAATGTTAAGTCCCCCCCACCAGGCACCTACTACCATACCCTGTTCAAATGCACTTCAATATTTTGTTACGCCCATTCACCCTCTGAATGGCACACACACACACACAATCCATGTATCAATTATCTCAAGGCTTAAAAGTTGTTATTTAACCTGTCGACTCCCCTTCATCTACACTGATTGAAGTGGATTTAACAAGTGACATCAATAAGGGATCAGAGCTTTCACCTGGATTCACCTGGTCAGTCGATGTCATGGAAAGAGCTGGTGTTCATAATGTTTTGTTTAACAACTTCGGAAAGTATTCAGACCCCTAGACTTTTTCCACATTTTGTTATGTTACCGCTTTATTCTAAAATTGATTAAAACATTTTTTTTCATCAATCTACACACAATATCCCATAATGACAAAGCAAAAACATATTTTTTGACATTTTTGCTAATTTATTAAAAACAAAAAATATAAATATCAAATGTACATTAGTATTCAGACTCTTTACTCAGTACTTTGTTGCAGCACCTTTGGCAGCAATTACAACCTTGAGTCTTCTTGGGTATGATGCTACAAACTTGACACACCTGTATTTGGGGAGTTACTCCCATTCTTCTCTACAGAACTTCTCAAGCTCTGTCAGGTTGGATGGGGAGCATTGCTGCACAGCTATTTTCAGGTCTCTCCAGAGATGTTTGATCAAGTTCAAGTTTAAGTCCGGGCTCTGGATGGGCCACTCAAGGATATACAGAGACTTGTCCCGAAGCCATTCCTGCATTGTCTTGGCTGTGTGTTTAGGGTCATTGTCCTGTCGGAAGGTGAACCTTCACCCCAGTCTGAGGTCCTGAATCAGGTTTTCATCAAGGATCTCTCTGTACTTTGCTCCATTCATCTTTGCCTCGATTCTGACTAGTCTCCCAATCCCTGCCGCTGATAAACATCCCCACAGAAGGATGCTGCCACCACCATGCTTCACCGTAGGGATGGTGCCAGGTTTCCTCCAGACGTGACACTTGGCATTCAGGCCAAAGAGTTGAATCTTAGTTTAATCAGACCAGAGAATCTTGTTTCTCATGGTCTGAGAGTCTTTAGGTGCCTTTTAGCAAACTCCAAGATGGCTGTCATGTGCCTTTTACTGAGGAGTGGCTTCTGTCTAGCCACTACCATAAAGGCCTGATTGGTGGAGTGCTGCAGAGATGGTTATCCTTCTGGAAGTTTCTCCCATCTCCACAGAGGAACAGGCAGCCAGGACGAAGAAGAGTCTTGGTGGGTCCAAACTTCTTCTATTTAAGAATGATGGAGGCCACTGTGTTCTTGGAGACCTTCAATGCTGCAGAAATGTTTTGGTAGCCTTCCCCAGATCTGTGCCTCGACACAATCCTGTCTCGGAGATCTACGGACAATTCCTTCAAACTCATGGCTTTGTTTTTGCTCTGTCAACTGTGGGACCTTATATAGACAGGTGTATGCCTTTCCATATCAAGTCCAATCATTTAAATTTACCACAATTGGACTCCAATCACTTTGTAGAAACATCTCAAGGATGATCAATGGAAACAGGATGCACCTGAGCTCAATTTTGAGTCTCATAGCAAAGGGTTACGAATACTTATGTAAATGTGCAAAAAATTCTAAAAACCTGTTTTTGCCTTGTCATTATGGGGTATTGTGATGTCATTATGGGGTATTGTGATGTCATTATGGGGTATTGTGATGTCATTATGTGGTATTGTGATGTCATTATGGGGTATTGTGTATAGATTGCTGAGTATTTGAAAAAAATAAATAGAATAAGGCTGTAACGTAACAAAATGTGGAAAAAGTCAAGTGGTCTGAATACTTACCGTAGGCACTGTATGCCATGTATCAGACACTTTAAAAAGCGATTTACAGTCATGCGTGCATACATTTTACATAATCAAACCGACTACCCTGGCATTACAAGCGCCTTGCTCTACCAACTGAGCTTCCATGGTGTCACGCATGTGTGTAGAAATGGACCAAGGCGCAGCGTGAGTATCGTTCCACATCTTTATTATATTGTGAAACTTAGCCAAACAATAAACTATAACCAAAGCACAAATCATGACAACAGCGGTGCAACATGCACTAACTCCCACAAACACAGGTGGGGAAAAACAAGTACTTAAATATGATCCCAAATTAGAGACAACGATGACCAGCTGCCTCTAATTGGGAATCATACAAAAAAACCAACATAGAAAAAAGAAACTAGAACACAACATAGAAAAAAGAAACTAGAGCACAACATAGAAAAAGAAACTAGATAAACCCCCCCAGTCACGCCCTGACCTACTCTACCATAGAAAATAAGAGCACTCTATAGTCAGGACGTGACACATGGAGTAACAGTTAGTGCTTTGTTAAATACATATTTATTTCACATTTATTTTATGGATGCACTGAGAGATTGAGAGCAAACTGTTATGTGTTCTGGAATGAACAAATAAACAACATCATAAGAAAACTCCTGCAATAACTTTGATTTAATTGTGATCATATAAATTCTATCAGGGTTTATTTCACTGGCTATCACACCCCGAGGATGATGTCATTATGGCTTCACAGCGAGGACAGACAAACTGTAATGCACTCAAGGGGCAAGTCAAACTCACACTCACCAAATACACGTCACTCACTGAAAAAAAGTTTTCTTTGAATCTGAGAAATGTTTCTAGACTTACATTCTCAATGGATTTGTGTGTGTGTGTGTGTGTGTGTGTGTGTGTGTGTGTGTGTGTGTGTGTGCGCGCGTGCATGTGTGTGTGTATGTGTGCGCGTGTGTGTGTGCGCGTATGGCTGTGTGCGTACGTGTGTTGTGCATTCCTGACACGCTTTTTATCTAATGAAAAGGCCAATCCCACCCATCAATCATTTTGCACTTGATCCTATCCGACTACGGACAGCTCTCTGTTGCAAAATGGAGCGGCGGAAAGGGCAGGGGTCAGGTATGACAGTTGTGAGAGATGACGGTCCGGGATGAAGATGACCTGATCACCTAAGGTCACACAGAGGTCACTGATCACATGATCACTGATGACATCTCTCCCACTGGCCCATCCGTTAGCTCAATCAGCCACCATGGTGGAAAGAGGGATTGAGGGAGGGAGTTGTCATTACAGGGGAGGAGGGAGGGAGTTGTCATTACAGGGGAGGTGGGAGGGAGTTGTCATTACAGGGGAGGAGGGAGGGAGTTGTCATTACAGGGGAGGAGGGAGTTCTCATTACAGGGGAGGAGGGAGGGAGTTGTCATTACAGGGGAGGAGGGAGGGAGTTCTCATTACAGGGGAGGAGGGAGGGGGTTTTCATTTCAGGGGAGGAGGGAGAGAGTTGTCATTACAGGGGAGGAGGGAGGGTGTTGTCATTACAGGGGAGGAGGGAGGGAGTTGTCATTACAGGGGAGGAGGGAGGGAGTTGTCATTACAGGGGAGGAGGGAGGGAGTTGTCATTACAGGGGAGAAGGGAGGGAGTTCTCATTACAGGGGAGGAGGGAGGGAGTTCTCATTACAGGGGAGGAGGGAGGGAGTTCTCATTACAGGGGAGGAGGGAGTTCTCATTACAGGGGAGGAGGGAGGGAGTTTTCATTACAGGGGAGGAGGGAGGGAGTTGTCATTACAGGGGAGGAGGGAGGGAGTTGTCATTACATGGGAGGAGGGAGGGAGTCGTCATTACAGGGGAGGAGGGAGGGAGTCGTCATTACAGGGGAGGAGGGAGGGAGTTGTCATTACAGGGGAGAAGGGAGGGAGTTCTCATTACACGGGAGGAGGGAGGGAGTTCTCATTACAGGGGAGGAGGGAGGGAGTTGTCATTACAGGGGAGGAGGGAGGGAGTTGTCATTACAGGGGAGGAGGGAGGGATACAGGCCCCATTAGGCAGACGATCACAACCACCTCCATCCCAGGCCCAGAGCAATTTCAACCCCAGGAGATGAAGCCTCTATTAACATTGTCCATGCTGTTATGAACAAATAGCCCACAGTGTGCCATAGAGACAGACAGGTAAAGAGGAGCACCTGGTTGTCGACTAAATCACATATGGTGAAGAATGGGGCCAAATCACAATTGGAGTATTCGCCAGGTTGATGCCCACTGCCGAGGTGAATGCTAGACTAGCCAGATTGCTCAAGATTGACTTTGAAAGTGGACGTCTGTCCATGTCCTGAGGATTTTGGGAAAATGCCTTCAAAACCAGCCACTAGGGGCAACAGAGAATTCTATTACCATCAAGTGGGCTTGGGTGTTGCTGACAGGTGTGATGGATTGGCATCATCTCATGACTCTGGATCCGACGGTTGTGTTTTCAAAACCGTGCTGTTAAACACTTAACCATTTGTAATGAATGCCTAAACTTAATCTTTTAACCCTATTCAAAACTTCAAAATCTGAGGTTTGGAGAAACGTGGACAAATTAAGACAAATTGGTACAATCTTGAGATCTTGTTGTGCTAGACATGCGGTGCCTGATGTCCTGAGGAATATTGGTCTTACTAGCCCCGTTTACACCTGGTGCTAAAATGGGTTCTTTGTTCTGATCTTGTCCATATTCTGATCTTGCCTCCATTTCCAGAAATGTGTCTTCGCAAGGGTTTAAAATGCATCTGTTTTCTGTCCACTGTGTTCGCATTGTAACCAGTTTTCCTGGTCCCTTCCTTTATGCAAATTATTCCACAGTTATTCATTCCAAATATGTGGGGGGTTTTTAAATTATAAAACACATATTGAAGTGCCACCTGTTGATTTTAGAGGGTGGAATAATGATGAATAATGATGAAATGGTTTCTCTGTTCAGATCTGTCGACACTTGTAAGATATCCAGACACAATGTGTCTGACTGCCTCTAAAGGTGGGAAGAATGATCTGATCACAATCAGGTCACAACGTGTCTTTTGATTGTCTACACCTGTCCCAAAAATGTAGGCACAATCAGAATGTGGATGAAGGACAAAGGATTACAACTTGGTCTCAGAGAATTTTATTTTATTCTGTACGTAAATTTGAGACACTATATTTAGTATGATATGTTTCGGTATGCATACATTTTTCTGTCATCACCCATTGCGCATCCTAACACCCTAAGCATCTTACCACTAGAAAAGTTAACAATTCGGCAGCCCAAGTGCCGACATTCCAGGCTGAGCAGTAAGTTTCACACATCCTCATGTGCAACACATGCCAAAGGGATTACACGGCGAGAGGTAATGCTGAGATGTGTACTTTCACAGTATGACTCACCACCCTGGTATCAACCTCGTTCTGTCCGACACAGACGGGACATTAATCATTCTAGAAAGCGTAGAGAAGCATTTTACAGTACATTATTAGAAGTCTTTATCCTAATGGTATGAATGAGGAATTCATTATTAAGGATTCCCTCCAGAAAGCTACATTATATTTTGTCTTATCATTGTAAGTGACAGGATGATTCTGAGGGTTCTGTTTCCATTGTTATGTTGTATTATTCTCTACTGATGTTACCATTGACATCATACGTACACGCTCTATTGGTCAGTTCAACACGTTATCACGCTCTATTGGTCAGTTCAACACGTTATCACGCTCTATTGGTCAGTTCAACACGTTATCACGCTCTATTGGTCAGTTCAACACATTATCACGCTCTATTGGTCAGTTCAACACGTTATCACGCTCTATTGGTCAGTTCAACACGTTATCACGCTCTATTGGTCAGTTCAACACATTATCACGCTCTATTGGTCAGAACAACACGTTATCACATTCTATTGGTCAGTTCAACATGTTATCACAATCTATTGGTCAGTTCAACACGTTATCACGCTCTATTGGTCAGTTCATCACATTATCACAATCTATTGGTCAGTTCAACACGTTATCACAATCTATTGGTCAGTTCAACATGTTATCACATTCTATTGGTCAGTTCAACACGTTATCACAATCTATTGGTCAGTACAACATGTTATCACATTCTATTGGTCAGTTCAACACGTTATCACAATCTATTGGTCAGTTCAACACGTTATCACAATCTATTGGTCAGTTCAACACATCACATTCTATTGGTCAGTTCAACACGTTATCACAATCTATTGGTCAGTTCAACACGTTATCACATTCTATTGGTCAGTTCAACACGTTATCACAATCTATTGGTCAGTTCAACACGTTATCACAATCTATTGGTCAGTTCAACACGTTATCACAATCTATTGGTCAGTTCAACACGTTATCACAATCTATTGGTCAGTTCAACACGTTATCACATTCTATTGGTCAGTTCAACACGTTATCACAATCTATTGGTCAGTTCAACACGTTATCACAATCTATTGGTCAGTTCAACACGCAATCACATTCTATTGGTCAGTTCAACACGTTATCACATTCTATTGGTCAGTTCAACACGTTATCACATTCTATTGGTCAGTTCAAAACGCTATCACGCTCTATTGGTCAGTTCAACACGTTATCACAATCTATTGGTCAGTTCAACACATTATCACGCTCTATTGGTCAGTTCAACATGTTATTACATTCTATTGGTCAGTACAACACGTTATCACAATCTATTGGTCAGTTCAACATGTTATCACATTGTATTGGTCAGTAGAACACGTTATCATGCTCTATTGGTCAGTTCAACACGTTATCACAATCTATTGGTCAGTTCAACACATTATCACAATCTATTGGTCAGTTCAACATGTTATCACAATCTATTGGTCAGTTCAACACGTTATCACATTCTATTGGTCAGTACAACACGTTATCACGCTCTATTGGTCAGTTCAACACGTTATCACAATCTATTGGTCAGTAGAACACGTTATCACAATCCATTGGTCAGTTCAACACGTTATCACATTCTATTGGTCAGTTCAACACGTTATCACATTCTATTGGTCAGTTCAACACGTTATCACATTCTATTGGTCAGTTCAACACGTTATCACGCTCTATTGGTCAGTACAACATGTTATCACAATCTATTGGTCAGTTCAACACGTTATCACAATCTATTGGTCAGTCTACGCTAAAAGCAATTGGTCAGATACTTGTAACTCAGCTAGCCTATAATTGTGTTAATTTGGTGTTATTCTATTGGTCAGTGCAATATGCACATTTTTCTACAAACGTTTTAACCAATCACATCATGCTTTTATTTGCATAATCATTGTGCTTACTCCCTGAGGCCATTTTAAAATGTATAAAACCTTAATTCCTTTTTATTTCTGTAAAAACCCTGAAGGCCAAATGATGAAATGCATAGGTTCTGTTTTTGGCAATAAATATACTTTTAAATTGTTTTATTCCATTGTCCTCCAAGTGTTGCTGAAGCTCCTCTCTGAAAAAGACAGACACACACACGCGCATGTGCGCGCACACACACACACACACACACACACACACACACACACACACACACACACACACACACACACACACACACACACACACACTGCATTTATATATAGGATTTAAACCCCAGTCTGCCTCGTGTAACAAGGCTTCAGCGTCTAGCATCTCCTCCACTCTGGAAATGTTTAACTTGCAGCTCGGGCAACAGGGGATCACATGAGATTGGCTACATGTAGCCTCTCCCAAGGTCTGAAAATGATTTGAATGCCTCGGACTACATAAGTGATATGAGCTGCCTGACCTCGCTAGGCGACTCGGCTCGCCTCAACAGGGAGACGAGATTCAGATTGCCTGCCTCCCTTTTGCCTCCTTTCTCTTCTCTTCCTGGATCTCATGAATTAAGCAGTGAATCCTACACAGCATGATTTCTGACAAAAGCAGTAAATCCTACTGTACACAGCATGATTACTGACTAAAGCAGTGAATCCTACACAGCATGATTTCTGACTAAAGCAGTGAATCCTACTGTACACAGCATGATTACTGACTAAAGCAATGAATCCTACACAGCATGATTTCTGACTAAAGCAGTGAATCCTACACAGCATGATTTCTGACTAAAGCAGTGAATCCTTCACAGCATGATTTCTGACTAAAGCAGTGAATTCTACACAGCCTGATTTCTGTCTGAAGCAGTGCCAGCGAGCGATGGTAAAGGAAAGGCAGTGTGGATGCTCTCCTGACTGATCAACAACTACAGGAAGCCTTTGGTTGCAGTCATTAGAGCTAAAGGTGGAACAACCAGTTTTTGAGTGGAAGGGAGCAATTACTTTTCACACAGGGGAACTGGGTGTTGCATACCTTTGTTAATAAATATGTTTAGTTATTTTGTAAACTCAGGTTCACTTTATCTAATATTAGGTTTTGGTTGAAGATCTAATAACATTCAGTATTAAAAATATGCAAAAATAGAGAAAATCAGAAAGGGGGCAAATATTTTTTCAAGACACTACACAGGCATCCTATTCACTTTAAATTGCACTGCTTTTGACCAAGGTGAATATGGCTCTGGTCAAAAGCAGTGCACTATATATGGAATAGGGTGCAATTTGGGAAGGAGGGACAGAGATACGGGGCTGTATTACACACTGAACTCTGTTAGACATGTACATGGTCCTCTATGTAAATGAAGGGGTATACATGTGAACAGGTTTGAGCCTGTTGGGTTTGGTGATTTGTTGAAGAGGTCAGTGAGATCAGTGGATGAAAAAAAAACCCCATCAATAGCAGTCTGGACTGCTGGTTCTTTGGTTCTGAAAATACATGAACGTCTATTGGGAACAACAAGGTCTGAATGGGTCTTACTGTGTTGTATAGGTAGAATCAGGTGTTCTGTCCATTCTGTTTCCCCTCTGCATCTCTCATGTTTCCATGTTTTGATCGCAAAGTAAATACATGACGATGTGAAAGAAGATGCAGGCCAAATGTGATCGCTGCCATATATGAAAGTAGATAACATGTCTCATCCACACGCAGCACCTTTTGAGATTGTTAGTACAGAATACAATGGTTCCTCCTTTAAAAGTTGCGAGTGTAAGGCGTGGGTGTTTGCTGACAAGGAATCAAGTGCAGGAAGCAGCGATTCAGGGTATTGGCTTTAATAGGCAACTAATGCTAAACGACAAGCCAACCCAAACAGCGCACAGAGCGCACTACAAAACAAAGTGCCCCAAACACAAGGGATAAAACACAGCTTGTGCAAAACACACGCACCACTGAAAATGTACAACAAACAGCGTGTCACCACGCACAGCATACAAAGAAACAATCCCGCACAAAGAGCAGGCGGGCCTACTGGCTAATAAAGCCCGCTAATCAGCCCAACTCAGAACAGGTGCACCTAATAACGAAAAGGGGGAAAACCAAAAGGGAATCAGTGGCGGCTAGTAGGCCGTTGACGACGACCGCCGAGCGCCACCCGAGCAGGAGGGGGGGACACCTTTGGTAGGAGTCGTGACAGCGAGCTTACACTGCGGGACATAGAGGTACCCAGATGCACAGCTTTATTGCTCTAGACCACCACAAGGGGGAGTTAGAGCACTCATTATGCATTTGGGTCCCAAGGTTTTTATATGACCAATCATATCGAGTGGTTCCAATGACTTTCTTCAGAAAAGATGGCTGACAAAACATTACAGGGGAAGCAAATGTAAGTAGTTATGTCATAACGAGTCAAGCAAAACATTTACAATTGAGAGGAATATGTTAGTTAATGTAGAGACAAACGATTGTCCATATTTTTTTGTCATAAAGTTAATTTACGAAAATCGCTATTTAGCAAGTTTATTTTCAGTCATATCCAATACCAGGTGTATCAAACTCCATTCTGTGAATGATGCTGTGTCTGCATGTATGTATTACAATTATACACTTCAACCGGGTTTACCACTCCTGCTCCTGGGACATTAATGATTACACATTGTAACTATGCAATAGACTAGAAACATGACTGAAGTAAAGGCTGATTTGTAATTTATATACACAGAATAAAAAACAGTACATCCTGCCCACAAGCGTGCTGAATGACGCGTGGAAGAGAGTGAGGAACGAGATGGGAGTAACAATCCAGGCTATTTGCTCTGAGAACGGCATAGTAATGTAATGAAACAAGCAGGTAGCAGGTTTTGAACCCTTGACATTCTAGCCTGAAGTCCAGCAGACTCTTGACTGTGCCCAAATGTATTAATTGGAGTTGGGGCCGATTGTGGCTAAAAACACTTAATCAATTGGAGTTTTTAACATGTGGAAAGGGAAAAAAGTATTATTAGTTTTTCACAAGTGTAGCAGGATGGGCTATTAGCTGAACGATAGACTCTTCAACCTTTACTAAAGAACTGTCCAATAGCCGAGCTAGGTGTGAACCCCCCCTCCCCAACTTGAGCTAGGTGTATCTATCTTTCCACATCTACCTACACAGTATCTACCTACACATGGTTAATGTTCTGAGAAAAAAAAAAATATATATACATTGGTCATGGCTCTCGAGTGGCGCAGCAGTCTAAGGCACTGCATCTCGGTACAAGAGGCATTACTACAGTCCCCGGTTCAAATTCAGGCTGTTTCACACATTTGGGAGTGTCACAGGGCGGCGCACGATAGGCCCAGCGTCATCCTGGTTTGGCCACGGTAGGCCTTCGTTGGAAATAAGAATTTGTTCTTACCTGACTTGCCTAGCTAAATAAAGGTTCAATTCAAAAAACAACTGGCGACAAACGCAGCGCAATCAATAGGAGGTGAACCGTGGCTAATGCTGAAAATATAGCTTGAAACTTGTTATAACTTTTTATGCAAGTGTTGCACACCAACAGATGGAGAAAACCTACACCATTCGAGCAATTCATTTCAACAATAATCTTCATACTGATTTGACTTTACAAACAACAAGAGGGCTTCATTGAAGTCTATTTCTCGGAGCCTAGACCTATATAAAATAACTTAACTGGCTGAGGTAGGCTATGATCCTTAATAGCCTAATAGAAGTAGGATTTTTTTTATTAAACCTACTTACAAATGCAACTGGTCAAAAATGTAGCATCCTACATAAAACAATAATTTGAAGAAAAAAGTCTGCACATTCGAACTAAAACAATGTAACTTATAATTAAAAGCGCACATCAGTAAATCCCAAACTCTAAAAGTAATTGGAAAGGTAAATACAAATAATGTGTGACATTGTGTTACAATAAAGAATGTAGCCCATCATGCAAATGTTTCCTATTAGCAGGACAATAGACTTTTTATAGCCCGGCTACTGTTGGGCTTGAAAATCCCTCAACTTGCAATGTCTTCGATGCTTAAGTACTCTAGAGTGTTACATTTTTAACTCAAAACAGCATTTCTTCATCAACATATTTATGCTTTCGTTAATCTTCTTGATCTTCTTCCTTTTGTTCTGTAGCAATTTTGAGCAAATTGCTCAAGGTCCACGGATGATTCGTCTGTGACGATGACGTTATTGAATGTCTCGCCAGCTTTGATCCATGCCTGGGCCTGCAGGACGCAAAGTTCTTTGTTTGTCAGACTAATCATTGGAATCATTGACTCACTCACGTGTTGAAAAGGGCGAGGATCGAGATGGAGTCACAATCCATGCCAGGCACACCTGTGAGCTCTGGAACTCCACCTCTGACAGGCAGAGTCAACATATGTGGCGGGTTCGTCAGGTCTTCGGTTCACCCTGACATTTCCATTCCTCTTCTGACAACAGCACTTGACCATCTGCTCACCAGGCACAGCAAGTGCCGTAGCTGTTCTGCTATTCCAAGGATGTGTAACCAAAGAGAGATACCACGAGTGGGCACAGAATACATAGCCTTTCCCGCTGTGGATGTCTATTTCAGCACAGTTTCGCGCTGCTGTGAGACAAGCATGGAGAAACAAAAATGTTAAAATATTCCATGATACTCTTAAGATATGTGTTTACTGAATATAAGCAAGTGATGTCCGCTAAATAATCAAGTTAGGTTTCTCCAAAACTAAATCATTCTAAATAACAAACTGTCTTTATTTACAAATTTGTGAGAATGTCTCACACCATGTCCAAGAATTGCCTTTTTCTCGCTCACTCTAGGTTAAATGAAAATGAAATCTCCAAAATATTGTTACTTTTTAAACAAAGAAATTATTATTATTATTAATTCATTTAGAATTATATAAAAGCCCCTTAGGATCTGTGAGAACATCTGAGAATATCTAATGGAAAATGTTGAAATTAGGGTGCAGAAATGTTATGCTCTTACCTTTATTAAACTAGGCAAGTCAGTTACAACTTCTTTGGGATCGGTGTCCCTTCCACGGGACGCTTGAGCTAATGTAGGCTAATGTGATTAGCATGAGGTTGTAAGTAACAATAACATTTCCCAGGACAAAGACATACCTGATACTGGCAGAAAGACTGCACAGTCCAATTTACAGTAGCTATCACAGTGAAACAATACCATGCTATTGTTTGAGGAGATTGCACACTTTTGAACATGAAAAGATGTTAATAAACAAATTAGGCACATTTGGGCAGTCTTGATACAACATTTTGAACAGAAATGCAATGGTTCATTTGATCAGTCTAAAACTTTGCACATACACTGATGCCATCTAGTGGCCAAAATCTAAGTTGCACCTGGGCTGGAATAATACATTATGGCCTTCCTCTTGCATTTCAAAGATGATGATACAAAAAAAATACAAAAGAACGGTTGTTTTTTTCTTTTTATTATCTTTTACCAGATCTATTGCGTTATATTCTACTACATTCCTTTAACATTTCCATAAACTTCAAATTGTTTCCTTTCAAATGGTACCAAGAATATGCATATCCTTGCTTCAGGGCCTGAGCTACAGGCAGTTAGATTTGGTTACGTAATTTTAGGCGAAAATTGAAAAAAACGGGCTAATCCTTAAGAGGTTTTAAGAACAAATTCTTTATTTACAAGGACAGTCTAATCCTTCCTCATGCGCTACGGGGATTCTTTAGCTAAATAGCCCAGTACTGTAGTGGCGACCGTCACGTTGTACAGGATTTTTCATTTTTCTTGGAATAGAAAAAACATAATATTAATCAAATGAATTAAGCAAGTACCAGTTAAAAGTTTGGACAGACCTACTCATTCCATGATTTTTCTTTGTTTTTACTATTTTCTGCATTGTAGAATAATAGTGAAGACATCACAACTATGAAATAACACCAGTCTCCCGCGTGCCCTGCATTCTGTAGTACAGAGACTTTCCCATGTTTACTACGGTATGTATTGTAGATTGCACAGTTGCCTAATAAACAAAAAAACACATTGCGTTAATAAAATAATGATAAAAAATACTCTTTCAGAATGAGATGTTGATTTAGTTATGGATCCATAATGAATTACTATGAGAATAAATATCACTGATTAACAGAAATATTGGAACAAACTTGTCTAATGAAAGCAATTTAGTATCCTCCAATCCTATAGCCTACTCCTGACCATCACATTGTACAGCGCCATATTTTCTATTCCATCCTAATGGAAATCCTGAGAGTTTCATTTAAAATTTTTCTCTCAATTGAAATACCATAATATTAATAACAATTAAGCCAAATTTCTTAAAATCAATCCCATATACTATGTTATTACAAAAAAGGTTTTAAATTCTCTGGTAATGCCAATACGGAATACGATCAAATGCTTCTCAAAGATGCCATCTGGTGGTCAAACTAGCAATAACTTGCAGTAACAGAAAAATGGCTATCAATTAAATGATACGTCACAGAATGCTGCAGCAGCACGCAAGGTGTGCCGCAGTATGACACAACTTTTAAAGGAGGAACCACTGTATCATTGGTAACTTCCGACTATACCAATAGTTGTTTTTACAGTGGGGAAACCATTGAATCAAATCACAAAATGGAAGGCAACAAACAAACAAGATAAAAAATTAAGAAAAAAATAAACCTAGTCACAAAACACCGCCACTTTCATTTTAATGTTCAATAATAATCTCAAAAGGTGCCGTGTGTGAATGAGACATGTTATCTACTTTCATATACGGCAGCGATCACATTTCCCCTTGGGAAAAATACATCTGGCCTTCTTTCACGTCGTCATTTATTTACATTGTGATCAAAACATGGAAACATGAGACACAGAGGGGAAACATAGAATGGACAGAACACATAATTCTACGTATACAACAAAGTAAGACCCATTCAGACCTTGTTGTTCCCAACAGACGTTCATTTATTTCCAGAACCAAAGAACCAGCTGTCTAGACCTCTATTGATGTTTTTTGTTTTTCATCCACTGACCTCACTGACCTCTTCAACCAGTCACCAAATCCAACAGGCTCAAACCTGTTCACATGTATACCCCTCATTTACATAGAAAAGTAACAGTGTCTATGACCAGAATACTTCCTAATGCCTTATTCAAGCAGTATCGATCAGCTATGGATCAACCGGACACATCTACTGGCTATAACAAGGTACTGCAATGGTCTTAATGTGTTGTGTACCGTAGAATCAGGTGTTTTGTACCCTCGTTAGACCATTAATTAGCTAATAGGTTCCGCTTTTTGTTGGGATCAATTAATTAAAGTGACCATGTGCATCCACTAAGTGAGGATGGGAGGAAAATTAAGATAATGTGTTGGCTCGCGAGGTTTTTCCCTTGGGCTTTGTGGTTGTCATTCATTGTGTGTTCTAGTGAAATACAATGAGCAAAAAATAGCACTCGTGATGAACGCAAAATTTCTATTTATGTATGCATAATTCTGACGTGTGTGTTGGTGTTTTATGACACGTGTGTGTTGGTGTTTTATGACACGTGTGTGTTGGTGTTTTATGTTTTAAGGTCAGTGGGTTTACATGCACGCATGTTTTTGCACGATTATTGTAGGGAGAGAGAGGGAGGGTGGGAGGGAGGGTGGAAGGGTGGGTGGGAGGGAGGGAGGGATGAGGGAGGGAGGGACGGATGTAGAGAGGGAGATAGCTTTGATTCCCATCATTTTGAAATTTAAGGGGGAAAACCTTTAATGGACCTATGATTGAATGAGAAATGGGGTTGTTGGAGTTGTGCGTCTTCGTAACACGATTGGTTCTGAGTAAAGATGTAAAGAGGTTTGGAAAATGATCTCTGCTGTCAGTTTGTCAGCGCGTAACATAGCTAACTGCTGACTGGTGCAGTTACAGAACGCTCAGTGAATTGACATTCTCCAACAGAGAGAGGGTGGAGAAAGCTATACCCTCCACTTTGTCTGGACCTGGATGGATTTCTCCCTTCATCTCCGCAAATGAGTGTGTGTTTGTGTGTCTCTTTGTGTGTGTGTGTGTGTGTGTGTGTGTGTGTGGTGTGTGTGTGTGTGTCTGTGTGTGTGTGGCTGTGTGGGCAATGCATGTTTGTACACTTGTGTTGTGAAATGTGGATCCGTATTGCCCTTAGTCAGCATTCCTGTGTGACTTAAAGGGATACTTAGGGTTTATCTATCATCCTATTGGCACCTCTGATCACTGTGAAAGGTCAGCAGTCTGCTATATTACCTTATATATTATGCCATATTGACACAAGTGACCAGGTAGGGTGTGTGTATGTCTTCATTTTTGTGTGTGTGTGTGTGTGTGTGTGTGTGTGTGTGTGTGTGTGCGTGTGCGTGTGTGTGTCTTTGTGTTTGTGTGTGTGTGTGTGTGTTTTTGTGTGTGTGTGTGTGTCTGTGTGTGTTTACGTGGATCGATGCAATGCATCTGATATTGGGGAGTGCAATTTCAATATTTGCGTTTCTTACCGTGCGCCAAGGGAAGCAGACAATTAGCCATTGCAGATAGACTAATGATGACATCATGCACCAATAACAAAGAGAAGGGGAGTAAGTCGTATTGACATTCATAGAGTGAATTAATTGTCTCACTCCTAAGTGACGCTCTTCCCTCAATTAATCTGTTTTGTAGCATGTGAAGCTCTTCTCTATGAAGAGAAGGACTCGACCAGGTGACGAACATTGGCTAAAAGCCATGTGTGTGAGAGCACGGCGATTGGGAGCATGGCGATTGGCAGCCAGGAGAAGGAAATTACAATTATTAAATTCAGCCCAATGGCACAACTGCCACTTTGGCCACAAGACATGGATTTTTAGGGGGCATTACGGCCACACAAGGGGACATGGAAGTCTATGCCGCCGGGAAATTTGCAGCCTGGCTATGGCGCACTGGCTACTATGGCAAACCATTGTCACGTCCTGACCACTAAATTTGTTATTGTAGTTTGGTCAGGACGTGGCAGGGGTGTTTGTTTTATGTGGTTCGGGGTTTGTTGGGTTATGTTATTATGTAGGAGGGGTGTTTGTTTAGTGTGTTCCGGGGTTTTTGGGCTATGTTCTTGTTAGTTTATTTCTATGTTAGTTCTAGTCTTCTATGTCTATGTTTAGTTAATGGGGTTGACCTTCAATTGGAAGCAGCTGCTCCTCGTTGCTCCTAATTGAAGGTCTTACTTAAGAGGGGTGTTTTTCCTATGGGATTTTTTTGTAGTTGTCTCCTGTTTTGTGTCTGTGCACCTGACAGGACTGTTAGTGGCGTTAGTTGTTTTGTATACGTGATTTGTTTGTTTTTCCTTCTTTTAATTAAATAACCCGCTGCACCTTGGTCCAATCCTTACGACGCCCGTTACAGAACTACCCACCACCAAAGGACCAAGCAGCGGAGGAAGGAGCAGCAGGTGGACTACAGGGAGTCATGGACTTGGGAGGAGATCCTAGCTGGAAAAGGACCATGGAGGAAGACTGGAGAGGACCGGGAACGCTATGCAGGTACACGGGGGTTGGAGCATCGGGGAGAAGGATGGACATGGGCGGATGAACAAAGATTTTGGGAGGATAAACGAAGGAAGCTGGAGGAGACTGAGAGGCAGCCCCAATAATTTTTTTTGGGGGGGCACACGGGTAGTTTGGCTGGGCCAGGGTTGAGCCCTAAGCCAACCCCCCGTGCTTACCAGAGGCAGTGTGGTACTGGTCAGGCCCCGTGCTATGGGGTAATGCGCACAGCGTCGAGGCCAAGCATCCACAGGCCGGTATGCTCGGTGCCAACGTCCTGCATTTGCCGGGGGGAAGTGGGCACCCAGCCAGTAAGGGTGGTGCCAGTCCTGCGCTCGAGACCGCCAGTGCGCCTTCACGGCCCAGTGTATCCTGTTCCCGCTCTCCGCACTAGCCCTGAGGTGCGTGTCTTCAGTCTGGTGTCTCCAAAGCCAGCACCACGCACCAGGCCTTCAGTACGCCAGCCCAGTCCAGGATGTCCTGTTCCCACTCCTCGCATTAGCCTTGGGGTGGGTGTCTCCAGTCTGATACCTCCATTTCCAGCCCCACGCACCAGGCCTCCAGTGCGTCAGCCCAGTCCAGCTCGTCCTGCTCCTGCTCCTCGCACTAGCCCTGTGGTGCATGTCCCTAGTCTGGCACGTCCTAAGCCAGCTCCACGCATCAGGTCTTCAGTGTGCAGTCCCCGTCCAGAGCTTCCGGCAACAGTGCCTCGTCCAGAGTGTCCAGCAACAGTGCCTCGTCCAGAGTGTCCGGCAACAGTGCCTCGTCCAGAGTGTCCAGCGACAGTGCCACGTCCAGAGCTTCCAGCAACAGTGCCCCGTAGAGAGACGGCCCACAGTCCGGAGCCAGCAGAGACGGCCCACAGTCCGGAGCCAGCAGAGACGGCCCACAGTCCGGAACCGAGAGAGACGGCCCACAGTCCGGAACTGAGAAAGACGGCCCACAGTCCGGAGCCGAGAGAGACGGCCCACAGTCCGGAACCGAGAGAGATGGCCTACAGTCCGGAATCGGCGCAGCGAGAGTCGCCTTACAGTCCGGAATTGGCGCAGCCAGAGTTGCCCTACAGTCTGGAATCAGCGCAGCCAGAGTCGCCCTACAGTCTGGAATTGGAGCAACCAGAGTCGCCCTACAGTCCGGAATCGGCACAGCCAGAGTCACCCTTCAGCCCGAGGTCTCCAGCGACGCACATCAGCCCGAGGTCTTCAGCGATGCGCCATAGCCCAGAGACTTCGGGAGGGGTAAAGTTTAATGAGTATTTAGCGGGGGTGGACAGGGTAGGTTGGAGAGTAAGGCCGGAGCCTGAGCCACCTCCATAGGGGGGAGTATTGGGAGGGGGGCTGTTGCAGAAGAACCGTCGGTGACGGTGGCCACCCTCCCGTCCCGCCCCTGTAGTTTTGGGATTTTTTTGTTGTGGGTTATTGTTTTTTGTTTCAGGTGCACCTTTGGGGGGGGGGGGGGGGGGGGGGGGGGGTACTGTCACGTCCTGACCAGTAAAGGGGTTATTTGTTATTGTAGTTTGGTCAGGATGTGGCAGGGGGTGTTTGTTTTATGTGGTTCGGGGTTTGTTGGGTTATGTTATTATGTAGGAGGGGTGTTTGTTTAGAGTGTTCCAGGGTTTTTGGGCTATGTTCCGATAACGTTGCAGAGTGATTTGGCCAATCCGATAACGTTGCAGCGTGATTTGGCCAATTCGATAATGTTGCAGAGTGATTTGGCCAATCCGATAATGTTGCAGAGTGATTTGGCCAATCCCATAACGTTGCAGAGTGATTTGGCCAATCCGATAACGTTGCAGAGTGATTTGGCCAATCCGATAATGTTGCAGAGTGATTTGGCCAATCTGATAATGTTGCAGAGTGATTTGGCCAATCTGATAACGTTGCAGAGTGATTTGGCCAATTCGATAATGTTGCAGAGTGATTTGGCCAATTCGATAATGTTGCAGAGTGATTTGGCCAATTCGATAATGTTGCAGAGTAGTCAGCTCTGCTGTAGAACTAAGTGCACTAATCAAGGCAGAAGAGAAATCATTAAAACTCATTTGTGCATTAGGGTCTTTCTATAAACTAGGGAACCAGTGAAGATTTCCAACACTGGACAACTTGTCATTGATAATAATCTGCAAAAAATGTTCATGTCAATACATTCAAATATAAGCGGGATCATAGCTATATTCAATAAAATTCACAAGTGGATTTAAATGTTTAACCCTTTATTATGGTTTGGTATCTTGACGGATTTGTCCAGAATCGTGTGACATAAAACATTACTTTTATGTCCTTGCATTTATGGCAGTGTAAGTTGTCATTATATTGTATATTAAACATTAATCAGTTAAATTAGACATTGAACTTGAACCCTGTAAGAATCCTGGATCTATCTGTCAGACAGTTTTTTGTATACAGAGTTCAGAAATGCAGTGTAACTACGTAACATTTCATGTCTCCTTATGTTACCTGGTGAAAACTGTTTTCATGGGCACTCAAATCCAAAATAATGAATGTGATTGCAAAATCGAATGCTTCTAACTGAAAGAATCCTCTTACCTTGATATTACAACCTAAATCGATACTGTCATTAATGTAGTTCTTCAATAACTATGCATAATACTTGTTGGTGTCCAGCTGATTAGTTACGCCGTGATTTTTTTGCACATCATCATCTGATCCAGGAAGGAATTTTATGAATGACAGCCAAGTCGACATCAGCAACCTTCCATCCCTGCTCTGGATCGAGCAGGGATTCTCCATCTGTCGGAGGCCTGCACCAGGCGCCGGGAGCTACGGGCTCAAGTTATCCTGACTCTCGTCCATCCTTAAAGGGTTCTCCGAATCCTGTGAAGCCTGGGAGTGGGCGGATATCTTCGTCCTTCTCGCCAGACATGATTTTGGGCAGCTCCATGGTAAGAAATGTGACCGTTCCTGATGCAAAAACAATGTCCTATCCTGGAGCTCGAGTAAATGACATTATTAAGCTGCTCCCGAATGTATTAAGTCATGACATGGAAATCAATTCTATCATAGTCCATGTGGGTTTTAATGACATTATGAAGGGCAGCTCTGAACAGTTGAAACTGGATTTTAAAGAGCTGATTGACTCTCTGCTAGACACTAATAAAAAGAACCATCATACCTGGCCCTGTGCCCTCTCTGAATCGTGGAATTGAACGCTTTAGCAGGATTCTTTCTCTTCACAAATGGCTATGTGATTACTACAGCTCAATGGGTAAAACCTTTGTTGATAATATTGATACCTTTTTGAAACAAAACATGTTTTATAAGGAGGATGGGATCCAACCAAATCATTTGGGTTCCTGGATCCTTTCAGAGCATTATAAGGCTGCATTAAGACAATGGCTTATCAATGACGCAAGCCCAGCTCAGTTAATCCCTACCATTGTGTCGCTGAGTTGTCATAATACTTCAGCAAATGTACATTTTACCATGGGCACAATGTAAGTAACCTAATGTATGTCCCTCTGAATGCCTCTGCTGATCCTACAACTATTGTAAGCAGCAATCATGTGCCAATGAACCAGCTTTATGCTGTTAGCACTGAGGCGGTAGTAGGAAGTCCACTGTGTGCAGCTCACCATGCACTAACATAAATAACATGAGAATATTTTTTTATTTTATTTAACCTTTATTTAAGTAGGCAAGTCAGTTAAAAACAAATTCTTATTTACAATGACTGCCTACCCCGGACGACGCTGGGCCAATTGTGCTCCGCCCTATGGGACTCCCAATCACGGGCGGTTGTGATTCAGCCTGGAATCGAACCAGGGTCTGTATCTACATCTTCTAAGCTTCCCAGTAATGCAATGAAATCAAGCAAGCATCCCAGAAAAGTGCTCAAAATAGCCAACGTTAACATATGTAGCTTAAGTAACAAGGGTCATGACATTTACAACTTGCTAGTAACAGATGCCATTCATATTCTGACTATCTCTGAAACTCACTTAGAAAATACCTTTGATGATACAGTGTTAGCAATACATTGTTATAACATCTACCGAAAATACATAAATGCCAATGGGAGCAGTGTTGTGGTCTATATTCAGAACCACATTCCTGTAAAGCTTAGAGAGGATCTCATGTTAAATACTGTTTTACTAATATGACTGCAGCTTCATCTACCTCACCTAAAGCCAAATCTTGTAGGAAGCTGCTATAGACCACCAAGTGCTAACAGTCAGCATCTGGAAAACATGTGTGAAATGCTTGATAATGTATGTGATGTCTACAGAGAGGTATATTTTCTGGGTGATTTAAATATTGACTGGCTTTCATCAAGCTGCCCACTCAAGAAAAAGCTTCAAACTGTAACCAGTGCCTGCAACCTGGTTCAGGTTATCAGTCAAGCTATCAGGGTAGTTACAAATAGCACAGGAATGAAATCATCCACATGTATTGATCAGAGCTTTACTAATGCTGCAGAAATTAACTTGAAAGCAGTATCCAGATCCATCAGATTTAGTGATCACAACATAGTAGCCATATCTAGGAAAACCACAGTTCCAAAGACTGGGCCTAATATAGTGTATTAGAGGTCATACAATACATTTTGTAGTGATTCCTATGTTATTGTTGTAAATAATATTTGTTTGTCCGTGGTGTGTAATGAGGAGCAAACAGACGCTGCACTTGAAACATTTATGAAATTTCTTATCCCAGTTACTAATAAGCATGCACCCATTAAGAAAATGACTGTAAAATGGTTAAATACCTGTGGGTTGATGAGGAATTGAAAAATTGTGTGGTTGAGAGGGATGAGGCAAAAGGAATGGCAAATAAGTCTGGCTGCACAACCCATTGGCAAACATACTACAAATTGAAAAATCATGTGACTAAACTGAATAAAAAGAAGAGACTTCACTATGAAACAAAGATAAATTACATAAAGATTAAGGGTAGGTAACAACACATCCGCCACGCTGATCCTCAACACATGGGCCCCTCAAGGGTGCGTGCTCAGTCCCCTCCTGTACTCCCTAAACAATCATGACTGCACGGCCAGGCACGACTCCAACACCATCATTAGCTTTGCAGATGACACAACAGTGGTAGGCCTGATCACCGACAACGACAAGACAGCCTATAGGGAGGTGGTCAGATACCTGGTCATGTGGTGGCAGGACAACAACCTCTCACTCAATGTGATCAAGACAAAGGAGATGATTGTGGACTACAGGAAAAAGAAGACTGAGCACGCCCCCATTCTCATCGACGGGGCTGTAGTGGAGCAGGTTGAGAGCTTCAAGTTCCTTGGCTTCCACATCGCCAACAAAATAACATGGTCAAAGCACACCAAGACAGTCGTGAATAGGGCACGACAAAACCTAGGAGGAGACGGGAAAAAATGTGGCATGGGTCCTCAGATCCTCAAAAGATTCTACAGCTGCACCATCGAGAGCATCCTAACTGGTTGCATCACTGCCTTGTATGGCAACTGCTTGGCCTCCGACCACAAGGCACTACAGAGGGTAGTGCGAACGGCCCAGTACATCACTGGGGCCAAACTTCCTTCCAACAAGACATGCCACCAGAGGTCTCTTCACAGTCCCCAAGTCCAGAGCAGAATATGGGAGGAGCACAGTACTACATAGAGCCATGACTACATGGAACTCTGTTCCACATCGTGTAACTGATGCAAGCAGTAGAATGAGATTTAAAAAACAGATAATAATACACTTTATGGAACAGTAGGGACTGTGAAGCAACACAAAAATAGGCACAGACACATGCATACACACACGATAACATACACACATGTACACATGGACGTTGTGCTGTAGATATGTGGTAGTGGAATAGGGGCCTGAGGGCACACACTTAGTGTGTTGTGAAATTGGTTATAAATGTATTGTAACAGCCTTTATTTTATTTTGCCGGACCCCAGGAAGAGTAGCTTCTGCCTTGGCAGCAGCTAATGGGGATCCATAATAAATACAATACAAATAAATACAAGTGAAGAGTAAATGCGCATGGTGGAAGAAAAAAAAGTTGTTCGCAAGGAATATCCAGAATATTTTTGTTGTCTCAGTCATTACGCAGGTGAAGACAGTTGCCCCTGGATCCATGTTGGATCTAATGTCCCTAGTGAATTGATGCTAATTATCTGTTATTTTCTGCTTGATTTACAGCAGGGTCTCGTTATATGTAACAAAGAAAGCGTCAAGGTAATGTGTTCATGTTTTCAGATGTTTTTTGTGCCTTGGATTTGTCACAGAGTCTACTGTGAAAAAATGTGTTAGGATAGACTATTGCTCAACAGCCAACACTCTTCCTATTAATTATTCTGGATATAATGACAAAAAAATGGCATAGCCTAGTGGGCTTCTTCACAATATTATCTGGTAATGAAATAACATGACAAATTAATTTTCCATGTTAGACCTGTAATTTTTAACAATACAAGGGGCTTGAAGTAGGCCACTTAACAATTCAACTACAGGAATAGGCCTACCTTGAAAATCAGACATTTCCTCAATTTGCTGCTTCAAAGGTCCTTGAAAGATCAGATTAACTCTGATCCTTTTGAGGAAGAAAGGGGGTTCAGTGGACGATATCATCTTCGTAAAAAAAAAATGATGTTAGGACAGCATATCATAACCAAACTTATTTTTGACCAATGACTCCCATGAGTTAACAGACAGAGAGAATGAGAGTGACTTATAAATCCCTCCCACTCTGTGGTTTACATTCATAGCTCCAGAGTGGCATTGCGGTCTAAGGCACTGCATCTCAGTGCTAGAGGCGTCACTACAGACCCTGGTTTGACTCCTGGTTCGACTCCAGGCTGCCATGATTGGGAGTCCCATAGGGCGACGCACAATTGGCCCAGTGTCGTCTGAGTTAGGGTTTGGCCTGTTCTTAACTGACATGCCTCGTCAAATAACGCTTAAATAAAAAATAAATAGATTCATAGCGACTTATAAATCCCTCCCACTCTGTGGTTTACATTCATAGCGACTTATAAATCCCTCCCACTCTGTGTCATACATTCATAGTGACTTATAAATCCCTCCCACTCTGTGTTATACATTCATAGTGACTTATAAATCCCTCCCACTCTGTGTTATACATTCATAGCGACTTATAAATCCCTCCCACTCTGTGTTATACATTCATAGCGACTTATAAATCCCTCCCACTCTGTGTCATACATTCATAGTGACTTATAAATCCCTCCCACTCTGTGTTATACATTCATAGCGACTTATAAATCCCTCCCACTCTGTGTTATACATTCATAGCGACTTATAAATCCCTCCCACTCTGTGTTATACATTCATAGTGACATATAAATCCCTATCACTCTGTGGTTTACATTCATGGAGCGACTTATAAATCCCTCACACATTGTAGTTTTCCAATCATTTTAGCTCCCTGAATACATGGTCTTGTCCTGGCGAGCTGAAAGCTTTCCTCGGTCTGAAGATGTAAACAAAGATGGTCTCATATGGATTATGTTTGAACAAACACAATTTGCCACCCACACACATTCAGAAACACATGGTTGCACATACACTATGGGGAACACTATGTCCTGGCTTCACACAAACATATGCATTCATCTCACTTTCTGTTCGTCTCAATGTATCTACATTTCCTTTGGTTACTTTTACTCTCTTTACTCATTTTACTCTCTCTTTCTCTTTCTCTCTTTCTCTCTCTCTCCTCCTCTTTCTTTCTCTCTCTCCTCCTCTTTCTCTCCCTCTTTCTTTCTCTCTCGCCCTCCCCCCTCCCACTTTCTTTTTCTCTCTCTTATTCTCTCGTTTATTTAATCTCATTCTAGATCTTCTTATGTAGTTTGTTTTAACCATGAGTCTTTCTCATTCTTTCTCTTTTTTTTCTGTATATCTCTGTTTTCTTCTCTCTCTTTCTCTCCCCCTCTCTCCATCCATTATTCCCCCTGCTTTAATTCTGGTTTCTGACCTGACCAGTTAAACACAGTGATTAGAATGAGCGTTCCTTGGTATTGCCTGTGCGTCTCCTCTTCCATGCTTCCCCTACTGTTCTGTCTCTCTTCCTCTCTGATATTTATGTTTTCAATTAGTGGAGGGACTGAGGAGTCCCCTCATCCCTGCCCCTCCCCCACCTCCACCCCCTCGTTATCCTTCACCCTAAAACACAGACTTATCTAGCGTGAACTTTCAAAAGCCTTATATATTTCTTTAAAAAATGCCCTGCATTACCTTTCACAAGACTCCTGGGAAAAAAGCCAATTGTACTTTTTGTTGTTGTTGGGGGGGGCTGATGTGTTGGTCTTTCAGACATGGTTCAATTGGCATGTATAGGCCTGGACTGTAACCTCATTCCACTGTACAGTGAATAGTCCAAAACTTATTTTCTGTCTATTTTGTGAAATGTGAAATGTCAGTGATATAATTTTACTGTTTAATACAGGAGAATTCGGTCACATTCAATAATAATGTCTTTAGTGAGATGTGTGGTGTGTGTTTGCTGTTGGGCTTGCAGCTAAATCCTTTTCCCCCGGCCTGTCTCCAGACTAGAGAGAGACACTTCCTCAGGAGTTCTGTAATCTCCTCTGAGTCCTGTGGAGTGTGTGACAGACCCCCTCTGCTACCACTAACTTACCCAGCAGAAGCTGCCTAGACACTTGTGTGCATGGGAGAGATAGAGACAGTGTGTCTTTTTGTAAGAGAAAGTGTGTAAATGAGAGAGTATGTGTGTGTGTGTGTGTGTGTGTGTGTGTGTGTTTGTGCTCCCATCTGTGTGCACACTGTGTCTACACAACTAAACTGTGTGTAAAGAGGTGATAGGTGGACGCAGGGCTAGCAAGTGGTACGCCGAGGTATCAAAATGGAGACATGGCGCCTAAGAGCCAAACTGCTTGACTTTTTCATCCTGTCACTGAGTATCCTAGCATGAAGTGTGTGTGCCTGTGTGTGTTCGGTTTGGTGGTGGGGTGCAGTCAAGATTCTGCTCAGCCAGGCTGCATCAAATACTCAATAGGGTGTGAATAAGCAAAGGAATGCCCAGTGGTGATAAATGACCTGGATCCCTATCTAAACAACCTAGGCATTAATTACACCAATTGATATTGCACAGTCATCAATATCTGTCCACCATGGTAGGGAGGGCAGTAGAGAGAACCGATGATTTACCTTCTGGGCCAGCTAGTAGCTATGCAGTAGCAATGTCTGGTGGTACTGCAGGAAAAAGCCCAATATAAATGAATGGACCAGAGTTAGGATAAATACAGACCATAATGTTAAACCTTTCACTTTAAACTAAATTATCTGTTTTTAAGATATTTTACACATTTCTTAAAGAAATTGAAGTGATGTGAAGTATATTGTATGTTTTAGAAATGTCTGAGATAAATTGAAGTGATGTGGAATATACTGTATGTTTACACATGTATTAGATAAATTGAAATTATGTGAAGTATACTGTATGTTTTAGACATTTCTTTGCTAATATATTGTCTTGTTTTGACATTGGGACAACAACCTAGAGATGAGGAGACAACTGATATTTCCATCTAGGTTTAAGAGAGAATTTGGCTCACATTCAGCCCCATCTGCCTCTCTACTCCATCTAACCCCCTCAGAACACCTTTTAAAAGACAAGTCATCTTTAATGCCTATCTCATGAACATCATTAGCTTGGCGGTCACTGAATCTAATCACAAGTTGTTGTTTATAATGTCTTGTTTTTCCTGTGAACACTGTGCTTTGCCTTTTCTGACAGCAGTCGGAGAGGCAAGTTTTAATTAGCGAACATATGTTTACTTTTGACTGCTCCGTCACCTTTGAAATATGTAAATATTTAGATTTGAAATATTCCTGTTCAGGGCTGGGGGCAGGGTTTGTTGTATTGTGGTTACGGTCAAAGCGGTTATCAGTCTAGATGTTGACTGGGTCGTCTGAGGTTGTGTTGACTGGGTCGTCTGAGGTTGTGTTGACTGGGTCGTCTGAGGTTGTGTTGACTGGGTCGTCTGAGGTTGTGTTGACTGGGTCGTCTGAGATTGTGTTGACTGGGTCGTCTGAGGTTGTGTTGACTTGGTCGTCTAAGGTTGTGTTGACTGGAAAGATGGAGGGTACATGCTTTGAAAAACAATGTCCCCTCTGGGCAGCTTTAAAAATATATAGTAAAAAAGTTTCGATGTCTTCTGTGGCTATATGAATGACCCCTACGATGTAACTGCAATGATGAAAATTTGTTGATAAATGATTAAAAAAAATATATATATGTTAAATTATCTCTGTCATACTTTCTGAAAATGTGTGGGACCTTGACTAGCCATCTTCTCTCAAGAGGACCACCATGGAAATAAGTCCCAAACTTTAATGTGTGTTATCCTTCATGATATAACAATTTAAATATGTCCCATACTTTATTGTGTTTTATTCTCCCTTATTTAAATAATGCACATGTATGGCTTTTAAAGTGTTATGTGTGCTTCTTTTTTTTTAAATGGTCAAATTATTAAACTGAACTAAACAGAACGTGTATTTACGTGGCATCGTGAATTTTCATTCTTACCGTACTGTATATCACACAAACAGACATGCAGAGAGAAAAACAGGCATTTGCAACATACTGACAGACATCAGTCACACACCAACAGACACACCCACACCCACACCCACATACACAGACAAAGTACAACATAATACATTCAATACACACAAACAAAGCTACTGCCTTCTTGGGGTTTCCAATTTGCTCTTCCTCTTTCTCTCCAGCCCAGTGTGCCTCTTCCTCTGATCCTTCATATGCATCTTCATCATGTTATTGGAGAGAGACGGACCCTCATTATACCTCTTCATCTTTTTCTCCATCGCTCTCTCTGCTCATTTCACTTTCACCCTGACCATCCATCGCTCTCTCTGCTCATTTCACTTTCACCATGACCCTCCATCTCTATCTCTGGCTCTAGGGTCGCCATGGAGAGCTCTGGTCATGGAGACTGGGCCCCCGCGTCATTATACCCAGCCTCTTCCATCCTCCACAGGCTGCAACTCACTGCCTCAGGGCTCTGTCTCTCTCCCTCTCGCTCTCTAGACCTCCGTCTCTCCCGCTCTCCCCTGCTCTCTATCTGCACCCTCCCTCTCTCCCCCCGCTCCCACTCTCCCCTGCTCCCTCTTTCTCTGCCGCATCCCCCTCTCTCTCTGCCCCCTCCCCCTCTCTTTCCCTCTCTCCCCTGCCCCCTCTCCCTCTCTCCCCTGCTCTCTCTCTCTGTCCCCCCCCTCTCCGCCCTCTCTCCCTCTATCCCCTACTCTCTCTGCTCTCCTTCTCCGAGGTCGGGGGAAATCTGGACCCGGAGACAAATATCTTCCATCTGTCTGAGGGGATGTTCACGGTCTGTCTTGGAGTTTCTATTTATGAGCGTTCGTTATTTTCATCACCTAGTCTGTCACTTATTTTTATCGTATGATCTGAGGAAAGGTTGAATGTACAATGCTATGCTGAGGCAGTCCAGGTCAGATGTTTCTCAATTATAGAGGAATATGTTGCATGGATACAACATGGATACTGTAGCTTAATACTGTAAAATATAAGTGGGCTTCACCAGCAGTGATGTTCACTGTTTTTCAGTATGTTGAGATGTGTGCAATACAACTGAAAACAGAACTAAACATAATCCACCATGGTATTATTCATTAAGACAAGTGAAAAGTTGGGAGTCTTCGAGCGTCTATCTCCGAGCATGCCCTACCATATGTTTAGTGTCAATATGACTTCACGGTTGCTCATGTGGAAAATAGCTTGTGGCCACAGAATGCACCCTGAGAAGAGAGTGCTTTGTTTAGATAAATACTCTTCAACGGGAATATGCGAAATGGAAAAATGAGAAGCCATGTCTAAAAATTATATGCTGCGTTTTTTAATTACGGGAGGGAAATGTAATACAATTGATTAGGAATGTGGTCATGTTGAGAGAGGAGAGATCGTTTTTTAATTGTATTTATTTCACCTTTATTTTGCTGTGCCGGTGAATTAAGAACACGTTCTTATTCACAATGATGAGCTGGCAAAAGTGGAGTAGAAAAGAAAATAGTTGTCCATTTGCTTCTATGGTCCTTGGTGGTCCTCTAAGGCCTGCCTCGGCTGCCTGGCATGGGTCTGTCAGATGAGAGGCAAAGACAGATGTGAAGAGAAATAGAGAAGCAAACATAACGTAGCCTGAGAGAGCAGGGAGATACGACTACATGTGAGAAAGCGCAGAGTAAAGGAATACAAAGTAAAAGAAACCTAAGAAGGGGCATTATTTGAAGTCTACTGGATGACCTCCCAGTCATATACACTCCAGAGACTAGAAGGTCATGATAAAACTCTCCTCCTGAAGTTCAATGGGATTGACCTGAAGCATTTTTTAAGAGTCAAACATGGTCAAGCTTCTCATTCGTTGGAGGGTTTGAAGAAAACATAAATGGGAAGATTAGGAGGGACATACTTGTTACATTTTACACAGTTCCCATGGTGCTGAGCCCTCCCAAGGCGCTGGCCGTCCCAAGGCGCTGGCCCTCCCAAGGCGCTGGCCCTACAAAGGCACTGGCCCTCCCAAGGCGCTGGCCCTCCCAAGGCGCTGGCCCTCCCAAGGCGCTGACCCTCTCAGGGCGCTGGCCCTCCCAAGGCGCTGGCCCTCCCATGGCGCTGGACCTCCCAAGGCGCTGGCCCTCCCAAGGCGCTGGCCCTCCCAAGGCCCTGGCCCTCCAAAGGCGCTGGCCGTCCCAGGGCGCTGGCCCTCCCAAGGCGCTGGCCCTCCAAAGGCGCTGGCCCTCCCAAGGTGCCGGCCCTCCCATGGCGTTGGCATTCCCAAGGCGCTGGCCCTCCCATGGCGCTGGACCTCCCAAGGCGCTGGCCCTCCCATGGCGCTGGCCCTCCCAAGGCGCTGGCCCTCCAAAGGCGCTGGCCGTCCCAGGGCGCTGGCCCTCCAAAGGCGCTGGCCCTCCAAAGGCGCTGGCCCTCCCAAGGTGCCGGCCCTCCCATGGCGTTGGCATTCCCAAGGCACTGGCCCTCCCATGGCACTGGCCCTCCCAAGGCGCTGGCTCTCCCAAGGCGCTGGCCCTCCAAAGGCGCTGGCCCTCCCAAGGCGCTGGCCCTCCCAAGGCGCTGGCCCTCCCATGGCGCTGGCCCTCCCAAGGCGCTGGTCCTCCCATGGTGCTGGCCCTCCCATGGCGTTGGCATTCACAAGGCGCTGGCCCTCCCAAGGCGCTGGCCCTCCCATGGCACTGGCCCTCCCATGGAGCTGGCCTTCCCAAGGCACTGTCATTTATATTTCAGTCCATTCAGAAAATGTAACTGCGACAAACTCCATGTCCATTGAATAAAGGCCATGTGTGTGGATGGCGCTCCCCTTGCTTGTGTTCTGCCTGGCTTCCTTCCTGCTGTCTTTATGGGTATGTTCTATTAGGCACCAAGCTCTAATAGTCCCCTAGAAAAGCTTGTGGAACTGTGTTGACTAAATGTGTCTTTTACTGCACATGAACCTTGTAAAAGATGCATAAGACCCATTTAGACATAGAAAGGCAGGACATGAAAACCTGTTTAATTAGATTGGCATTTGACGAAATGTGGATTTTCCTTTATGCTAATATTGTTGTGCTTTCTTGATGTTACACCTGAATGTGGTGGATACACTTCACTCAGGAGGATGTGAATAGAACGGGTTATAGAATGGGTTATAGAATGGGTTATAGATTGGGTTATAGAAGGGGTTATAGAATGGGTTATAGAACGGGTTATAGATTGGGTTATAGAATGGGTTGTAGATTGGGTTATAGAATGGGTTATAGAACGGGTTATAGAACGGGTTATAGATTGGGTTATAGAACGGGTTATAGAACGGGTTATAGAACGGGTTATAGATTGGGTTATAGAACGGGTTATAGAACGGGTTATAGAACAGGTTATAGATTGGGTTATATTGGAATGAATACAAAACTCTGCCTTTGACGACACAACAGTGCTAGGCCTGATTACCAAAAACGATGAGACAGCGTACAGGGAGGAGGTGAGTGCCTTGGCGGAGTGGTGCCAGGAAAATGACCTCCCCTAAAATGTTAACAAAACTAAGTAGTATGGACCACAGCAGACAGAAGTGAGAGCATTCCCCTACAGTGGAGAGGGTCAGAAGCTTCAAGTTCCTCGCCGTGCACATCATTGATGACCTGAAATGGTCCCTTCAAACAGACAGAGGGGTGAAAAAGGCGCAACAGCGCCTCTTCAACCTCAAGGGGTTGAATAAATTTGGCTTGGTACCTAAGACCCTCACAAACTTCTACAGTTGAAGTCGGAAGTTTACATACACCTTAGCCAAGTACATTTAAACTCAGTTTTTCACAATTCATGACATTTAATCAGAGTAAAAATTCCCTGTCTTAGGTCACTTTATTTTAAGAATGTGAAATGTCAGAATAATAGTAGAGATAATTATTTATTTCAGTTTTTATTTATTTCATCACATTCCCAGTGGGTCAGAAGTTTACATACACTCAATTAGTATTTGGTAGCATAGCCTTTAAATTGTTTAACTTGAGTCAAATGTTTCAGGTAGCCTTCCACAACCTTCCCACAATACGTTGGGTGAATTTTGGCCCATTCCTCCTGACAGAGCTGGTGTAATTGAGTCAGGTTTGTAGGTCTCCTTGCTCGCACACGCTTTTTCAGTTCTGCCCACACACTTTCTATAGGATTGAGGTTGGGGCTTTGTGATGGCCACTCCAATACCTTTACTTTGTTGTCGTTAAGCCATTTTGCCACAACTTTGGAAGTATGCGTGGGGTCATTGTCAATTTGGAAGACCCATTTGCGACCAAGCTTTAACTTCCTGACTGATGTCTTGAGATGTTGCTTCAATATATCCACATAATTGTCCTTCCTCATGATGTCATCTATTTTGTGAAGTGCACCAGTCCCTCCTGCAGCAAAGCACCCCCTGAACATGATGCTGCCACCCCTGTGCTTCACGGTTAGGATGGTGTTCTTCGGCTTGCAAGCCTCCCCCTTTTTCCTCCAAACATAACGATTATGGCCAAACAGTTCATTATGGCCAAACAGTTCTATTTTTGAGGCACAGACAACTTAATGTATGTAAACTTCTGACCCACTGGAATTGTGATGCAGTGAGTTATAAGTGAAATAATCTGTCTGTAAACAATTGTTGGAAAAATTACTTGTGTCATGCACAAAGTAGATGTCATAACTGACTTGCCAAAACTATAGTTTGTTCACAAGAAATTTGTGGAGTGGTTGAAAAACGAGATTAATGACTCCAACCTAAGTGTATGTAAACTTCTGACTTCAACTTTACATATGCACCATTCAGAGCATGCTGTTGGATTGTATCTCCTCCTGGCATGGCAATTGCACCTTCTGCAACTGCAGGGCTCTCCAGAGGGTGGAGCGGTCAACCCAAATCATCGTTGGAGGCAGACTGCTTGCCCTCCTGGACATCTACAGCACCTGGTGTCACAGGAATGCCAAGAAGATCAAGGCTATCCGAGCCTGTTCACCCCGCTTCCATCTAGGAGGTGGAGACAGGTGCATCAAAGCTGGGACAGAGAAACTGATCAACAGTTTTTATCTCCAGGCCATCAAACTGTCAAAGAGTCATCACTATCCAGCCTCCACCCTGAACCTCATACACTGTCAATAGACGGCTGACACCTGGTACTCTACCCTGCATCTTAGAAACCGCTGCACTATGTACATAGAGCCATTGAAGACTGGTCGCTTTAAAAGAGTCCATTGATGAACCCGTGCTTCAATCTAAGTAACATAATAAAAAAATCCCCATCAAAATCCATCAGTTTATGCTAGAGATATCAGTTTTTTTGCATTAGATGTGTCTCAATCCACCACGTCTGCCAATCCACCGCCTATGTCTGCCTTTCACACCTGTGGTGGAAGGTGAACGAGCTGGAGCGGTGTTTGTCAGACCATGAGACATCCTGAAAAGTCTTCTCAGTAAAACATCTGTTGTGTCTTAACAGTTTGGGCTACAGTATGTGACCAACTACCTGGATTCGGTCTTATATAGCAACATTTGAAATTGTGTTTTTTACATTGGATAAAAGTATGGACACAGAGCAAGAAAATGGTATATCAAACACTGCAGTTGAGGAACAATGGGAAAGTTATTCCGCTTTGAAAGTTGAACACTTTTGAGAAAATGACCCTTGAATGGTTTGGTGCACCTACTGGAGAGCTTGTTTTGTATACACCCATTCATCATCGTTCACACCCTCTTAAGCCTTAGCCCCACCCATCTCTTCAAGGATTCACATGTGAGGCCATGTACTAAACAGAGTGAGCGAGGTAGTGTAGTAAACAACCAAAGATTTCAACACTAAAAGTGGTAAAAGTAGTAGTCTATAATAAGGAAAAACTCCAGGTAAAAATACACTTTATCTAGTCCTTGGCCTATATACTAATATGACGTTTGTGCAGGTCATGTTGTTCTTCACATTAACGTCTCCAGAAAACACACACTATCAAATAAAATAAAATAATTATTCGTCACATGCACAGGATACAGAAGCTATAAACGGTACAGTGAAATGGTTACTTGCACATTTGCATAGTAGCAATATCAAAACCAGAAAGTGTCCAGATAAACATATTTTATAGTTATTAGATGACGCTTACCCCGAAAAACTCTAAATTCATGTGAAAGAAATGCTATAACCACTCCCTAGCCACATCTAGCTAAGTGGATGTGTCACTATTGATTAGACATGTTCACATGTTCATGAAATACAATACAATAGGCTGTAATCACCCCCAGACACACCTGGCTAACTTAATGGGTCATGTAATCATCTGGTGAAGTGGAGTCTTTGTTTAGACATGTAGTTAGCTAGCTAGCTAAACAATGAGCCGACATAATACCAAAACATACTACTACCAATAGAAACGCAATGTCTTTGCTAGCCACAATGCTAAAATGCTGCAGTATGAATCTGCAGGAGCTAAAGATAACCAACTACGTTCAATGTTATCTAGCTAGATATCTAACATTAAGTTATAACTAGCAATGCAAATGTTTTTTGATTTGAATGATATTACTACACAGATCATACACATAAACATTCAAATTCCTCTCCTGTGAAGTAGTGACGTGTGTCATACGCCTAACTTTCTGAAACGGGTCACACATGACCACTCTATGGAAAGACAAGTCTCTCACAAACACAATGGTTTTGCTCTATGACTCCCACAAGTGTCACAGAAGTCGTCTGAAGGTAACCCGGTACCGGTTAAAAACATTTACGAAAGTTTTGTGCCCCCCAAAAAAGGTTAGTTGATGTAATTTATCATGATATTTATAGTACTGTACATTACATGTTAGTTACACTGTTTATACACACCACATATTAATATACACTACCGTTCAAAAGTTTGGGGTCACTTAGAAATGTCCTTGTTTTTGAAAGAAAAGCAAATTTTTTGTCCATTAAAATAACATCAAATTGATCCGAAAAACAGTGTAGACATTGTTGATTTTGTAAATGACTATTGTAGCTGGAAACATGATTTTTAATGGAATATCTACATAGGCGTATAGAGGCCCATTATCAGCAGCCATCGCTCCTGTGTTCCAATGGCACGTTGTGTTAGTTAATCCAAGTTTATAATTTTAAAAGACTAATTGATCATTAGAAAACCCTTTTGCAATTATGTTAGCATTGCTGAAAACTGCTTAAAGAAGCAATAAAACTGTCCTTCTTTAGACTAGTTGAGTATCTGGAGCATCAGCATTTGTGGTTCGATTACATGCTCAAAATGGCCAGAAACAAAGGACTTTCTTCTGAAACTCATCAGTCTATTCTTGTTCTGGAAATTGAAGGCTATTCCATGAGAGAAATTGCCAAGAAACTGGAGATCTCGTATAACGCTGTGTACTACTCCCTTTACAGAACAGGGCAAACTGTCTCTAACCAGAATAGAAAGAGGAGTGGGAGGCCCTGGTGCACAACTGAGCAAGAGGACAAGTACATTAGAGTGTCTAGTTTGAGAAACAGACGCCTCACAAGAGCTTGAGATAGCTAGGGGCGCAACTTTCACTGGAGACGGGGGGATGGGGGGATGGGGGACGGGGGGGGGGGGGCATGTCTGAAATTGCATTTTTGTTCCCCCACAGTTTTATCATTGGAATGTCATACAAAACAGGGCAATGGTGTGCTTTAGGTTCATGCAGATGCCTCCGAGCGGTCATATAGGCTGTTTGGAGTTTTTAATCAGACTGAAGAAAAAAAATATTATAATTATAATATTATGTCTCCATCCACTTCTAAAACCAAAGTTGTGCCCCTGGAGATACCGTACTCCCCAATACGACCTGTGGATCTAACACTGCTAAAGGGTGTAAATAAAGGGTTTGATCGTGCTATTATATATCCCACCTCAACACTCCCCCATTCGACTCATCATTGATCTAACATTGTAATCCTAGTCCTAAAAATCGGTCCAGACATGCAGATGAAGTCTCCTTTCAGGTCAGGCTTCTTTTTCATTTGTTTTCCCACCCGTTGACGTATAGACCTCACCTTTGATTAAGACATATTCTATTGGACGTCATGTGACAGCTCAGTGAATCATCCTAGTAATGGGTTTACATGTCAGTCGTGTGGTGATAAGTGTTGGGTTCAGTAATGCTTGTCAGATAGATGTGGGAAATGTATAGAGCTTCTTTTTTAGCTGATTCTACCAATAGCCATATTGATTTACAGGTGTACAGTTCAGGTACCCTTTTATCATTAATTATAAAGCCACGCTTTATTGAGACATGACATTTATTGAGACGTGTGCAACGTTTCAATCGCAGGCACTTCCATGATTAGAAAAGTTTTACAATGGAAGAACTGCTTGTTTGGTAAATTTTTATGGGACCTATATTAATCACATTTTAGAAATCCAAATGGTAATGTACATTAAAACGTGGAATTAATTTCTAACAGGTTTTTAAACATAAAATCCAATCAGAACGATAAAATAGTTTTGCAAATTAACAAACCCAAAAGAAGAATCAGAGCTAGCTAGATATTTTCATCCAGTAGTTAACAAAACATTCCCCTGCGGGGTGTAATCTCCGGCAAACATCTGGCTGCATTATCGGACCCTGTCCAGTCTGAGCTCGCAATAGCGACTAATTAGATAGAGGGATGGACAGAGAGAGAGAGGGAGAGTCAGAGAAAGAGAGTGCGAGAGAGAGAGAGCGAGAGAGAGCGAGACGGAGATAGAGAGAGAGAGTCAGAGAGAGAGCGAGAGAGACAGAGAGAGAGGGGAGAGAGAGAGAGAGAGAGAGAGAGAGAGAGAGAGAGAGAGAGAGAGAGAGGAAAACTGAGACAGCCGGAGTTTGTGCTCCAGATTCCTTGCCCACCAATATATACTTGACCTATATTTCTCTTAAGGTCTACCCACATTCTTCTCAGTGACGTCAATAATGTAGTCAGTGGCGATCTGATGAGGAAAAGAGAACTAGGAGGAGATGAAAATATCTCCGGGACTCCCCCCTGCCCTACAACCTGTCAAATGGCATCTATACAAGCCCAGAGAAATAAAGCATGATATTAAGATATCATATTCATTTCCAGTAGAGCTGTTTCTGTCTTTCCCAGCTACTGTTTCCTTTTCAGTTGTGTATTTGTAGGAGTTCAAATGGACATTGCTTCTTGCTAGAGTGAAGTAAAAAATGACAACTAAATCGATAGTCTGAAACCAGTGAGGATCCATTTGGAACCTGATTTACACAGATCTCTAGAACTCCTGTATAGGTTTCTTATCAATAAATGTCTACATTACAGCCTCATTGAAACATATTTTAATTAAAGTTACTCTGGGTTTGTGAGAACACAAAGACATAAAGCCACACTGATGAAAATCTCTCTTTTTTTAACTTACATAACTTAAAGTGAATAAATAGCCTCCCTTATACCTCTCGAAGGCCTCACCTCCCGCTGACCTCTCAGTAACTCGCAAGCGACAAATCGCTGGTCATGTTAATGTCTCCCTTTTCCTCTCTAAATGGAGAGCCTCAATATGCCTAATTCTGTTGTCACCATGGGTGGCCCTTCTTTCCGATGACATCTCCTGCTGAGTCGGTGAGCACCGGTGGGCGGCGCTCTCCCAGAGGGGTGTGGTCAAGATGCCATGAAGGAGGGGCCACCACCTGTTGGCACTCTCATTGTGAACATTGACTCGTCCCCGACAGAACAGAAGGAGAGGGGGAGTGAGGGGGATGTGAAGAGAGGATGGTGAGACTCAGGGTGTCGGGGGGGGGGGGGGGGGGTAGAGTGTCATCGTCGCTGTGACACGTCTGTGCTCCTGTTAACGTGTCATTTTGGTGTCAAACACCACAGCTAAGGAAATACTGTTGGGCTATGTACCTATGTACCTACTAGCATAATACTTTGCATGCATGCCCAATACCATAATTCGCAGATATACACTGAGTGTACAAAACGTTAGGAACGCCTTCTTAATATTGAGTTGCACCCCCTTTTGCCCTCAGAACAGTCTCAATTCGTTGGGGTATGGACTCTACAATATGTCAAAAGCATTCCAGGCCAATGTTGACTCCAATATGCTTCCCACAGTTGTGTCAAGATGGTTGGATGTCTTTCAGGTGGTGGACCATTCTTGATGCACACAGGAAACTATTGACCGTGAAAAACCCTGCAGCGTTGACATTTTTGACACATTCAAACCGGTGCACCTGGCACCTACTACCATATTCCATTCAAAGGCACTTAAATCTTTTGTCTTGCCCATGCACCCCCTGAATGGCACATATACACAATCAATGTCTATATTGTCTCAAGGCTTAAAAATCCTTCTTTAACCTGTCTCCTCCCCTTCATCTACACTGATTGAAGTGGATTTAACAGGTGACATCAATAAGGGATAACAGTTTTCACCTGGTCAGTCTGCATTGGAAAGAGCAGGTGTGGAGGAAGAAGTGAGTAGCAAAGCCAGGGAGACACTCAAGTTCAGATGCAGTAAATTGACCATAATCCTTCTGCAGAGTGGCTGCAGAGTGGCTCCGGCTGCAGTGTGTCTCCGGCTGCAGAGCGTCTCCAGCTGCAGAGAGGCTGCGGCTGCAGAGCGTCTCCGGCTGCAAAGCGTCTCCGGCTGCAGAGCGTCTCCGGCCGCAGAGCGTCTCCGGCTGCAGAGAGGCTGCGGATGCAGAGCGGCTGCGGCTGCAGAGCGTCTCCGGCTGAAGAGAGGCTGCGGCTGCAGAGCGGCTGCGGCTGCAGAGCGGCTGCGGCTGTAGAGGGGCTCCGGCTGCAGCGAGGCTCCAGCTGCAGAGCGTCTCCGGCTGCAGAGAGGCTGCGGCTGCAGAGCGTATCCGGCTGCAGAGCGTCTCCGGCTGCAGAGAGGCTGCGGCTGCAGAGCGTCTCCGGCTGCAGAGAGGCTGCGGCTGCAGAGCGGCTGCGGCTGCAGAGGGGCTCCGGCTGCAGAGAGGCTCCAGCTGCAGAGCGTCTCCGGCTGCAGAGCGTCTCCGGCTGCAGAGCGTCTCTGGCTGCAGAGAGGCTGCGGCTGCAGAGAGGCTGCGGCTGCAGATCGTCTGCGGCTGCAGAGCAGCTCCGGCTGCAGAGCGGCTGCGGCTGCAGAGAGGCTGCGGCTCCAGAGAGGCTCCGGCTGCAGTGCGTCTCCGGCTGCAGAGAGGCTGCGGCTGCAGAGCGGCTCCGGCTGCAGTGCGTCTCCGGCTGCAGAGCGTCTCCGGCTGCAGAGAGGCTGCGGCTGCAGAGCGGCTACGGCTGCAGAGCGGCTGCAGCTGCAGAGAGGCTGCGGCTCCAGAGTGGCTCCGGCTGCAGAGAGGCTGCGGCTGCAGAGCAGCTCCGGCTGCAGAGCAGCTGCGGCTCCAGAGTGGCTCCGGCTGCAGAGCGGCTCCGGCTCCCCACACACCCAGTATAGCGACTCTTTATGTACTTTTAAGTGAGTCAATCTAAATTATGTTCTTAATGAGCCTCGTAGGAAGGCCCCTGTCATCATTACCGAGACCTCCGGGATGAGGTCAGGATGCCATGTGCCCACTTTCCCTACTTCCTGTGTGACCCCACCCCTTGCTTTGAAGTCCCGGGGGATGGTTGACTGCTTGAACTGAGGGGGGTCATGTGACCTCCCGTAGATGATGGCCGGCCTAATTGATTAAAGGAGGAAGGGGAGCTGTCGGGCTGAAGTGACCTCTGATGATTAAGACGAGGAGAAAGGCGGGGTCTGACAGATCACTCATTATTGGTTGGGGTCATGGTCAGAGTTAGGGTCATGGTCATTTAAATAGAGTTGAAACTTCATTGCGAAGAAAATCTACATGTTTCCTAGCTTTTTTGTTCTTTCATTATCAAGTATCAGCATGTATTTACCAGGTTTTCCCTATGACATTATCTAGTCATAATGAGTATGTTCTTGTTCTTTATTTGACTTGCTTCAAATAGTTGACCACAGTCGTTAACTGCCAATTGGTAGTGGCGTTCATTTGACGAAAAATAAATACCAGGTAAACGAAGAACTAGAAAACCACAGCAGCCTCTGACATTTTGAAGACATTTTGAAGTCATCCTATTGTCATGCCTTCTCTAGCAACCTAACATATGCATTTAACCCTTTCCTCCATCTATATCACAGTAAAAACTCTGTTTCCATCTACAGTAGGACAATTACATGCTAATCAGAGTTTGTAGCCATTCAGTGTGTTTGTGTAAGCCATCTAATCAGTGTGTTCTGCTTTTCGGTGACTTCACGCTGTGTTTCATTAAACCCCAACAGCCCCCAACCCAAAACAGGCTTCAGTGAGATTGTGGTACGAGATGAGGGCGAGATTAAACAATCTCCTGATCATGACTCGTTAAATTGCTGTAATTAGGGCATGTGAGATAAACTTATCTCGCTACTGTGACATTGTTCTCACATTGCTGTTTTGAAGATACAACCATTTGAAATAATGACTCATTACAAGTTACAGCGAAGCACTAAGAATAATTTTTGGGGTTTGGTAACAGAACTAAGAAAATACTTAAAGCAAAGGGAGAATATTTCTTGTGTTGGTATTGGGTTTGAAATAAGTACTTCCTAAGAACGGACCCCCTGAGTGGAGAAGTTATATTTATACTCATTTAAAAATGACTGAAGGACATTGATATGATAAAGAGGTATGGAGATATTTGTCACAAAGACCTGAAAGTCTGAAATGAATTAGCACTATCTGTGTCAACCACATACAGACAGTTTCATTAGAGGTTGAAGGACAGAACTGAAATACATCTCAATAAGTACCATATAAGAAAGGCATGTGATGTATAGACACATATAAATACATATATGGCAATGGAAATACAAGTGAAATGTAGATATATGAAAATCAAAAGCATTCAAGATATACAATTGTTTGCTGGATGTGGGTCATTGAACTATCTTGACATTCTTCTATTGTTTTCTTTTTTTGTTGATCATTCTGTACCCAGCAGTGTACAAACCTGATGAAAAGCAGGGTCAGAGTAACATACCAACTCGTTGACCATTCTGTCCTTCTGGCGGCAAACAGAACCCTCTGTAGACAAAAAGTACAAGCTCGCACACAAACAAACTGTTTGTCACTCTACAAATCTACACAGACAGAGTTCTTTGTTAGTTCTCTGTCTACCCACCAGCCCTTCCACTGTCCAGAAGTCACTCTACAAATCTACACAGACAGAGCTCTTCATTAGTTCTCTGTCCACCCACCAGCCCTTCCACTGTCCTGAAGTAATCGGAGCTTTATGTCAGAGAGGACTTGATTATAGTGACAGTACCTCTTCACGTTCCCCTCTCGCTCCTGCAGAGGCCAAGTCACACAGGACACAGAGTTCACATCAAATAAGCACACAGGCAGTCCACTACGTTACACGTGCTTCTAGATAACGACAGAAACAACAGTAAAAACTGGTAGATGTTGTCCCTTTATTTTATATTGAACAAGTGTGTATTTGTTTTACTATTTGGCTTGGAGTTTAGTCAAGGGTGTGAATCAATGGTCTCCATGTTTGGGACATAGTGTTGCTAATTGCATACGGGATGTTTCAAAATGTTTTGGAATGATAATTATTGTAGATCATCCATATAAAATGGCCCAACAGGCACCATATATACAAACAGAATAATAGCTCCTAATCTTTAAGTTGATTTAATACATATTGCCAGGGAATGCATTTTACGCTTCGATAATTTGAATTCCCCATTTCGAGCAATACATGGTCACGGCGAGGTTAGTGGGAAAACATAATTACAAAAAACGAGTCACGCCTAACGAAAAAACGCTTAAAGCCTGTACATAGTCGAGTGACTCCCATTTCTGTCGAGCGATTCCCATTGTCACAATCATTATTCACACTCACTGGAAAAAAGACCTGAATTAGTTTTTGTGATTCTAAAACGGAGTCATCTGGGGAATGGGGTAATGGAATGAGAAAAACAGGGTTGGAAGGAATTTGCGTTTTAACTACTAATTGAGAAATAGCGACACTGGAATTCTAAACTCGGCCCGGGCCGTTAATTCTGATGGACTTGAATTGAAAACGTAGCATTTATTTTACAATAGAACCATAGATATCATCCGGGAGTGAAACTAGCCTTGAGAATGATTTTGAAAACCTTGTTGTGAGGTGCAGTGGTTGAATGTTTCAGCGTGGTTCGGGCCATGTCGCCAGCAGGTTGGAATATACCATTTGAATCCGTTTGGCTTTATGTAGGATGACATCTGGCGGGGTGACTTTCCAGTTAAACAGCTACCTCTACTTAAATAATTACTTTAATCCGCTGTGTGCCATTCTGATTGGCAACGGTGTCATAAAGAGAATGTAATATGGATTCTTAGTATCATAGATGAGTTAATTTCCCTGGTGATAGTGCTGAAGGCTCCTAAAGGAATACCACAGATAACTAGAGTGGAGGTAAGACACACACACACACACACACACACACACACACACACACACACACACACACACACACACATGCAGACACACACACATTTTAAATGAAGGGTAAAGCTATTAACTAAGGGAAAGATCTCACCAAGGCTTTTGGAGAGAAGAGACATAAGCGTCTGGTCCGAGCTCGCACAGTTTGTCGCAGGGAACCGATCAATCACCAGACGCAATCCCACCTCCATATGAAAGGAGAGACGGAAGGATAGAGAGAAGAGGTAATGAAGAAAATCACTTCAGCTTACCTCTGACCCACTTTACACATGACTTATCATATCATTACCACACCTTCCACAGGGAAACCATTCCAATCTACTCACGCATATCACCCTCAAACTCAACTCTGGACCTGGAAGCCAGTTCCACTGCTTTTTCTTCCATCGTTCCCCTCTAATCAGACTCTGATTTAGACCTTAGACACCAGGTGGGTGTAATTAATGATCAGGTAGAACAGAAAACCAGGAGGCTCCAGACATCGTTGGTTAAGAGTTGAGTACCCCTGCCTTATCATCTTATTCAACCAGATTTATTTAAAGAATAGAATAATGGAATCATGGCCAACTGCATTTTCATTGTTGATTACCCAGGTAATAACTACAGGGATATAACTGTAGCATTACTGGGTCATATTATTGATTACCCAGGTAATAACTACAGGGATATAACCGTAGCATTACTGGGTCATATTGTTGATTACCCAGGTAATAACTACAGGGATATAACCGTAGCATTACTGGGTCATATTGTTGATTACCCAGGTAATAACTAATGGGATATAACCGTAGCATTACTGGGTAATATTGTTGATTACCCAGGTAATAACTACAGGGATATAACCGTAGCATTACTGGGTCATATTGTTGATTACCCAGGTAATAACTAATGGGATATAACCGTAGCATTACTGGGTCATATTGTTGATTACCCAGGTAATAACTACAGGGATATAACCGTAGCATTACTGGGTCATATTGTTGATTACCCAGGTAATAAATACAGGGATATAACCGTAGCATTACTGGGTCATATTGTTGATTACCCAGGTTATAACTAATGGGATATAACCGTAGCATTACTGGGTCATATTGTTGATTACCCAGGTAATAACTAATGGGATATAACCATAGCATTACTGGGTCATATTGTTGATTACCCAGGTAATAAATACAGGGATATAACCGTAGCATTACTGGGTCATATTGTTGATTACCCAGGTATTAACTAATGGGATATAACCGTAGCATTACTGGGTCATATTGTTGATTACCCAGGTAATAACTAATGGGATATAACCATAGCATTACTGCATATTTTCACTGAATTATGCAGTATACATATCACTATGGTGAATGATATGAAATGATCAAATTGAAAATTAAATAATTAGGAATCTATGAGTCTAATCGAGGTGTAGATCTCACATTCTAGTTTTCCAACTTGTAAACAAGGCTTCATGGGATATCTCTTAACGCAACTCATTGCAGCCAATGGCAACGTCCATTTTCGGTATAATGCGTGGAGTTGCTTGTGGATTTGACAGCTCTGATATCTGATGAATAGAAAAATCAACCTTTCAAAGTTTTAAACCCTTTGGGAAGAAATATTGGAAAGAAGACACATTTGAAACACGGTGTATTGGTGGATATCGACGCCACATTTGAAACACGGTGTATTGGTGGATATCAACGCCACATTTGAAACACGGTGTATTGGTGGATATCGACGCCACATTTGAAACACGGTGTATTGGTGGATATCGACGCCACATTTGAAACACGGTGTATTGGTGGATATCGACGCCACATTTGAAACACGGTGTATTGGTGGATATCGACGCCGCATTTGAAACACGGTGTATTGGTGGATATCGACGCCGCATTTGAAACACGGTGTATTGGTGGATATCGACGCCGCATTTGAAACACGGTGTATTGGTGGATATCGACGCCACATTTGAAACACGGTGTATTGGTGGATATCAACGCCACATTTCTGCATCGCTTCCTTACATTCACCGCAATGTTACGTACAGTATGTGGCACAGGGTTTTTAGCAACGCTCTCTCTCAGTGACCGGGTGAGTCAGAGACACTGAGGACCATAATCTGGCTCAGCAATGGCAGGTGTTCAACAACGTGACACATTTACTGCAACATGACACATTTACTGCAACGTGACACATTTACTGCAACGTGACACATTTACTGAGGTAATGCAAAGGCCCGCTGATGTTGCACTCGAGATACAAACCTAATTGCTTCTTCCTTACAGCAACCTCCCGGTAACAACGGCAAAATAGATACAGAAGTTGACGCGTGTGACAAGATTAGTTGTCACGAACGGACGTTATTAACCAGTACATTTGGAAAATCGCTGTATTAAAACTTGCCACGAATTTGACCTGATTAGGCTGTGAACAACGAAACGATAGAACATTTTGGATTTCCTTAAATAAAGGCCAGTTGCCGGCCTGATGATATATAATATCACTTGGCAGGTGAATTAATTATAACATAGCTCAGCGAACAGGCTCCGTAGAGATTACCATCTGAAAGTACTGCTGCAGAGAGTGTTACCTTCTGAAAGTGCTGCTCCAGAGAGTGTTACCTTCTGAAAGCACTGCTGCAGAGAGTGTTACCTTCTGAAAGTGCTGCTCCAGAGAGTGTTACCTTCTGAAAGTACTGCTGCAGAGAGTGTTACCATCTGAAATTGCTGCTCCAGAGAGTGTTACCTTCTGAAAGTGCTGCTCCAGAGAGTGTTACCTTCTGAAAGTGCTCCGGAGAGTGTTACATTCTGAAAGTGCTGCTCCAAAGAGTGTTACCTTCTGAAAGTGCTGCTCCAGAGACTGTTTCCTTCTGAAAGTACTGCTCCAGAGTGTTACCTTCTAAAAGTGCTGCTCCAGAGAGTGTTACCTTCTGAAAGTGCTGCTCCAGAGAGTGTTACCTTCTGAAAGTGCTGCTCCGGAGAGGGGTGGTGAGGGGGAACACTATAAACTGATCGGTCACTTTCATTTGAGTAAAACGTGTCCACACCTCACACACACACACACACACACACACACACAATCCTCTGTGGAAAAACAAAGACCCATAAGTATCTCTTGTGAGGGGAAGTTATGACCAGCAGGGGGGAAGGAGAAACAGAGGTTAGGAGTTGGCCGCTGTGGTGGACCAGTGGATGAAAGCCACATTAGGATGTAGCAGGGTGGATATTATATCTTGTATGTTATGTCTTACGTATGAGGCAGCCGCGGGTGAGATTTCTCCAAAGAGATGATTTAACTGACTGGACTGGACAACTTACTTCTCATGAAATAAACATTTATATTCTTGGCCTTCCATTTAAGTGGCAATATCCAGAGGCACCTTCCAGGAAAGAGACATATACTGTATGTTACATGTATAATAATGATAATAATAACAACTAGGAGACTCATTATGCATTCCATTTCAATGAAAAGTATCTACAGTAGAGCAATGTATTTCCTGGACTGCTGTAAGAGCTACATACTGTACATGTAGACTAACAACTGTGTCTTACAACATTCAACTATAAATAACAGGTACAAACATAGAATTAAGAGGCAGGAGAAAAAGGATGCAGTCTCTTTAAAAACCTCTCTCTCTCTCTCTCTCTCTCTCTCTCTCTCTCTCTCTCTCTCTCTCTCTCTCTCTCTCTCTCTCTCTCTCTCTCTCTCTCTCTCTCTCTCTCTCTCGGCACATTTAATTTAAACAGCTGTTCACTTTTTCACTGCGGTATCATGGAGCACATCCACAGAGGAGGTACGCCCATGCAAATTTCTCATGTACTGCCAATGAGTGCAGTAGGAAGTGACCTTGAGAAATGAAAATGTCAACTTCCTGAAAAAAAGTATTTCTCTGCTGGGGTGCTATTTAACCTAATTTAAACTAATATCCTAAATAAAGTACATTTTGTTCAACAAATTAGTGAAGGTGCTATCTGTTCCTTCCTGTTTCTGTTGGAATGGTGCTGATCAGATGATCAACACAGTTTGCTTGACAAAATACTTGAAGAGGGTAGGGTGGAAGGAGTGGGATGGGAGTGAAAAGATACAGAAATTGACAAAGTATGCATGTGTGTGTGAGTCTGTGTGTTTGCATGCGTGCGTGCGAGTGTGTGTGTGTGTGTGTGTGTGTGTGTGTGTGTGTGTGTGTGTGTGTGTGTGTGTGTGTGTGTGTGTGCACATATACAGTATGTGTGTGAGTGAGAGTATGTATGAATGCATGTTTTTTTTCTCAGTTCTTTCTGAGTGTGTGTCCATGTGTGTCTATGTCTAAGTGCGACTAACGGGCAGGCTCGCTACAAGCCGAGCAGATTGCCTGGCAGTTAAAGAGCCGTGGAGGCCTGCGGTGCCGGGCCCCTCGCCCCAGCACAGCTCCACAGATGACCAGGTAACCAATCTGCTCTCCATGGGCCCATGCCAATGTACAGGCTGGGGGAAGGAGAAGTGACAACCACGGTTGCACGCTGTTCTCCAAGCTGTCCGATCTGTAGATCTGGATCGGCCTCATCAGTCCTTTTTTCCCACCTCCAACCATCTCGCCATCTCTTCCCTCTCATTAACTAAATCCATATCTGACAGAGAGCGAGACAGAGAGAAAGAGAGACGTTGGGTATGTACATGGTTAATGGTAGGCTTTGAGGGGACTCCTACGTTAGGTACACCTATAGCTCATCTCTTGGCAGTAGTACTGTAGACTACTTTATCACTAACCTCAACCCAGAGTCTCTTAGAGCGTTCACAGTCATTCCACTGACACCCCTAACAGGTCAAAGCAAAATCACACTCTATTTCAACAGAGCTGTGCTCAATAATGAGGCATCAAAGCCAAAGGAACTGAATAATATTAAGAAATTCTATAGTTTGAAGGAAAATAGTGTGAAAATCTACCAAAAAACAATTAGGCAACAACAAATTCAATCCCTTCTAGACAATTTCCTGGACAAAAGGTTCCACTGTTATAGTGAATTTGTAAACTTGACAGTAGAAAACCTAAACAATATATTTGACCTCTCAGCTTCCCTATCAAATCAACACATTTCAAGCAGACAACCAAAGAAAATTAACAACAATGACAAAATTATTTGATGAAGAATGCAAAAACCTAAGAAAGAAATTGAGAAACCTATTGAACCAAAAACATAGAGACACAGAAAACCTGAGTCTGGAAAGCTCTTATCAAACAACAACACAAAGAGTTATCAATCCAAAATGGAGATGTATGAATAAACCACTTCTCCAATCTTTTTGGCTCTATAACAAAGAACAAACAGCAAAAACATAT
>NC_138297.1:11002500-11110000 GCF_965601325.2 Salmo salar | reverse complement strand
ATCTCTGCTGGGGAGCTTTGCAGCTCCTTCAGGGTTATCTTTGGTCTCTTTGTTGCCTCTCTGATTCATGCCCTCCTTGCCTGGTCTGTGAGTTTTGGTGGGCGGCCCTCTCTTGGCAGGTTTGTTGTGGTGCCATATTCTTTCAATTTTTTTATAATGGATTTAATGGTGCACCGTGGGATGTTCAAAGTTTCAGATATTTTTTTTTATAACTCAATTCTGATCTGTACTTCTCCACAACTTTGTCCCTGACCTGTTTGGAGAGCTCCTTGGTCTTCATGGTGCCACTTGCTTGGTGGTTCCCTTTGCTTAGTGGTGTTGCAGACTCTGGGGCCTTTCAGAAGAGGTGTATATATACTGAGATCATGTGACAGATCATGTGACACTTGGATTGCACACAGGTGGACTTTATTTAACTAATTATGTGACTACTGAAGGTAATTGGTTGCACCAGATCTTATTTAGGGGCTTCATATCAAAGGGGGTGAATATATATGCACATACCACTTTTCAGTTTTTTATTTTATATACTTTTTTTGAAACAAGTTTCACTTTCCCAATTTGGACTATTTTGTGTATGTCCATTACATGAAATCTAAATAAAAATCTATTTAAATTACAGGTTGTAATGCAACAAAATAAGATAAACACCAAGGGGGATGAATACTTTTGCAAGGCACTGTAAGCACCGACAAAATCTGGTTCAATCGGCTTTCCAACAGATAGTGGGAGAGCAATTCACCTTTCAGCAGGACCGTAACCAAAACACAAAGCCAAATATACACTGGAGTTGCTTACTAAGACAACAATGAATGTTCATGAGTGGCCTAGTTACAGTTTTGACTTAAATAGGCTGGAAAATGGTCTTGAAAATGACTGTCTGGCAATGATCAACAACTAACTTGACAGAATTTGAATAATCTTTGCAAATATTGTACAATCCAGGTGTGCAAAGCTCTTAGAGACTTACCCAGAAAGACTTACAGCTGTAATTTCTGCCAAAGTGATTCTAATATGTGACTGAATACCTTGATTCGGTCTTATGAAGCAACATTTGAAATTGTGTTTTTTTTTACATTGGATGAAAACGAAGACAAAGAGCTACAAAATTGTATATCATAAACTGCAGTTGTAGGAAAATGGGAAAGTAATTCAGCTTTGAAAGTTGATAAACTTGTTACCCCACTTTTGAGAAAATGGGTGTTGAATGTTTTGGTACTACTACTGGAGAGCTCTTCTTTGTCTACACCCATTCAGCATTGTTCACATCCTCTTAAGCCTTAGCCCCACTCATCTCTTTAAGGATTCACATGTGAGGCCATGTGCTAAACAGATTGAGTAGTGTAGTAAACAATTTAAGATTACAATTGACCTACAAAGTTTAGATAATAAGAATAACCTCATTCAATGCAATTAAAATGATATTCACCCGAAGTGCTGGTGCTGCTTGATCTGTTGTTGCCAGCCATTGCTTTCCACCAGTACCGTATCATCCTCCAGTCTAACCAGCTGTGGGATGTTGACCCCTGTCACAGTGCTGTCCTTCACCATACCAGCAATCTCTCCATACATTCCTGAAGGAAGACAGCCCGACTACACGTACCTCTGAAAAATACACAAATAAGGTGAAATCAATTAAAGTAGTTCCAATCATGTTTGAGGTAAACAAAATAATCAAAACGTGCTGTTTATGCTTTACATACCAAGTGTTGTCATCGATTCCTTGTAGAGACTCCACACTGCTGCTTTTGTCACATGGGATGGCAGCAGCTTTCCACCAAGGTGTTTTCCTGGATGGCATCCTGGTAATACTATTGCATTATCCTCTGCATAGTTGTTGATGAAGTCCACCACTCGCTGCAAGTCCTCATGATTCAGGTGTAACCTGTGCTTGCTTGGGCCAGCTCTCTTTTTGATGGAAGGTATTAAACCACTCTCCTTGTATGACTGGTGGAGGAGAGTCAGGCGTGTTCTACTGATGCTGAAAGACACATTCCAGATACAAATATTTTAGCATTATTATACAATAGATAGCCGTAATCCCCATCAGACACACCTGGCTAACTTGATTGGTCATGTAATCATCTGGCGAGGTGAGGTCTTTTGTTTAGACACGTAGCTAGCTAGCTAAACAATGAACCATAATCTCAACCCATAGAGTACTAGCAATACAAACTGATTGTCATAGCTAGCTAAACCTACCCAACTAGATTCAATGTTAGTTCGTTAGATAACATTAGGCTATAACTAGCAATGCAAATTCATTTCTGAGATAATATTACTATATAGTTTGTACATGTAACGTTAGCTAGCTAGCTAACAGTACACTTTAACTTGCAATGAAAACGACATTCTGACAAAATTAGAAGCGAATAATATCAGAAAATGTAGCTAGACTCTTACCTGTATACAGGGATGAACACTTCACAGTAGACTGCAACCCTTTTCATTGAATAAGACGTCCCTGTGTCATTTCCGTTTTGTTTGTACAGCTTGCTTGGCCTGTTGTGTCAATTCAATCTGGTGCACACTGACCGTTTGCAATGCCATCTGTCACGACTCCCACTGACGGTGGCGCCCCCTCCTGCTCGGGTGGCGCTCGGCGGTCGTCGTCACCGGCCTATTAGCTGCAACTGTTTCCCTTTTTTGTTTTCCCCCTTTTTGTGATTGTGTGCACCTGTTCTTAGTGGGGGTGATTAGCGGGGCTATTAGTATTAGCTGATCCGCCTTCTCATTGTGCGGGATTGTCATTCCTGTTTGTGCTTGTGTTTACGCTTGTGCGTTTGTTTTTGCGCCGCATGTGATTTCCCCTGTGTTTGGGGCACTTTATTTTGTGTGCGCGTTATTCGCTGTTTGGGGTGGCTTGTGTGTGCTCGCCTGTTTGACCCATTAAAAAGCCACTACCCTGTGCTCGCTGCTTCCTGCGTTTGATTCCTCACTCATGACGCCCGAGCCTTACAGAATCCCGCACCACAATACTATGGAGTCAGCAGGAGCAGCGGCCAACCCCCTTCCCTCGATGGAGGAACGCGTGCTCCACCATACAACTGTCCTCCACCGAATCGGGTCCGCAATGGATCAGATGATGGAGAGGATGGACCGATGGGAGAGGAGTGGTCTCCTCTCTCCACCTCCGGCTCCTCCGACGCAGCCACCTCCGCCTCCCACTGCGTCTGGCTCTGGCGCGCTTCGTCTGGCGCTCCCGAGGGAATATGATGGAGCGGCGGCTGGGTGCCAGGGATTTCTGCTCCAGCTCGAGCTGTACCTGGCCACCGTCAGACCTGCTCCCTCGGGAGAGGAGAGCGTGAGTGCCCTCATTTCCTGCCTAACGGGCCGAGCTCTGGAGTGGGCAAATGCTGTCTGGAATGGTCCAGACTCGGCGAGGGATCACTACCCAGAGTTCACCCGCCGCTTTCGGGCCGTGTTCGACCCACCCTCCGGAAGGAAGAGCGGCGGGTGAGCGGCTGTTCCACCTCAGGCAGGAGACGAGGAGCGTGCAGGTCTTTGCGCTGGAGTTCAGGACCTTGGCTGCTGGGGCGGGGTGGAACGACAGGGCCCTTATAGACCATTACCGGTGTAGTCTCCGGGCGGACGTCCGCAGGGAGCTAGCCTGTCGAGACACCGCTCTGTCCCTTGATGAGCTCATCGATATGTCCATCTGTCTGGACAATCTGCTGGCTGCCCGCGGGCGTTCGGAAAGGGTCCTGTCCGTTCCACCTCCGTGCACCCCCGCCCCTACTCCTATGGAGGTGGGGGGGCTGTGCCAAGGGGCACCGGAGGAGGTGGTTCCTCCTGCACCAGCTGTGGTCGGAGAGGACACACGGCCGACCGGTGCTGGAGGAGCCAGTCTGGGAGTCGAGAGGGCAGGCAGAACACTTCTCGGTCACCCCAGGTGAGTCAGCACCAGATTCACCCAGAACCTCCTGTTGGTCACGTGTTCTTACCTATTTTGTTTTCTGTTTAGTTTGTATCCTGACAGAACTGTGGCTGGTCGTTTTTTTGGTTTCGTTTTGTATAGTGTTCATTCGGTCATTAAACCTTACAAGATGAACACATCCTCCGCTGCACCTTGGTCTCATTTCAACGACGGCCGTTACACCATCAGATCTGTCTTCCTCTCTGTCACAGATGCCATGGTTTCCCTTAGTTTGAAGATGTAATCCGGAGAGAAACACTTTGCAAAATCTATGATACCTTTTAAAGAAACTGCAGTAGTAAGGATTTTCTAACATACAGAGCAGCTCATGTTGTAGACAAATGGCGATACATGGCAGACCAATCCAAACTCATGTCTCAGGCATGTCCAGCCAATTTATTATCTCAGCCAATCATGGCTAGCGGGAAGGTTCCTGCCTCTTTCCCTGGCTAAACCAACTAGGCTCGTAATTTAACAATTGTATTCGTATTTACAGATGGCATACAGGTTTATTATTAAGGCACGTGAAAGTTCACATGTTCCAGAAGGCATTTCTGCCAAAGAAAAACATTATGATAAAAATAGTAAGCCTAGTTTTCTGAAACGAGTCACATTTGTATTGACTAAGGGCTGTGAATACTTATGGAAATGAGATATTTCTGTATAAAAAATGTTCTATAAATGTATAAACATTTCTAAAAAGCATGTTTTCACATTGTCATTATGGGGTATTATATGAAGATGGGTGAGAATTCTTATTATTTTTAATCCATTTTGAATTCAGGCTGTAACAAAACAAAACGTGGAATAAGTCAAGGGTTATGAATACTTTGTGAAGGCACTGTATCTGTGGGGCATTGGACAGACAGTGGACAGTCAGTAGAATGATGGGCTCTCCAGTCTCCAGACACTCAATGGTGTAATTGAAACTCCAACCAGAAAGCTCCATCACTATCGCCATACAAATGACCCTCAGTGTGATGTCTGTTCTCATTGTGAGAGACGTTGTTGTGTTACCGTCGAGCTAGCCACACACGCACACTGGCTCGCACACACACACACAAAACATGCACGTGCACACACACACACACACACACACACACACACACACACACACACACACACACACACACACACACACTGGGAGTCATGGAGATGGAATCTTCTTGACCTCTAAAGGGAGCCTTAATCCTCCCTCTCCTCCTTGCTCCTTGGCCTCTGTCCAGACAGCCAATCACCATGATGGCTTTGTTTTCAACTCTACCCCTCTCTCTGTCTCTGCCCCCCTCCGCCACTTGAATGATCGCATCACTTTCTGTCAGAGTGTCAGTAACATCCAGGAATGGAGGACTGACAAGCCCAAAGAGTTGTTTTGGGAGCGAGCCAGCCTCACGAGACCACCATTTTGTAGAAAAGGGTATTCAGGGCATGGGATTATTGCAGTTTAGCTTTGTTGATGAATAGTCTCGGCACTTGAAAAATTATTCTACAACACTTACAAGCCACACACAAACCCATTCGGGCTCCAAATAACCAGAAGGGGCAATGAACACATTTCTATAACAGCAAAATGGGGTTTTATTTGGGATATAATATTTTTTATACGGCTGGGGAAATATGCAAATTAGTTGCTAATGAACAAAAAATATTCACTTTGTGAGAATTGATTAACATAGGGGTTTCCTCCAATTTGCATGTGCATGTTCACCAGTGGAGCTTTGCTCTCTGGTCACAAATCACAGGCTAATTATACAGAACAAGTGCAGCATTATGGAGCTCTAAACATCTGACACGTACTGTACATTCCCCCCTTAATTTTCTCAAGAGCTGCTTCAAGCCATAAGGACTGCACTCTTAGGAATCAAGGGAGAGTAGAAGATAGATAGAGAGAGAGAGAGAGAGAGAGAGAGAGAGAGAGAGAGAGAGAGAGAGAAAGAGAGAGAGAGAGAGAGAGAGAGAGAGAGAGAGAGAGAGAGATGGATTCAACTCTAGTTGAGTGATTATCAACAGATTAACCAAAGTGAATGGGCAAGGACCCATCTCAAATCAACGTTAGCTAACAAACAAGGCCTGGTTTCTCCCAGATACGTGTAGATAGTATGAAAAGGCCACCCAGAAAGCGAGGGATTCATCCTTGATGAAATATCAACAGACATATTGTCCATAAGCCAAGCTGTCTATTTGTAGATCCATTGTAACAGCTAAGACTTTTAAATGGGGATTCCATTTCACAGTAAAACATACATGAAACAGGTCACTGTTACAGTTACTGTTACCAACAGTTACTGTTACCATGGTACCAATATGCATGACGGCACATGACTGTTTTGTGTGTTGGCAAAGCATTCAGAACTGACAGATTGACCACAGGAAGGCTTGACATTTTCTATATCTTTCCTTCTCCCATAGGACCAATATACCATTCCGGCTGCAAACCACCACCGGCCTCCATAGAATTGAATCTAGTCTGAGATTGCCTTGTTCCTTTAGCTCATCTACAAGAGAGGCAAAGGGAGTAGATGTCACTAGCTACACCTGTTTTTTTTTCTTAACCAATAGAATCCAATGCAGGAAAACATAACAGCTTTTTATTGGCCTGGCCACACACCCACGGTGAAACTGGAGTCGACTTCTTCCGCCACCATTAAGACATGAAGAACTCCCCCTTTTGCAAAGCAATAATAATAAACCAAAATCCAATTTCAAAACACAGACAACACATATTGGAGTGACAAATGGATGGGTCGACCTCTACTCTCTTCCCTGTATACATCTATGTCCTATCTTCCCTTCTCTGTCCTCCCTTCCCTTCTTTGTCCTCTCTTCCCTTCTCTGTCCTCTCTTCCCTGTATACGTCTCTGTCCTCTCTTCCCTGTATACGTCTCTGTCCTCTCTTCCCTTCTCTGTCCTCCCCTCCCTTCCCTTCTCTGTCCTCCCTTCCCTTCTTTGTCCTCCTTTCCCTTCTCTGTCCTCTCTTCCCTGTATACGTCTCTGTCCTCTCTTCCCTGTATATGCCTCCCTCCTCTCTTCCCTTCTCCGTCCTCTCTTCTCTGTATACGCCTCTGTCCTCTCTTCCCTGTGCACGTCTCTGTCCTCTCTTCTCTGTATACGCCTCTGTCCTCTCTTCCCTTCTCTGTCCTCTCTTCCCTGTATACGCCTCTGTCCTCTCTTCCCTGTGCACGTCTCTGTCCTCTCTTCCCTGTATACGTCTCTGTCCTCTCTTCCCTGGATACATCGCTGTCCTCTCTTCACTGTATACGCCTCTGTCCTCTCTTCCCTTCTCTGTCCTCTCTTCCCTGTATACGCCTCCGTCCTCTCTACCCTTCTCTGTCCTCTCTTCCCTGTATACGCCTCTGTCCTCTCTTCCCTGTGCACGTCTCTGTCCTCTCTTCCCTGTATACGTCTCTGTCCTCTCTTCCCTGGATACATCGCTGTCCTCTCTTCACTGTATACACCTCTGTCCTCTCTTCCCTTCTCTGTCCTCTCTTCCCTGTATACGCCTCCGTCCTCTCTTCCCTTCTCTGTCCTCTCTTCCCTGTATACGCCTCTGTCCTCTCTTCCCTGTGCACGTCTCTGTCCTCTCTTCCCTGTATACGTCTCTGTCCTCTCTTCCCTGGATACATCGCTGTCCTCTCTTCACTGTATACGCCTCTGTCCTCTCTTCCCTTCTCTGTCCTCTCTTCCCTGTATACGCCTCCGTCCTCTCTTCCCTTCTCTGTCCTCTCTTCTCTGTATACGCCTCTGTCCTCTCTTCCCTTCTCTGTCCTCTCTTCCCTGTATACGCCTCCGTCCTCTCTTCCCTTCTCTGTCCTCTCTTCTCTGTATACGCCTCTGTCCTCTCTTCCCTTCTCTGTCCTCTCTTCCCTGTATACGCCTCTGTCCTCTCTTCCCTTCTCTGTCCTCTCTTCCCTGTATACGCCTCTGTCCTCTCTTCCCTGTGCACGTCTCTGTCCTCTCTTCCCTGTATACGTCTCTGTCCTCTCTTCCCTGGATACATCGCTGTCCTCTCTTCACTGTATACGCCTCTGTCCTCTCTTCCCTTCTCTGTCCTCTCTTCCCTGTATACGCCTCCGTCCTCTCTTCCCTTCTCTGTCCTCTCTTCTCTGTATACGCCTCCGTCCTCTCTTCCCTTCTCTGTCCTCTCTTCACTGTATACGCCTCTGTCCTCTCTTCCCTTCTCTGTCCTCTCTTCCCTGTATACGCCTCTGTCCTCTCTTCCCTTCTCTGTCCTCTCTTCACTGTATACGCCTCTGTCCTCTCTTCCCTTCTCCGTCCTCTCTTCCCTTCTCTGTCCTCTCTTCTCTGTATACGCCTCCGTCCTCTCTTCCCTTCTCTGTCCTCTCTTCTCTGTATACGCCTCCGTCCTCTCTTCCCTTCTCTGTCCTCTCTTCCCTGTATACGCCTCTGTCCTCTCTTCCCTGTGCACGTCTCTGTCCTCTCTTCCCTGTATACGTCTCTGTCCTCTCTTCCCTGGATACATCGCTGTACTCTCTTCACTGTATATGCCTCTGTCCTCTCTTCCCTTCTCTGTCCTCTCTTCTCTGTATACGCCTCTGTCCTCTCTTCCCTTCTCTGTCCTCTCTTCCCTGTATACGCCTCTGTCCTCTCTTCCCTGTACACGTTTCTGTCCTCTCTTCCCTGTATACGCCTCCGTCCTCTCTTCCCTTCTCTGTATACGTCTCTGTCCTCTCTTCCCTGGATACATCTCTGTCCTCTCTTCCCTGTATACGCCTCTGTCCTCTCTTCCCTTCTCTGTCCTCTCATCTGTATACGCCTCTGTCCTCCCTTCCCTTCTTTGTCCTCTCTTCTGTGTATATGCCTCTGTCCTCTTTCCTGTATACGTCTCTGTCCTCTCTTCCATGTATACGCCGCTGTCCTCTCTTCCCTTTACACGCCACTGTCCTCTCTTCTCTGTATACATCTCTGTCCTCTCTTCCTCTTCCTCCTCTTTTTTCTCTCCTCCCCGGGTGAAAGTCATGCCTCTGCACACTCCAATAAGTACATTCTGTGCAGACAACTTTCTCTCCGCCGGCCACAGCTGATTTCACAAATGATGGTGAGACGGCCAGGGGGAGTAAATGGAAAAAGATGACTGCTTCGACGTCTGGTGCCCTAGCAGCCAACCACCACTACTCTTTCTTTGAATAAATAATGTGACATGATTAGTATTTATTAGGATCCCCATAAGCTACTCTTCCTGGAGTCCAAACAAGAATAAAACACTACATCATAGTGACACAATACATGACTTAAGACATTGTGCATTATACAAATGTACATTGCTCCAATATTACAAATGTACAATATACAATTTACAATATTACAGTAATACCGTATTACAAAATTTCAAAAACACAATATTACAATATTACAATGTGTGGGTGTGTGTAGAGCAGGACTCTCTAACCCTGTTCCTGGAGAACTACCATCCTGTAGTTTTTAACTCCAACCCTGTTCCTGGAGAACTACTGTCCGGTAAGTTTTAACTCCAACCCCGTTCCTGGAGAACTACTATCCGGTAGGTTTTAACTCCAACCCCGTTCCTGGAGAACTACCATCCTGTAGTTTTTAACTCCAACCCTGTTCCTGGAGAGCTACTGTCCTGTAGGTTTTAACTCCAACCCTGTTCCTGGAGAACTACCCTCCTGTAGGTTTTAACTCCAACCCCGTTCCTGGAGAACTACCATCCTGTAGTTTTTAACTCCAACCCTGTTCCTGGAGAACTACCATCGGGTAGTTTTTAACTCCAACCCTGTTCCTGGAGAACTACCATCCTGTAGTTTTTAACTCCAACCCTATTCCTGGAGAACTGCCTTCCTGTAGTTTTTAACTCAAACCCTGTTCCAGGAGAACTACCCTCCTGTAGTTTTTAACTCCGACCCTGTTCCTGGAGAACTGCCTTCCTGTAGGTTTTAACTCCAACCCTGTTCCTGGAGAACTGCCTTCCTGTAGGTTTTAACTCCAACCCTGTTCCTGGAGTACTACCCTCCTGTAGTTTTTAACTCCAACCCTGTTCCTGGAGAACTGCCCTCCTGTAGGTTTTAACTCCAACCCTGTTCCTGGAGAACTGCCCTCCTGTAGGTTTTAACTCCAACCCTGTTCCTGGAGAACTGCCCTCCTGTAGGTTTTAACTCCAACCCTGTTCCTGGAGAACTGCCCTCCTGTAGGTTTTAACTCCAACCCTGTTCCTGGAGAACTACCCTCCTGTAGGTTTTAACCTCAACCCTGTTCCTGGAGAACTTCCCTCCTGGATGTTTTAACTCCAACCCTGTTCCTGGAGAACTACCCTCCTGGATGTTTTAACTCCAACCCTGTTCCTGGAGAACTATCCTCCTTGAAGTTTTAACTCTAACCCTGTTCATGGAGAACTACCCTCCTGTAGGTTTTAACTCTAACCCTGTTCCTGGAGAGCCACCCTCCTGGATATTTTAATTCCAACCCTGTTCCTGGAGAACTACCGTCCTGTAGGTTTTACCTCCAACCCTGTTCCTGGAGAACTGCCCTCCTGTAGGGTTTTAACTCTGGCCCTGTTCCTGGAGAAAAACCCTCCTGTAGGTTTTAACTCCAACCCTCTTCCTTAACACACATGGCGCTGACAGAGATGGTCGCCTCGCTTCGCGTTCTTAGGAAACGATGCAGTATTTTGTTTTTTTATGTATTATTTCTTACACTGTTACCCCAGGAAATCTTAAGTCTTATTACATACAGCTGGGAAGAACTATTGAATATAATAGCAACGTCAACTTACCAACATTACGACCAGGAATATGACTTTCCCGAAGCGGATCTTCTGTTTGGACCACCACCCAGGACAATGGATCGGATCCCAGTAGGCGAAGGGGCAGACGGAGCGGTCTTCTGGTCAGGCTCCGTAGACGGGCACATCGCTCACCGCTCCAGAGTACACTACTCGCCAACCTCCAGTTTCTTGACAACAAGGTAGACGAAATCCGAGCAAGGGTTGCCTTCCAGAGAGACATCAGAGATTGTAACATTCTCTGTTTCACGGAAACATGGCTCACTCGGGATACGTTATCAGAGTCAGTACACCCACCCGGGTGTACTGACGCATCGTGCCGACAGAAACAAACATCTCTCTGGTAAGAAGAAGGGCAGGGGTGTATGCCTTATGATTAACGAGTTGTGGTGTGATCATACAGGAACTCAAGTCCTTTTGTTCACCTGACCTAGAATTCCTTAACCTCTCTAGGGGGTGTGGGACGCTACCGTCCCACCTGGCCAACATCCAGTGAAATTGCAGAGTGCCAAATTCAAAAACAGAAATACTCATTATAAAAATTCATAAAAGATACAAGTGTTATACATCGGTTTAAAGAGTAACTTCTTGTTAATCCAACCACGGTGTCAGATTTCAAAAAGGCTTTACGGCAAAAGCATACCATGCAATTATCTGAGAACAGCGCCCAGCAGACAAATCATTACAAACAGTTACCAGCCAAGTAGAGGAGTTACACAAGTCAGAAATAGTGATAAAATGAATCACTTACTTTTGATGATCTTCATATGGTTACACTCACAAGACTCCCATTTACTCAATAAATGTTTGTTTTGTTCGATAAAGTTCCTCTTTATATCCAAAAACCTCAGTTTTGTTCACGCCTTTTGTTCAGTAATCCACAGGCTCAAAGGCAGTCACAACAGACAGACGAAAAATCCGAAAAGTATCAGTAAAGTTCGTAGAAACATGTCAAACGATGTTTATAATCAACCCTCAGGTTGTTTTTAGTCATACTAATCAATAACATTTCAACCGGAAAATAGCTTCGTCAATATAAAAGGAAAACAAGAAAGGCGTGCTCTCGGTCGTGCACATGAAAAACCTCTGGGACACTGAATGGTCCACTCATTCAAAGTGGTCTTACTCCCTCATTTTTCAGAATACAAGCCTGAAACAATTTCTAAAGACTATTGCCATCTAGGATTTTAACAAAGCTAATCTGAAAACAAGGCTCCCTAAATTTTATCAGCATATAGAATGCTGATAAAATCTCGGTCCCCGGGCTGGCAGCATTCTGGATCATTGCTACTCTAACTTCCGCAACGCATACAAAGCCCTCCTTCTCCATCTCCAGAGGGTAGTGAGGTCTGCACAATGCATCACTGGGGGAAAACTACCTGCCCTCCAGGACAGTTACAACACCCGATGTCACAGGAAGGCCAAAAAGATCATCAAGGACAACAGCCACTGCCTGTTCACCCCGCTATCATCCAGAAGGAGAGGTCTGTACAGGTGCATCAAAGCGGGGACCGAGAGAATGAAAAACAGCTTCTATGCCAAGGCCATCAGACTGTTAAACTGCCATCACTAACATCGAGTGGCTGCTGCCAACATACTGACTCAAATTTTATCCACTTTAATAATTAAAAATTGGATGTAATAAATGTATCACTAGTCACTTTAAACAATGCCACTTTATATAATGTTTACATACCCTACATTACTAATCTCATATGTATATACTGTACTCTATACCATCTACTGCATCTTGCCTATGCCGTACGGTCATCGTTCATCCATATATTTATATGTACATTTTCTTATTCATTCATTTACACTTTTGTGTATAAGGTAGTTGTTGTGAAATTGTTAGATTACTTGTTAGATATTACTGCACGGTCGGAACTAGAAGCACAAGCACTTCGCTAAACTCGTATTAACATCTGCTAACCATGTGTATGTGACAAATACAATTTGATTTGATTTGGAGAAAAACCCTCCTGCAGGGTTTAACTCCATCCCTGTTCCTGGAAAGCTACTCTCCTGTTTTTAAAATTGTTTACAAATTAATACAAAAAATAAAAGCTGAAATGTTTTGAATCAAAAAGTATTCAACCCATTTCTTATGGCAAGCCTAAATACATTCAAGAGTAAAAATGTGCTTAACAATTCACATAATAAGATGCATGTGTGCAAATATAGTGTTTAACATGGTTTTTGAATGATTACCTCATGTCTTTACCCCACACATATCTGTAAGGTCCCTCAGTCGAGCAGTGAATTTCAAACACAGATTCAACCACAAAGACCAGGGAGGTTTTCTAATGTCTCGCAAAGAAGGGCACCAATTGGTAGATGAGTTTAAAAAAAAGCAGACATTGGATATCCCTTTGAGCATTGTGAAGTTATTAATGACATTTGGATGGTGTATCAATACACCTAGTCACTACAAAGATACAGGCGTCCTTCCTAACTCAGTTGCCGGAGATGAAGGAAACCGCTTAGGGATTTCACCATGAGGTCAATGGTGACTTTAAAACAGTTACAGAGTTTAAAGCTGTGATAGCAGGAAATTGAGGATGGATCAACAACATTGTAGATACTAAACAATACTCACCTAAATGACAGAGTGAAAATAAGGAAGTCAGTACAGAATACAAATATTCCAAAACACATATCCTGTTTAAAACAAGGCACTAAAGTAAAACTGAAAATATATTGACAAGGAAATGAACTTTTTGCTCTGAATACAAAGCATTATGTTTGGGGTAAATCCAACACAAGACATCACTGAGTACGACATTTCATATTTTCAAGCATGGTGGTGGTATTCTTAAAAAAATGTTTATTAATCTATAGAAAATGTTTCGTCCACTTTGACATTAAAGATCATTTTGTATAAATTGTTGTAAACAACCCCAACAACAATTAAATCAATTTTAATCCCCAATTTGTATCACAACCACATTTAAAAAATGTCGAGGGGTGTGAATTCTTTCTGAAGGCATTGTACTGCTGGATGCGTACACACACACACAGACACACACACTCGCACACACACACACACACACACACACACACACACACACACACACACACACACACATTTTGAGAATTATACTTTGAGAATGATATTGTGGACGCTCAGGTCATCCGCCCTCAGGGGAAAACAGCAATAATAAAAATCTCACTGCTTTGTTTTTGTTGTTTTCTGTGTTTGTGTCAGCTCATGTGTCATGGACTGCTCTGAGAGTGGGAGTGGGTGGTGTTTGGGAATGTGTCATGGACTGCTCTGAGAGTGGGAGTGGGTGGAGTTTGTGAATGTGTCATGGACTGCTCTGAGAGTGGAGTGGGTGGAGTTTGTGAATGTGTCATGGACTGCTCTGAGAGTGGGAGTGGGTGGAGTTTGGGAATGTGTCATGGACTGCTCTGAGAGTGGGAGTGGGTGGTGTTTGGGAATGTGTCATGGACTGCTCTGAGAGTGGGAGTGGGTGGTGTTTGGGAATGTGTCATGGACTGCTCTGAGAGTGGGAGTGGGTGGTGTTTGGGAATGTGTCATGGACTGCTCTGAGAGTGGAGTGGGTGGAGTTTGTGAATGTGTCATGGACTGCTCTGAGAGTGGAGTGGGTGGAGTTTGTGAATGTGTCATGGACTGCTCTGAGAGTGGGAGTGGGTGGAGTTTGGGAATGTGTCATGGACTGCTCTGAGAGTGGGAGTGGGTGGTGTTTGGGAATGTGTCATGGACTGCTCTGAGAGTGGGAGTGGGTGGTGTTTGGGAATGTGTCATGGACTGCTCTGAGAGTGGGAGTGGGTGGAGTTTGTGAATGTGTCATGGACTGCTCTGAGAGTGGAGTGGGTGGAGTTTGTGAATGTGTCATGGACTGCTCTGAGAGTGGGAGTGGGTGGAGTTTGGGAATGTGTCATGGACTGCTCTGAGAGTGGGAGTGGGTGGTGTTTGGGAATGTGTCATGGACTGCTCTGAGAGTGGGAGTGGGTGGAGTTTGGGAATTTGTCATGGACTGCTCTGAGAGTGGGAGTGGGTGGAGTTTGGGAATATGTCATGGACTGCTCTGAGAGTGGGAGTGGGTGGAGTTTGTGAATATGTCATGGACTGCTCTGAGAGTGGAGTGGGTGGTGTTTGGGAATGTGTCATGGACTGCTCTGAGAGTGGGAGTGGGTGGTGTTTGGGAATTTGTCATGGACTGCTCTGAGAGTGGGAGTGGGTGGTGTTTGGGAATGTGTCATGGACTGCTCTGAGAGTGGGAGTGGGTGGAGTTTGTGAATATGTCATGGACTGCTCTGAGAGTGGGAGTGGGTGGTGTTTGGGAATGTGTCATGGACTGCTCTGAGAGTGGGAGTGGGTGGAGTTTGTGAATATGTCATGGACTGCTCTGAGAGTGGGAGTGGGTGGTGTTTGGGAATGTGTCATGGACTGCTCTGAGAGTGGGAGTGGGTGGTGTTTGTGTCAGAACAGGACAGAAACAGTCACCTTGTTACACTCTTATTCTTGTTGAACTCTGTCTGCAGTGACACTGCATTCAGTCTCTGCAGATTGTCTTGAAGATGGTTTCTGACTGAGGAGGAATTCCTTCTCAAATCACAGTTCCTGATGTTCAAATAGGCCCACCCGCTGCTAGGTATCATTCAAGATCATTCAAGTCACTTAGATAGTCGGTTGAATGAAGTAGAACCTTCACCAGAAATATCAGTTTTCTCCCATTTTAACAAGCTGCCCTTCTGGTCCTGAATATTACATGAATATTACTGGCAATGGTCCATCATGTACAACAATGCAGAGATTGTGAGCTATTTTACTCCAATGACCTTTAACTAAGTTATATACATTAGATCTATAAACATTAGCTCGGGACTATAATGTTCTATCTTTTTCAATATTGAGTTATTGACATAGCCTTGTTCTGTTCAACGTTCTCTACCTACAGTATATAATAGTCTAAATATCCCAATTCATGTTGTTAAGTTCAAAAGATTACAAGATAAACATTTGCTGACACCATTTAAAACAATGAGGGTTCGGGAACTTTAAAGCCAATTATCTCAGAAACCTCTTTCTGCAGATAAAACTTTCTAGTCCAAAACTCTCACATTGTTATGAATGTTCTACAGGCGCTGCGACCATATTGGTGCTCAAAGTCCAGTGATGCTCAGTCAATCTGAAAGTGGAGGCTAATGACTGTTTTGTCTACATTTGATTGAGTACTGTTCTTTAACTTAGATTTCATGACGAGCCCTGGAGGAAGGATCCCCTCTCTCTCTCTCTCTCTCTCTCTCTCTCTCTCTCTCTCTCTCTCTCTCTCTCTCTCTCTCTCTCTCTCTCTCTCTCTCTCTCTCTCTCTCTCTCGCTCTCTCGCTCTCTCTCGCTCTCCAGTTTTGTGACTTTACAACAGGTCCTAAGTACCAGGTAGAAACTACCATTGGTTACTTTTTTCAAATACAATCAGTTTTCCACGTTGATTCAACATTACCATATAACATTTTTGGAAACAATGTTGATTCAACCAGTCTTTGCCCAGTGTTTAATTGGAAACAAACTGGATACTGATTTGTGAACGCATCCAAATATGAACATATATTATGAATAACATATATACAGTACAAGACAATATACAAAGTTAAAAGTGTATTATTAATATCAAGATTTTGTCATCCTATTTATATGGTTAATGGTAACAACTTCTAAACATCCAAATATCCAAAACAAACATGGATGAAAGATAGAATCCCTAGCTTCACGTTGAAATGATCAAATAAAATGTTCATTTTTGTATTTTTTATTACGCCCTTCTTACATCAGCTGATATATCAAAGTGCTGTACAGAAACCCAGCCTAAAACCCCAAACAGCAAGCAATGCAGGTGTAGAAGCACGGTGGCTAGGAAAAACTCCCTAGTAAGGCCAGAACCTAGGAAGAAACCTAGAGAGGAACAAGGCTATGAGTTCCACAAATGATGGTGTCCTTTGTGAAAATCAGATGTTAATGTAACCTATTTAAACCCCAATCCGATATGTACTTTCACATACTGCTTATGTAAGAAAAGTTACAGTTACTTTTAACTATTCAATGTTATTTAGGTAGTCTGGAAGCTGATCAAAGTCTAACTGTGTTGACATGATAGCTCAGCTGACTTGAACAAAGCTTGTTTCCTATACTAAGCAGGGTGTAGAGGTAGGCATCTGCATGGTAGACTTGTTCTCAATGAATTGCATAACCCTAAATGTAGGAGTCACTGTTTTGACAGAAATCGTTGCACTGTGGTTTGCATTTTTTTTCAAAATACACCACATGACTAAAAGTATGTGGACACCTGTTCGTCGAACATCTCATTCCAAAATCATGGGCATTAATATGGAGTGTGTCCCCCCCTTTGCTGCTATAACAGCCTCCACTCTTCTGGGAATGCTTTTCACTAGATGTTGGAACATTGCTGCGGGGATTTGCTTCCATTCAGCCACAAGAGAATTAGTGACGTTGGGCACTGCAGAACTGACCTGTTGGAAAGGTGGCATGCTAAAGGTGCCATGTTTGAAAGTCAATGAGCTCTTCAGTAAGGCCATTCTACTGCCAATATTTTCCTATGGAGATTGCATGGCTGCGTGCCCAATTTTATACACCTGTCAACCACCGGATGTGGCTGAAATAGCCGAATCCACTAATTTGAAGGGGTGTCCACATACTATTGTATATGCAGCGTATCTCTTTATTTAGGTTGATTGCATGACGTTGACACAATGACATTGATTCAAACATACCATTTTACTGTCATCATTGAAACAAAGTCAAATAAAAGAAAGTGGTCTACCTGCAATTTAACCATATGTTGTGTTATTTGTATAACAATGGTCTAACTGAATGACTTGTTAAGCAATGATATTCTGAGAGGCCTCTTTTCCAGTTATCTGAATTACTTGGTATTATGTTACCTTGAGTTGATTATGTGATTCAGACATCGCTAACATGGACAATGTCATTGTTTGGGAGGATTCAATGGCAATGTTATTTTGTGGTGATTAATTCAGTACGGACAAATACAAGGGTATTTCAACTTTGCAAAACGTTTTTTTTCATACCTTGAGAGTATTCTAAAGTTCAGTTGTGTCCTATCTATAAAAAATACTGTCTAGTCAAACAATTATTATTGTTCTAGCTGGCTGATAGGCATTATTAGGTAGGTAGGTCAGTTAAAAAAATACAAATACAGTTGATTTCTGCGCCCCAGTGGAAATCGAATTAGCATAATACAAAAACCCACATCAAAATCTGTTTGTTTAAGCTATATATGTTTTTTTGATTTGGCTGCATCTCAATCCACCAGTTCATTGAATTTCACCACATGCACCACTGTCCTCTCTCTCTCTCTCTCTCTCTCTCTCTCTCTCTCTCTCTCTCTCTCTCTCTCTCTCTTCAGACATCGCTAACATGGACAATGTCATTGTTTGGGAAGATTCAATGGCAATGTTATTTTGTGGTGATTAATTCAGTACGGACAAATACAAGGGTATTTCAACTTTGCAAAACGTTTTTTTTCATACCTTGAGAGTATTCTAAAGTTCAGTTGTGTCCTATCTATAAAAAATACTGTCGAGTCAAACAATTATTATTGTTCTAGCTGGCTGATAGGCATTATTAGGTAGGTAGGTCAGGTTAAAAAAATACAAATACAGTTGATTTCTGCGCCCCAGTGGAAATCGAATTAGCATAATACAAAAACCCACATCAAAATCTGTTTGTTTAAGCTATATATGTTTTTTTGATTTGGCTGCATCTCAATCCACCACATCCTCCAATTTCACAGGTTTCAGCCTTCCGCATCTACAGCGGGTTTGTCAGATCAGGAGACATCCCAAAAATCGGTCTTCTCACGAAAACGTAGCGTCCGAAAAGTTTGGGCTGCAAGCTATCATGACCCCTCTCACAAACAGATGAAAAATATGAGACTATCACAATGGTGTTGCTCTCCGTTTTGCTCTACGACCCATGGGATTCGTCTGAAGGTAGCCCCGTACCAGTTTAAATAATTAATGAAAATATAAATGGGGATAGAATATGGGTCAAATCTCTCAGCTATAGGACAGACAATTCAAAACATTCTGTCTTAATCAATGAGAGAATATTTGAAATAGACAAGATGGCGGCGTACATATTGTTGGATTACTTCAAGGAGCAAAACATTTATTATATTTAGTAATGGAGCACTCAAACGAACGACCTGCAAATAGACATGGAAGTTTAGAAGACGTGTTGTCTTCCAGGGGAATTGAGGAAGTATCGCCGATTAAAGGTTGGTTGAAAATTACAACATTTTGCATCTGTACTTTAAGTTATTTTTCTTTGTAAATTGTTAAAAAATACTCTTTGAGTTGCGGGGTTTGTTTAACTTTACAATCATTGGTTTTTCTTTGACTTACATTGTAAGGGAAAAATCTGAGCCTAGGCATCTCTCTTTACTGTGGAAATGCTCAAGGACTCAACAGACTAAAGGTCCTCTTCTAAATAGGTTGTATTTTATGTGGCAGTATACTTTATATAATATATATATAATATCAAATAAATAAATAATACTGCAAATATTACTGCATACAGTAACTTCGGGAAAGTATTCAGACCCCAAAATACTCAGCAATCTACACACAATACCCCATAATGACAAAGAGAAAACAGGTTTGTATTTTTTCTGCAAATTTATAAAAATATTTTGTTTAAGTATTTACTTAAGTATTCGTACCCTTTGATATGAGACTCGAAATAGAGCTCAGGTGCATCCTGTTTCCATTGATCATACTTGAGATGTTTTTACAACTTGATTGGAGTCCACCTGTGGTACATTCAATTGATTGGACATGATTTGGAAAGGCACACACCTGTCAATATAAGGTCCCACAGTTGACAGTGCATGTCAGAGCAAAAACCAAGCCATGAGGTCCAATAAATTGTCCGTAGAGCTCAGATACAGAATTGTGTCGTGGCACTGATCTGGGGATGGATACAAAAACATGTCTGCAGCATTTAAGGTCCCAAAAAACACAGAGGCCTCCAACATTCTTAAATGGAAGAAGTTTGGAACCACCAAGACTCTTCCTAGAGCTGGCCGCCGGGCAAAACTGAGCAAACGGGGGAGAAGGGCCTTGGTCCGTGAGGTGATCAAGAACCCGATAGTCACTCTGACAGAGCTCTAAAGTTCCTCTGTGGAGATAGGAGAATCTTCCAGAAGGACAACCATCTCTGCGGCCCTCCACCATTCAGGCCTTTATGGTAGTGGCCAGACGGAAGCCACTCCTGAGTCTTTAGGTGTCTTTTAAAAGGCACCTAAAGACTCTCAGACCACAAGAAACAAGATTCTCTGGTCTGATGAAACCAAGATTCAAACCTTTTAGCTGAATGTCAAGTGTCACGTCTAGAGGAAACCTGGCACCATCCCTACGGTGAAGCACGGTGGTGGCAGCATCATGCTGTGGGGATGTTTTCAGCGGCAGGGACTGGAAAACCAATCAGGATCGAGGCAAAGATGAACGGAGCGAGAGACTTCCTTGATGAAAACCTGCTCCAGAGTGCTCAGGACTGGGGCAAAGGTTCACCTTCCAACAGGACAAAAACCATAAGCACACAGCCAAGACAACGCAGGAGTAGCTTCGGGACAAATTCTCTGAATGTCCTTGAGTGGCTCAGCCAGAGGCCGTACTACCCGATCGAAACTCTCTGGAGAGGCCTGAACTACAATGAACATCCGCACCGAGCTAAACGCCAGAGCTGACGCTTTCAAGGAGCGGGACACTAATCCGGACGCTTATAAGAAATCCCGCTACGCCCTCAGACGACCGATCAAACAGGCAACATGTCAATACAGGACTAAGATTGAATCCTAGCACACTGGCTCTGATGCTTGTCGGATGTGGCAGAGCTTGAAAACTATTACTGACTACAAAGGGAAACCCAGCCGCGATCTGCCTAATGATGCTAGCCTACCAGACGAGATAAATGCCTTTTATGCTCGCTTCGAGGCAAGCAACACTGAAGCATGCATGAGAGCACCAGCCATTCCAGACGACTTTGTGATCACGCTCTCGTAGCAGATGTGAGTAAGACTTTTAAACAGGTCAACATTCACACAGCCGCGGGGCCAGACAGATTACCAGGACGTGTACTCAAAGCATGTATGGAGCAAATGGCAAGTGTCTTCACTGACATTTTCAAACTCTCCCTGACCGAGTTTGTAATACCTACATGTTTCAAGCAGACCACCATAGTCCCTGTGCCCAAGGAAGTGAAGGTAACCTGCCTAAATGATTACCGTCCTGTAGCACACGGTAGCCATGAAGTGCTTTAAAAGGCTGGTCATGGCTCACATCAACACCATCATCCCGGAAACCCTAGACCCACTCCAATATAAATACCGCCCCAACAGATCCACATATGACACAATCTCAATCGCACTCCACACTGCCCTTTCCCACCCGGACAAAAGGAAAACCAATGTGAGAATGCTGTTCATTGACTACAGCTCAGTGTTCAACACCGTAGTGCCCACAAAGCTCATCACTAAGCTAAGGACCCTGGGACTAAACACCTCCCTTTACAACTGGATCCTGGACTTCCTGATGGGCTGCCCCCAGGTGGTAAGGGTAGGCAACAACACATCTGCCACGCTGATCCTCAACACTGGAGCACCTCAGGGGTGCGTGCTTATTCCCCTCATGTACTCCCTGTTCTCCCACAACTGTGTGGCCAAATACGACTCCAACACCATCATTAAGATTTCTGATGACACAACAGTGGTAGCCCTGATCACCGACAACAATGAGACAGCCTATAGGGAGGAGGTCAGAGACCTTGCAGTGTGGTGCCAGGACAACAACCTCTCTCTTGGCCTCCCGAGTGCAGCGCCGTGCTGGCTGCGTCACTACAGATCCTGGTTCGATCCCAAGCTGTGTTGCAGTCAGCCGCGACCGGGAGACCCATGAGGCAGTGCACATTTGGCCCAGCGTCGTCCGGGTTAGGGGAGGGTTTGACTGGCCGGGTTGTCCTTGTCCCATCACGCTCTAACAACTCATGTGATGGGCCGGGCGCAATTCATGCTGACACATCAACAGGTGTACAGTGTTTCCTCAGACACATTGTTGCAGCTGGCTTCCGGGTTAAGGGAGCATTGTGTCAAGAAGCAGTGCGGCTCGGCGCGGTGTTTCAGGTCCAAATGCCTCTCCCGAGTCCATACGGGAGTCGCAGCGATGGGACAAGACTGTAACTGCCAATTGGATATCACAGAATTGGGGAGAAAAAGGGGTAAAAAAATGTTTTTAAGGAAATTAAACAAAAATAAAACTTATCTCTCAATGTGAGCAAGACAAAGGAGCTGATCGTGGACTACAGGAAAGGACAGGCTGAACAGGCCCCAATTAACATCGATGGCCCAGTGTATCACTGGGGCCAAGCTTCCTAACATCCAGGACCTATATACTAGGCAGTGTCAGAGGAAAGCCCAAAAATTGTCAATATCTCCAGTCACCCAAGTCATAGACAGTTCACTCTGCTACCACACGGCAAGCGGTACCAGAGCGCCAAGTCTAGGACCAAAGGTCTCCTTAACAGATTCTAGCCCCATGCCATAAGTCTGCTGAACAATTAATCAAATGGCCACCCGGGCTATTTACATTGACATGCCCCCCCCCTTCGTTTTTACACTGCTGTTACTCACTGTTTATTATCTATGCATAGTCACTTTACCCCTACCTACATGAACAAAATAACTTGACTCACCTGTACCCCCGCACATTGAATCAGTGCCGACCCCCTGTATATAGCCTAGTAATTTTTATTTTAAAAATGTTTTATTTAGTTTATTTGGTAAATATTTTCTTAACTCTTTCTTGAACTGCATTGTTGGTTAAGGGCTTGTAAGTAAGCATTTCACAGTTGTATTTGGAGCATGTGACAAATAAAATAATGTTTGATTTGAAATACAGTACAGGTCAAAAGTTTTAGAACACCTACTCATTCAAGGGTTTTCTTTATTTTTACTATTTTCTACATTGTAGAATAGTAGTGAAGACATCAAAACTATGAAATAACACATATGTAATCATGCATTAACCAAAAAGGTGTTAAACAAATAAAAATATATTATATATTTGAGATTCTTCAAATAGCCACCTTTTGGCTTGAGCTTTGCACACTCTTGGCATTTTATAATAAGGCTGTAAACTAACAAAATGTGGAAAAAGTTAAGGGATCAGAATACTTTCCAAATGCACTGTATATCAATTGCATGATGTTTTTACACAATTGGCATTTACCAGCACATGCAGTATCCTGTATGTGGTCCTCCATATTAACAACTCAAATCAGTTGCGATGAAAACAAATTCATCCTGCTTCATCCGAGCACCATAGTGTGCCAACAGCAGCATCCGAGAAAAACTCAATACATTTCAGCATTCTTCTGTTAATGGGGCACAATTGCTCCAAGCCCAAGTAATTTAATGGAAAAGGTTAAGTCTGCATTTTTCGGAATGTTCTCCTATAGCCTGGAGTTTCCAATCTAAGTACATGCAGCTAATGTTGAATGGCTGAGCATTATCAGTGAAACATTAGAGGGCTGGGTTTCCACGGCTGCTGACGAGTGCTTTAAGTAAACTAGAAGGCACAATTAAATACGACTTCTGCCTCACTTTCAGACTATATTTCTTTGATCTCTACACCTCTCTGTCCTCGCTGGAGACTTCCTTTAAATATGTCACACCCCCTCGCGGCTAGCACATTACTAGGCTGTATCACAACAGGCTGTGATTGGGAGGTACCACTACAGTCCCTGGTTTGAATCCAGTCTGTAACACATCCGGCCGTGATTGGGAATCCCATAGTGCGGCGCACAAATGGCCCAGCGTCGTCCGGGTTTGGCCGGTGTAGGCCGTCATTGTAAATAAGAATTTGTTCTTAACTGATTTGCCTAGTTAAATAAAGTTTAAAAAAATAAAATAAATGTATTTCCAAAACTCATAAAAGTTTTAGGTGTTAAGCCAAATTTCTTTAGCCTCCTGAGGGTGAAGAGGCACTGTTGCACCTTCTTCAACACACTGTCTGTGTGGGTGGACCATTTCATTCTGTCAGTGATGTGTACGCCGAGAAACTTGTAGCTTTCCACCTTCTCCAATGCTGTCCCTTCGATGTGGATAGGGGGGTGCTCCCTCTGCTGTTTCCTGAAGTTCACGATCATCTCCTTAGTTTTGTTAATGTTGAGTGAGAGGTTATTTTCCTGGCACCACACCCCCAGAGCCCTCACCTCCTCCCTGTAAGCTGTCTCATCGTTGTTGGTAATCAAGCCTACTGCTGTTGTGTCGTCTGCAAACTTGATGATTGAGTTGGAGGCATGCTTGGCCACGCAGTCATGGGTGAACAGGGAGTATAGGAGGGGGCTGAGCACGCACCCTTGTGGGGCCCCAGTGTTCAGGATCAGCAAAGAGGTGTTGTGTCCTACCTTCACCACCTGGGGGCGACCCGTCAGGAAGTCCAGGACCCAGTTGCACAGGGCGGGGTTCAGACCCAGGGCCTCGAACTTGATAATGAGCTTGGAGGGTACTATGGTGTGGAATGCTGAGCTATAGTCAATGAGCAGCATTCTTACAAAGTTTTGCCTCTTGTCCAGATGGGATAGGGCAGTGTGCAGTGTGGTGGCGATTGCATCGTCTGTGGATCTATTGGGGCGGTAAGCAAATTGAAGTGGGTCTAGGGTGGCAGGTAGGTGATATGATCCTTGACTAGTCTCTCAAAACATTTCATGATGACAGAGGTGAGTGCTACGGGGCGATAGTCATTTAGTTAAATTACCTTTGCTTTATTAGGGACAATGGTGGCCATCTTGAAGCATGTGGGGACAACAGACTGGGATAGGGAGAGATTGAATATATCTGTGAACACACCAGCCAGCTGGTCTGCACATGCTCTGAGGACGCGGCTAGGGATACAATCTGGGCCGGCAGCCTTGCGAGGATTAACACACTTAAATGTCTTACTCACGTTGGCCACAGAGAAGGAGAGCCCACAGTCCTTGATAGCGGGCCGCGTCATTGGCACTGTATTATCCTTAAAGCAAGTGAAGAAGGTGTTCAGCCTGTCTGGAAGAAAGACGTCTGTGTCTGCAACGTTGCTGGTTTACCATATTTATAATCCGAGATTGTCTGTAGACGCTGCCACATACGTCTCCTGTCTGAGCCGTTGAACTGGGACTCAACTTTGCCAATATACCGACGTTTAGGCTGCTTGCTTGCTTTGCGGAAGGAATAACTATACTCTTTGTATTCTTCCACATTCACAGTCATCTTGCCCTGATTAAATGCGGTGGTATGCACTTTCAGTTTGGTGTGAATGCTCCCATCTATCCACGGTTCCTGGTTGGGTAGGTTTTAATAGTCACAGTGGGTACAACATCTCCTATGCACTTCCTGATAAACTCATTCACCGTATCGGTACACGCGTCGATATTATTTTCTGAAGCTACTCTGAACATATCCCAGTTCGCGTGATCAAAACAATCTTGAAGCGTGGATTCCGATTGGTCAGACCAGCGTTGAATAGTGCTCACCACGGGTGCCTCCTGTTTGAATTTCTGCCTATAGGAGGGAAGGAGCAAGATGGAATTGTGGTCCAATTTGCCAAATGGAGAGTGGGGGAAGACCTTATATGCATTCTGCAATGGCAGTACAGCAACAGTCGAGGGTTTTAGCAGTGAGAGTACAACAATTAATATGTTGATAGAATTTCGGGAGCCTTAAATGTTATTTGTTAAAATCCCAGCTACAATAAATGCAGCCTCAGGATATGTGGTTTCCATTTTGAATAAATTCCAGTGAAGTTCTTTGAGGGCCATCATGGTATCCGCTTGGGGGGGGGGGGGGGGATTTAAAACGCTGTGGCTATTATTGATGAAAATTGTCTCGGGAGACAGTACAGTCGGCATTTGATTGTGAGATATTCTATGGTGAACAGAAGGACTTGAGTTCCTGTATGTTATCACAGTTACACCATAAGTTGTTAATCATAAAACATATACCTCCAACCTTCTGCTTCCCGGAGAGATGTTTGTTCCTGTCAGAGCGATGTACTGAGAACCCAACTGGCTTTACAGAGTCAGATTGTACATAAACTCAGCAAAAAAATAAACTGTCAACTGATTTTATTTTCAGCAAACTTAACATGTGTAAATATTTGTATGAACATAACAATATTCAACAACTGAGACATAAACTGAACAAGTTCCTCAGACATGTGACTAACAGAAATGGAATAATGTGTCCCTGAACAAAGGGCGGGTCAAAATCAAAAGTAACAGTCAGTATCTGGTGTGGCTACCAGCTGCATTAAGTACTGCAGTGCATCTCCTCCTCATGGACTGCACCAGATTTGCCAGTTTGTGCTGCGAGATGTTACTCCACTTTTCCACCAAGGGACCTGCAAGTTCCAGGACATTTCTGGGGGGAATGGTCCTAGCCCTCACTCTCCGATCCAACAGGTCCCAGACGTGCTCAATAGGATTGAGATCCGGGTTATTCGCTGGCCATGGCAGAACACTGACATTCCTGTCTTACTGGAAATCACGCACAGAACGAGCAGTATGGCTAGTGGCATTGTCATGCTGGAGGGTCATGTCAGGATGAGCCTGCAGGAAGGGAATCCACATGTGGGAGGAGATTGTCTTCCCTGTAACGCACAGCATTGAAATTGCCTGCAATGACAACAAGCTCAGTCTGATGATGCTGTGACACACCGCACCAGACCATGACGGACCCTTCACCTCAAAATCGATCCCGCTCCAGAGTACAGGCCTCGGTGTAACGCTCATTCCTTCGACGAAAAACGTGAATCCGACCATCAACTCTGGTGTGACAAAACCGCAACTCGTCAGTGGAGAGCACTTTTTTGCCAGTCCTGTCTGATCCAGCGACGGGTGGTTTGTGCCCATAAGCGACGTTGTTGCCGGTGATATCTGGTTAGGAACGGCCTTTTAACAGGCCTTACAACAGGCACAAACAAGCCCTCAGTCCAGTCTCTCTCACCCTACAGTCTGAGCACTGATGGAGGGATTGTGCGTTCCTGGTGTAACTCGGGCAGTTGTTGTTGCCATCCTGTACCTGTCCCACAGGTGTGATGTTTGGATGTACCGATCCTGTGCAGGTGTTGTTACACATGGTCTGCCACTACGAGAACGATCAGCTGTCCGTACTGTCTCCCTGTAGTGCTGTCTTAGGCATCTCACAGTACGGACATTGCAATTTATTGCCCTGGCCACATCTCCAGTCCTCATGCCTCCTTGCAGCATGCCTAAGGCACGTTTACACAGATGAGCAGGGACCCTGGGCATCTTTCATTGGGTGTTTTTCAGAGTCAGTAGAAAGGCCTCTTTAGTATCTTAAGTTTTCGTAACTGTGACCGGGGCGCTAATGCGAATTCTGAAAAAAATACGTGCCCATTGTAAACGGCCGCCTACTCAAACTCAGAAGCTAGGATATGCATATAATTAGTAGATTTGGATAGAAAACACTCTAAAGTTTCTAAAACTGTTTGAATGGTGTCTGTGAATATAACAGAACTCATATGGCAGTCAAAACTCTGAGACAAGTCCTAACAGGAAGTGGAAATCTGATTTGTGGAATGACTTTCAAGCCTTTGCCTATGAAACACACCGTGAGTTAGGATTCATTTAGCACTTCCTAAGGCTTCCACTAGATGTCAACAGTCTTTACAAAGTGGTTTGAGTCTTCTCCTGTAAAAACTGACCGAACGAGAGGCCTGGAAAGTTTGTCATAAGGGGAGGGCCATTACTACTATGATGCGCGTGCCCGTGGGTACTCTCTCGTTACGAAATGTTTAGTAAGACAATGCAATCGTCCGCCTTGAATATTATTGAAGTTCTGATTGAAAAAGGCCCTAAAGATTTATGTTATACAACGTTTGACATGTTTGAACGAACGTAAATAAAAAAAATTGCACATTCGTGACGACAAGTCCCGCGCGCTTCGTACATTATGAGTAGCCTTCGGAACGCGCTAACAAGAAGGAGCTATTGGGACATAAATTTGTAACTTTTTCTAACAAAACTACATTTGTTGTGGACCTGGGATTCCTGGAAGTGCCTTCTGATGAAGATAATCAAAGGTAAGGGAATATTTACAATAGTATATTTTATTTTAGATGGTTCCAAGATGGCGCTAACCTGTATCGCCTAGCCTATTTTTCTGAGCATAGCACCTTGTTTATTACAAAGTGTGATTTCCCAGTAAAGTTATTTTTAATTCTGGCAATGCGGTTGCATTCACGAGATGTTATTCTATAATTCTTTGAATGACAATATTACATTTTACCAATGTTTTCGAATAGTAATTTTGTAAATTGTAGCGCTGATCACCGGAAGCATTTGAGGGAAAATATTTTCTGAACATCACGCGCCGATGTAAAATGCTGTTTTTATATATAAATATGAACATTATCTAACAAAAGAATGCATGTATTGTGTAACATGATGTCCTAGGAGTGTCATCTGATGAAGATTGTCAAAGGTTAGTGCTTCATTTAGCTGTGTTTTGGTTATTTGTGATGCATGTGGTTGGTCGTAAAATGGTGGTGTGGCTATTGTGTGGATGTACTCTCCTAACATAATGTAATGTTTTGCTTTTGCTGTAAAGCCTTTTTGAAATCGGACAACGTGGTTCGATTCAGGAGAAGTGTATCTATAAAATGGTGTAAAATAGTCCTATGTTTGAGAAACAGAAATTATTAGATTTGGTTCTGAATATGGCGCTCTGATTTTTCGCTGGATATTGATCCCAAATACGGGATCAGCGCATCAAGAGGTTTTAAGTACTGATGAACTGTAACGATCGTCTGAAAGAGGGGACCAAGATGCAGCGTGGTAAGTGGTCATAATTATATTTAATGAAACACTTTAAAACAAACAAGAAAACGAAAGCCCACAGTTCTGCCAGGTGAACACACACAAGACAGAAAACAACTACCCACAAAACCCCAAAGGAAAACAGGCTGCCTAAGTATGACTCCCAATCAGCGCCAACGATGTACAGCTGTCCCTGATTGAGAGCCATACCAGGCTAAAACAAAGAAATACAAAAACATAGAAAAAAGGACATAGAATGCCCACCCAAATCACACCCTGACCAAACCTAAATAGAGACATAAAAAGGCTCTCTCAGGTCAGGGCATGACAGTACCCCCCCAAAGGTGCGGACTCCGGCCGCAAAACCTAAACCTATAGGGGAGGCTCTGGGTGGGCATTTCTCCGTGGTGGCGGCTCTGGAGTGGGACGCAGACCCCGCCACTGGCTCACCCCACTTTGGTGGCGCCTCTAGAGCGGGGTCCCTCACCGCGGCCCCGGACTGGAGGGCGACTCTGGCTGCGCCGGACAGGCGGGCGACTCTGGCTGCGCCGGACAGGCGGGCGACTCTGGCTGCGCCGGATAGGCGCGGGCAGCTCTGGCTGCACCGGACTGGCGGGTGGCTCTGGCAGCGCCGGACTGGCGGGCGGCTCGGACTGGCGGGACTTGCAGTAGGCCTGGTTCTGGGCGCAGGCACAGGATTCACCAGGCTGGGGAGACATGCAGGAGGCCTGGCTCTGGGAGCAGGCACAGGACTCACCAGGTAAGGGAGACTTGCAGGAGGCCTGGCTCTGGGCACAGGCACAGGATCCACCAGGCTGGGGAGACATGCAGGAGGCCTGGCTCTGGGAGCAGGCACAGGACACACCAGGCTGGGGAAACTTGCAGGAGGCCTGGCTCTGGGCGCAGGCACAGGATCCACCAGGCTGGGGAGACATGCAGGAGGCCTGGCTCTGGGAGCAGGCACAGGACGCACCAGGCTGGGGAGACTTGCAGGAGGCCTGGCACTGGGAGCAGGCACAGGACTCACCAGGCTGGGGACACATGCAGGAGGCCTGGATCTGGGAGCAGGCACAGGACTCAACGGGCTGGGGAGACATGCAGGAGGCCTGGCTCTGGGAGCAGGCACAGGACTCAACAGGCTGGGGAGACCTACTGAAGGTCTGGTCCGTGGAGGAGGCACAGGATAGACTGGGCTGTGAGGGAGCACTGGAGACTCTGGGCTGAGGAGCGTCACTGGAGGCTCAGGGCTGTAGGCCGTCTCTGTAGGCTCCGGACTGTAGGCCGTCTCTGTAGGCTCTGGACTGTAGGCCGTCTCTGCAGGCTCCGGACTGTAGGCCATCTCTGCAGGCTCCGGACTGTAGGCCGTCTCTGCAGGCTCCGGACTGTAGGTCGTCTCTGCAGGCTCCGGACTGTAGGCCATCTCTGCAGGCCTCCGGGACTGTAGGCCGTCTCTGCAGGCTCCGGGACTGTAGGCCATCTCTGCAGGCTCCGGACTGTAGGCCGTCTCTGCAGAATCCGGAATCACCCCAAATCACACCCCAACCAAACCTAAATAGAGACATTAAAAGGCTCTCTCAGGTCAGGGCGTGACATGAACATAAATGATTGTTTTATACATTATGATATATTTATCTATCGGCATTGTACCGTTCTGATGCAACTGGGATGGCATAACCGTGCGCCTCTTCAAGTTCTGTAATAGCAGTTCTTTATCAATACACTCGCTCATAAACACGGCACCGGACTTCTGAGTTGCAGGCACATTGTTTTGTGGTTTTAATAAACCCATTACTCAGAGCCAGGAATTATCCGACAATTTGTGAAATCTTCCTTCAAAAGATAAACATTCAGTGGTGGCGGTCATAACTTCTTGAAAAAAGAAAGCATTGGCGATGGGAAAATTGTGTTCATTAAAAAGGTGCAAGAAAGACATCAAAGTCAGAGGTTCCAAATTAATATCCCGCTGCGATTAGGGAGAAGGGACCATTAAAAAAAAAGGAAACAGGAAATAAGCAGGACCTTGATACAAATTGTGTTGCATAGCATTTTATAGATTGCTCAGCCTCCATTCTAGTTGTGGTCAGTAAATCTGTGCTCATTCAGAAAGAAAGAAAGAAAGAAAGAAAGAAAGAAAGAAAGAAAGAAAGGAAAGAAAGAAGAGAAAGAAAGGAAAGAAAGGAGAAGAAAGAGAAGAAAGAAAGAAGAAAAAGGACTTCTGGGAATTATAATCAACGCTAAAAGAGACACCACGGTGATGAAGCATAAATCCATAACCAACACAGCAGACGGCCCCAATCTCATGCCTCGGCAATACTGCTGCTCAGAGAGGTAAACAACTGCTCCCTGCTGCAGAGAGGATTGTGTGTGTGTGTGTGTGTGTGTGTGTGTGTGTGTGTGTGTGTGTGTGTGTGTGTGTGTGTGTGTGTGTGTGTGTGTGTGTGTGTGTGTGTGTGTGTGTGTGTGGATTTGGTTGTGTGATTGTCATTTCCCTACTGCTCAGTGTGCTGATCCCAGTGTGGTTGTGTGTGTGTGTCAGGGTTGGTTATATTTCCACTGCAGAAATATGTATTCAATGTTTATGTATTCCTATTGGTTGGTGGAATATACATATCAATTAAGTGTTATGCCATTGGTCAGGCTTGTAAATGGGGGAAGATTGAGAAAGTCCATTCTTCCCAATCGGATACACTACATGGCCAAAAGCATGTGGACACGCCTTCAAAATGATTAGATTTGGCTATTTGAGCACACATCCATGCATTCACCATAGACAAACATTGGCAGTAGAATGGCCTTACTGAAGAGCTCAGTGACTTTCAACATGCCAACTTCAGTTCGTCAAGTTTTTGCTAGAGCTTTCCCGGTCAACTGTAAGTGCTGTTATTATGAAGTGGAAATGTCTAGGAGCAACAAAGGCTCAGCGGCAAAGTGGTAGGCCACACAAGCTCACAGAACGGTAGAGCCGAGTGCTGAAGCGCGTAGCACGTAAAAGTTGTCTGTCCTCGGTTGCAACTCCCACTACCGAGTTCCAAACTGACTCTGGAAACAACGTCAACAAAATAACTGTTCATCTGGAGCTTCATGAAATGGGTTTGCCAGACTGATGCCAGGAGAATGCTACCTGCCCGAATGCATAGAGCCAACTGTTAAGTTTGGTGCAGGAGGAATAATAGTCTGGGGCTGTTATTCATGGTTCGGCCTAGGCCCCTTAGTTCCAGTGAAGGGAAATCTTAACGCTACAGAACGCAATGACATTCTAGATGATTATGTGCATCCAACTTTGTGGCAACAGTTTGGGGGAGGCCCTTTCCTGTTTCAGCATGACAGTGCCCCCTAGCACAAAGCGAAGTTCATACAGAAAGGGTTTGTCGAGATCGGTGTGGATGAACATGACTGGTCTGGACAGAGCCCTGACCTCAACCCCATTGAACACCTTTGTGATGAATTCTTGTTGCTGAATGGAAGCAAGTCTCCGCAGCAATGATCTAGTGGAAAGCCTTCCCAGAAGACTGCAGGCTGTTATAGCAGCAAAGGGGGGACCAACTGCATATTAATGCCCATGATTTTGGAATGAGATGTTCAATGAGCATGTGTCCACATACTTTTGTATTTCATGCAAGCGGTAGGATACGTTCTGAAATAATGCATTCTATTTACGCATTTGGAATGTATACAAGTTCACTACGTACATTTCATGGGTATGGTACCTGTTAGATATTGGGGGGCTTCCTGTGATGTGCTTTTGTATGTATGATTGCTGTACAAGTGAGTTAGCTAGCATGCTCAAGATGTAATGGTCGCATTAGCTCTTGCTAACATACAGTTGTTTCCATGCTACAGACAAATCTGATACATGTGTGCATGAATACTCTGGAGATAATATATACGCGAGTGTGTGTGCGTGTGCGTGTGTATGTGAGTGTATTTCAGTTTGTTCTTATTGATGTAAGTGGGTGTGCATAAGGCCTTATGTGGATGTTTTTTCCATCTAAATTAAAATGTTGGGATGATCATGAACTGTACTTGTATTTATGTGCACTGACGCCTACCCTTTACCAGTTGCCTGTACATGTACAGGTAACTGCCAAAATAATGGAAACACTTGAGTATATTAGGGATAAAACGTGTGTTAAAAGCAGGTGCTTCCACACAGGTGTGGTTCCTGATTTAACTAAGCATGTAATATTCCATCATGCTTAGGGTCATGTATAAAAATGCTGGGCAGGCCATTATTTTGGCTACCATGGCTACGTCCCCATAGGATGGCCATGCCCCCATTAACAGGGCACGCATGGTCACTGAATGGTTTGATGAGAATGAAAACGATGTAAACCATATGCCATGGCCGTCTCAGTCACCAGTTCTCTGCCCAATTGAACACTCACAGTATGATTTATGATCCCCAAAGGCGACAGCTAGTTGGGATCGGACAGATAAGGAAAAATACATTACAGGCAAATGTACTTTACAATTTACATACATTTAAAACAGGAGTATTCCATTGGAGGTCCACGGCCCCATAGAGGTCCGCAGAAATACTGCAGAGGGTCCGCATATTATTTTTTATAAAATATCGCTAGAATAAACACATTTTAAATTACATACATTCAGGAGAAAAGAGGGGAACATCTTATTTCTAATGATTTCTCAACTTTATTTCTCAACTCATTGGAACTCATTACACTAACTGGAGTATCTGACATAGGTTTTGATAAAGCACCTGTGAGTACGGGTCATGGAAATGTCGCTGGCTGCTAGTATGCTTTCTTTACATGGACATGCATTTTTTGCCACCACATTGCTAACATTTTGTTTTTTTGCAAAAGTCTGTTTGGAGTGTGACCATATTACCGCCACACTGGCAGTCACGAGTCACGAGTCACGACCGCCGTCACGAGTCACGACCTCAGTCACGAGTCACGACCGCAGTCGTGAGTCACGAGTCATGACCTCAGTCAAAATGTGACCTTTGCGTCCCGGTAACTAGGCTTCTCCAAAACTGTGCTTTGATGACGCTGATGGTCATTCGTAGCCTAACGCCAGCATTAATGGCCTAGTTGTCAGCGCTCTTTTGTCCACGGCATTCAGAGTTTGAGCGGAATAGGATCACCAGTTGCACAGCGAGAACCAGCTCCTCATAGCTGATTGATGCATGGAATGAGAAGTCCATGGTGCGCAACATTTTTATAGTCTATGCTCAGCAATTGCGTGAGATAACAACATTTTCATGGCCTCTAAATTTTTTTGGAATCCCATCAGCTTTCTATAGGCTAGGCCTACTATATTTACTATCAACCTTCCTAATATTAAGCACATTGCTTCGCTTTACAACCAGTGTAGCCTACTGTACCTGGCTGGCATGAAACTAAACCGGCGGGAAAGGATTCTCCATTGACTGCTCCAGTGTAAACGGAGGACAGGTCTTCTTTTTACCCTGTCCCTGTTTCGAGACAGGTGCATGACAAAGGCCCATTCTATATCAAAACTAATTTCAAACATATATATTTACTATGTAAAGACACAGAAAATAGTCTGATGGGTGAGAATATTATCACTTGTGAATGATGCCCAGTGTGTGTAGTCTATGGCAAGAAGAAATAACAGCCTCCACTCTTCTGGGAAGGCTTTCCACTAGATGTTGGAACATTGCTGCAGGGACACATTTTTTGTGACTTTTTCAAATCACAGTCGCGTGCATCATATAGCCTAGCCCATAGGTCTATATGTTTGATAAGGTTTGTATCACAACTAGAGCGGCCAAATTACTCTTAAGTGTAGCCTATAGGCCTAGGAGGCCTTAAACATGAGCCTTCAGAGCCTAGTGAAACACGCTCTTACAAGCCATGTCATTGCGTGTGAAAACAGAGTTTTGACTGGCCACTATTTAAAAGACGAACCCAGCTTTCTCATGCTGCTATATTTATTGCTCAATTCTTAAAATAATATACAATAAGGCCACGGAATTATAAGCTAATCTTGACTGCTAAATGAACTAGTGTAGCCCACAGCCATATGGCATAGCCAGATCAGGGTACAATATAAGGGCAACTCAGAGTATGAAATAGGCTACTGTCACGTATAGTATACATGCACACCTGTCACCATGCTCACCAGCGCCTCATCAGACTCACCGGTACTCAATCACCTGCCTGATTACCATCCCTATACATGTCACTCCCTCTGATTCCTTCCCAGGCGTTATTGTTTCTGTTCCAGTGGTCTGTCTGCATGCTACTCGTGGTTCTTGTTTTGTGCTATGTTCATTTCTTCATTAAAAATACACTTCCTGAACTTGCTTCCCGACTCACTGGGACATGCTTAACACCCCGGCCGTCCAACAATCTAAACTTGATGCCCTCAATCTCACACAAATTATCAATGAACCCACCAGGTACAACCCCAAATCCGTAAACACGGGCATCCTCATAGATATCTTCATAACCAACTTGCCCTCCAAATATACCTCGCTGTTTTCAATCAAGATCTCAGCGATCACTGCCTCATTGCCTACATCCGTAATGGGTCCGCGGTCAAATGACCACCCCTCATCACTGTCAAACGCTCCCTGAAACACTTCAGCGAGCAGGCCTTTCTAATCGACCTGGCCCGGGTATCCTGGAAGGATATTGACCTCATCCCGTCAGTAGAGGATGCCTGGTCATTCTTTAAAAGTGCCTTCCTCACCATCTTAAATAAGCATGCCCCTTTCAAAAAATACTGAACCAGGAACATATATAGCCCTTGGTTCTATCCAGACGTGACTACCCTTGACCAGCACAAAAAACATCCTGTGGCGTTCTTCATTAGCATCGAATAGCCACTGTGATATGCAACTTTTTAGGGAAGTTAGGAACCAATATATACAGGCAGTTAGGAAAGCTAAGGCTAGCATTTTCAAGCAGAAATTTGTATCCTGTTACACAAACTCAAAAAAGTTCTGGGACACTGTAAAGTCCATGGAGAATAAGAGCATCTTCTCCCAGCTGCCCACTCCACTGAGGCTAGGAAACACTGTCACCACCGATAAATCCACTATAATTGAGAATTTCAATAAGCATTTTTCTACAGCTGGCCATGCTTTCCACCTGGCTACCCCTACCCCGGTCAACAGCCCTGCACTCCCCACAGCAACTCGCCCAAGCCTCCCCGATTTCTCCTTCACCCAAATCCAGATAGCTGATGTCTGAAAGAGCTGCAAAATCTGGACCCCTACAAGTCAGCGAGGCTAGACAATCTGGACCCTCTCTTTCTATAATGATCTGCCAAAATTGTTGCAACCCCTATCACGAGCCTGTTCAACCCCTCTTTCGTATCGTCTGAGATTCCCAAAGATTGGAAAGCGGCAGCGGTCATCCCCCTCTTCAAAGGGGGAGACACTCTAGACCCAAACTGCTACAGACCTATATCTATTCTACCCTGCCTTTCTAAGGTCTTCGAAAGCCAAGTTAACAAACAGATTACCAACCATTTCGAATCTCACCGTACCTTCTCCTTTATGCAATCTGGTTTCAGAGCTGGTCATGTGTGCACCTCAGCCACGCTCAAGGTCCTAAACGATATCATAACCGCCATCGATAAGAGACATTACTGTGCAGCTGTATTCATCGACCTGGCCAAGGCTTTTGACTCTGTCAATCACCACATTCTTATTGAGTCAACAGCCTTGGTTTCTCAAATGATTGCCTCGCCTGGTTTACCAACTACTTCTCTGATAGAGTTCAGTGTGTCAAATTGGAGGGCCTGTTGTCCGGACCTCTGGCAGTCTCTATGGGGGTGCCACAGGGTTCAATTCTCGGGCCGACTCTCTTCTCTGTATACATCAATGATGTCGCTCTTGCTGCTGGTGATTATCTGATACACCTCTACGCAGATGACACCATTCTGTATACTTCTGGCCCATCTTTGGACACTGTGTTAACAACCCTCCAGACGAGCTTCAATGCAATACAACTCTCCTTCCGTGGCCTCCAACTGCTCTTAAATGCAAGTAAAACTAAATGCATGCTCTTCAACCAATCACTGCCCGCACCTGCCCGCCCGTCCAGCATCACTACTCTGGACGGTTCTGACTTAGAATATGCAGATAACTACAAATACCTAGGTGTCTGGTTAGACTGTAAACTCTCCTTCTAGACTCACATTAAGCATCTCCAATTCAAAATGAAATCTAGAATCGGCTTCCTACTTCGCAGCAAAGCACTCTTCAGTCATGCTGCCAAACATACCCTCGTAAAGCTGACCGTCCTACCAATCCTCGACTTCGGCGATGTCATTTATAAAATAGCCTCCAACACTCTACTCAACAAATTGGACGCAGTCTATCACAGTGCCATCCGTTTTGTCACCAAAGCCCCATATACTACCCACCACTGTGACCTGTACGCTCTCGTTGGCTGGCCCTCGCTTCACTCTCGTTGCCAAACCCACTGGCTCCAGGTCATCTACAAGTCTCTGCTAGGTAAAGTCCCGCCTTGTCTCAGCTCACTGGTCACCATAGCAGCACCCACTCGTAGCACGCGCTCCAGCAGGAATATCTCGCAGGTAACCCCCAAAGCCAATTCATCCTTTGGCCGCCTTTCCTTACAGTTCTCTGCTGCCAATGACTGGAATGAACTGCAAAAATCACTGAAGTAGGAGACTCATATCTCCCTCACTAGCTTTAAGCACCAGCTGTCAGAGCAGCTCACAGATCACTGCACCTGTACATAGCCAGTCTGTAAACAGCCCATCCAACTACCTCATCCCCATACTGTATTTATTTATCTTGCTCCATTGCACCCCAGTATCTCTACTTGCACATTCATCTTCTGCACATCTACAATTCCAGTGTTTAATTGCTATATTGTAATTACTTTGCCATCATGGCCTATGTATTGCCTTAACTCTCTTATCTTATCTCATTTGCACTCACTGTATATAGACTTTTTTGTTTTCTTTTTTCTACTGTATTATTGACTGTATGTTTTGTTTATTCCATGTGTAACTCTGTGTTGTTGTATGTGTCGAACTGCTATGCTTTATCATGGCCAGGTCGCAGTTGCAAATGAGAACTTGTTCTCAACTAGCCTACCTGGTTAAATAAAGGTGAAATAAAAAGAAAATTAAAATATCATGTTTGTTTAGACATGCCTAAAATAAATAATGGATTTACTGTGAAGTTGTAGGCTATATTAAATGGATTTATTCGAATGATGAAAGGTAGATTTTCCAAAGGTCAGCATCAGTGGCGTGTTGGATATGCGTGGAAGCTTAGTGGCATGTAGGATATGCGTGGAAGCTCAGTGGCGTGTAGGATATGCGTGGAAGCTCAGTGGCGTGCAGGCTATGCGTGGAAGCCCGCAGATACTTTTTGTGTTTATGTTAACTAACAGACCTGCAATTATTTACATGACAGTTACCAGCTGACAAAATGTCATGACAACGAATGCCCAAGTTTGGAGTTTTTTCTGGCTAATAGGCTATGTTAGAGTTAGTTTATAATTATAACTTGGGGAGGTCAAAATAATGAAAAACTATCTACCAAATCTATTCATTTTAAAGTGTTGATTATAACACCTTGCCATTATCAATCACCTGATGATAAGACAAGACGTGAAAACAAATCAAATAAATGGGTAACATATGATAAGGGTACCTGGATCGCCAGTTTGCCTCTGCCAGTTGTGCTGGGCAAGAAAAGTCTGAAGACCCCCGATTTAAAACCTTAACATAGACATTACAGACTTATATTTAAAAAATACATTACAAAAACAAAATACAAAAATAAAATAAACAACACACTCTAAAATACAATGAAAAGTATTCAAAACGGGTTCTTCCCCATAGGAGAAAGCTTTTGGAGAAAGCTTTTACCAGGATTCAATTCCTGGTAGAATCCTCATTGGGGAAGCCTGGTTGTGGGCACAGAAAATTAAATGTCAGTCACCAGTTTGATATGAATACCATGAATGTCAAGGCCTTTGATGTGCCATTAAAGCCCCTTATAGTCAACAGTTACATACTTTGCTATGTGGTTTAGCCTTGTAATCTCTGTGACATTCACAGTTACTTAACTAAAGCAAATACGATCAAATAAATGTATTGATAAGTATATACAGTGAGGGAAAAAAGTATTTGATCCCCTGCTGATTTTGTACGTTTGCCCACTGACAAAGAAATGATCAGTCTATCATTTTAATGGTAGATTTATTTGAACAGTCAGAGACAGAATAACAACAAAAAATCCAGAAAAACGCATGTCAAAAATGTTATAAAATGATTTGCATTTTAATGAGGGAAATAAGTATTTGACCCCTCTGCAAAACATGACTTAGTATTTGGTGGCAAAACCCTTGTTGGCAATCAGAAGTCAGACATTTCTTGTAGTTGGCCACCAGGTTTGCACACATCTCAGGAGGGATTTTGTCCCACTTCTCTTTGCAGATCTTCTCCAAGTCATTAAGGTTTCGAGGCTGACGTTTGGTAACTCGAACCTTCAGCTCCCTCCACAGATTTTCTATGGGATTAAGGTCTGGATACTAGCTAGGCCACTCCAGGACCTTAATGTGCTTCTTCTTGAGCCACTCCTTTGTTGCCTTGGCTGTGTGTTTTGGGTCATTGTCATGCTGGAATACCCAACCACGACCCATTTTCAATGCCCTGGCTGAGGGAAGGAGGTTCCCACCCAAGATTTGATGGTCCATCGTCCCTTTGATGCGGTGAAGTTGTCCTGTCCCCTTAGCAGAAAAACCACCCCAAAGCATAATGTTTCCACCTCCATGTTTGACGGTAGGGATGGTGTTCTTGGGGTCATAGGCAGCATTCCTCCTCCTCCAAACACGGCGAGTTGAGTTGATGCCAAAGAGCTACATTTTTGTCTCATCTGACCACAACACTTTCACCCAGTTGTCCTCTGAATCATTCAGATGTTCATTGACAAACTTCAGACGGGCATGTATATGTGCTTTCTTGACCAGGGGGACTTTGCGGGCACTGCAGGATTTCAGTCCTTCATGGTGTAATGTGTTAACAATTGTTTTCTTGGTGACTATGGTCTCAGCTGCCTTGAGATCATTGACAAGATCCTCCCGTGTAGTTCTGGGCTGATTCCTCACCTTTCTCATGATCATTGCAACTCCACGAGGTGAGATCTTGTATGGAGCCCCAGGCCGAGAGAGATTGACAGTTCTTTTGTATTTCTTCCATTTGCGAATAATCACACCAACAGTTGTCACCTTCTCACCAAGCTGCTTGGCGTTGGTCTTGTAGCCCATTCCAGCCTTGTGTAGGTCTACAATCTTGTCCCTGACATCCTTGGAGAGCTCTTCGGTCTTGGCCATGGTGGAGAGTTTGGAATCTGATTGATTGATTGCTTCTGTGGACAGGTGTCTTTTATACAGGTAACAAACTGAGATTAGGAGCACTCCCTTTAAGAGTGTGCTCCTAATCTCAGCTCATTACCTGTATAAAAGACACCTGGGAGCCAGAAATCTTTCTGATTGAGAGGGGGTCAAATACTTATTTCCCTCATTAAAATGCAAATCAATTTATAACATTTTTGACATGCGTTTTTCTGGATTTTTTGTTGTTGTTATTCTGTCTCTCACTGTTCAAATAAACCTACCATTATAATTATAGACTGATCATTTCTTTGTCAGTGGGCAAAAGTACAAAATCAGCAGTGGATCAAATACTATTTTCCCTCACTGTATTTATATATTTTTTTATCAAAGAGTTCAAAGTTCAAAAACTTGGTCGACGTATTTAAGGTTTGCAAGAATAAAAACATAGATGAAGTTTTCTCAGAGTACGATATGAAAACAAACTCTTTATCACAATAAGTGAATTCAAAAAACACTTACTACTTACTACTTACCCAATACATGTTGACAGGATTGGTTGGACATCACCTCCAGTTTGGGAGGCAGCTAAGGGAATTTGTGCTGTAGCATTTGCTTATTCATTAAATAGAGATGCAGTAGCAGTAGATAGGTAACAAATACAGAGTGACATGTTTCAGAATTAGGTGGCATTCACACTGATTCCTTACGAGACTTGCAGTAGATTAGTCTGCTTGACGGTGTGGCTGCTGTCGGATGTACAGGGGGTTTGAGAGAGAGAGAGAGAGAGAGAGAGAGGGATTTAACATAGGAATCTGAGAAGCTGAAAGCTTCTGGATTTTGCTGATCGTGCGGCAACGTCTATAAAAACGAATGTGCAACAGGACAGGCTTGAGTAAGCGTTCCATACCTCTGCCAGTAAAACCCTTTTGTAAGGACAAAATCAATCAGTAAATTGTACTCAGCAAGTTATACACATACGGGATTACGTGTTTTTCCTAAACACAATACTTAGTGATATTAAGTGGAACCAAAGTCAAGCATCAGCAAAGAGCTGGAAAAACCATGACATCAATGGATGTTGAGTAGTTGCATCATGAAGTGGCTGTACTTCCTGTTTCTGTTAGAGTTGGTTTTCCAAGCTTCAGACATTTGATTCTAATAGTAGACTGTGGGTACTGTACGTGAGATTCTGAGCAGAACCAACTGGTTTTGTTCTATCTACACCAAAGCCCTCACATTATCAAATGCATCAAACTCCACACGTGCAATCTCACGACTGATTTAAATTGAATATTTACAATTCAGATGTTAGCCTATAACCGATGATGAATTTTAGTCTCAGAACGATATCCATAATGACTTAGTCAGACTGAGGTATTTAAACTCTTCTCTCATCCAAACTAATGGCTGTACTCACTCAACATATTAATGGGATCACCCACATAAATACAAACCAAACAAATGAGAAGAAGAACGTAGATATAACTAAGACAAAGAACCAGTCATACCACACACAGTCTCCATTGTCGTTTGCCATAAGTCTGGTATTAGACAACATCATTATTAATGACACCCGCTAACATATTTATTAACTATAAAAGCAGCACATATCCACTCCAATCAAAGGCCTACCAATAATTCCCTCTGGTCCAAGGATGCATGTGATTGGATGCAGAAGCATTGGTGCTGTGTACAGGTACAACATGTGCTGTCCAGTCAACATTATGTCAAGTAGAACGATGGGTATCACCTTGATTCAACTGTAATGGAATGACAAAGCTTCACATTATTAGAATGATGACAGAGAATTATTTGAATTATTTGAATTATTTTTGTTGTATTATCCCTTAGATAGTGTAGGCAACAGTTTCTGGCAAAGATTAATAAACTCAATAATATATATTAAAGCAACTGTACACGAGGACGTGTGATATTACGTTTTTAGCACAGATGTGCTGCGGTCGTAGTCGGAGAGGTCAGAGAGAGCAGTAGTCAGAGGTGGGAGAGAGTGGTAGGAGAGAGTAGCAGTCGGAGAGGTCGGAGAGAGCAGTAGTCAGAGGCCAGAGAGAGTGGTAGTAGAGAGTAGCAGTCGGAGAGGTCGGAGAGAGCAGTAGTCAGAGGTCGGAGAGAGTGGTAGGAGAGAGTAGTAGTCGGAGGAGAGGTCAGAGAGATCAGTAGTCAGAGGTCAGAGAGAGCAGTGGTAGGAGAGGTCAAAGAGAGTGGTAGGAGAGAGTAGTAGTCGGAGAGGTCAGAGAGCGCAGTAGTCGGAGAGGTCAAAGAGAGTAGTAGTCAGAGAGGTCAAATAGAGTGCTAGGAGAGAGTAGTAGTCGGAGAGGTCAGAGAGAGCAGTAGTCAGAGAGGTTAGAGAGCAGTAGTCAGAGAGGTTAGAGAGCAGTAGTCAGAGAGATCGGAGAGAGCAGTAGTCGGAGAGAGCAGTAGTCGGAGAGAGCAGTAGTCGGCGAGAGCAGTAGTCAGAGAGATCGGAGAGAGCAGTAGTCGGCGAGAGCAGTAGTCAGAGAGATCGTAGAGAGCAGTAGTCACAGAGCGCAGTAGTCGGAGAGATCGGAGAAGCAAACAGCGATGTTTGTTCATGTCACGCCCTGACCTAAGAGAGCTGTTTTTTTCTGTTTAGTTAAGTCAGGGTGTGATAGGGGGTGGGCATTCTATGTTTGTGTTTCTATGTTTTGGCCGGGTATGGTTTCCAATCAGAGGCAGCTGTCTATCATTGTCTCTGATTGGAAGCCATACTTAGGCAGCCTTTTCCCACTTGGTTTGTGTGGGTAGTTGTTTTCTGTTTCGTTTAGGTTACCTGACAGTCCCTGCTGTTGCCAACCATGTGCTAGAATAGATTATATAATATCTAGATGTTTTTTACAGTGGAGAGAAAGTTCATGAATTTCCTGGCCTCGGCCGATAGGTCAGTGGATGTGCAATGATTTGTCAGTTAGAACAGCAAACGACAAGCTTAGTTTTGCATTATAGGCCTACCTAGATGCAAACTGCTTTTTTTAGCACGGCTTAGAATACGTCTCAAACAATCACAGTCTTGTTTTGACCAATCAGTTTTAGAACATTTTATTAAATACATTTACTGTAGGAGCTTCTAATAAAACAGACAATTCATTGAGTTAATGGTCATACCATGTTTTTATTGCATAGTAATAACGAGACAACTGACAAAATAATTCAAATCAAATGATATTTCACAGTCAATCTCAGGTAATCAGAAAGATAATTTGCTACTGATATTGCTTTAATATCACATACAGCTCAACGTTATCAAAACAACGCCTGTAAGCAATTATATCTAGGAAGCCATTTAATTTATAGGCATTTAATTTCACATCAATTTGATGTAATCTTGTCCTGGAATGTGCTCATTAACTTTTGCGTTGTTATTTAGTTGTAGTAAATTTACAAAAGCAATTATTTTCTCAAGCTCAATGGCTTTCCTGATTACTTCAAATGATACCGTATTTAAATCAATTCATTTTAACGTTTTTTATTACTTTGCCTCTGTATACAATTTGGTTCACTTCTTTAAGTTAATATGGTTGTTTATGAAAAATCTATTGAATTTTGCATGCCCTTATGCAATACAATATGTATAGCAACCCAATATATGAATTTCTAAAGTGTGTTCACCAACAGCCATTTTCTTTTTCGAGGGATCTAGTTTTACTATCAAAGACACTCCTAGTCGGTGCATTTATTCTTCAAAATGCTCAAATGTACATCGATTACGATGTTCTCAACAGGTTCGTTGTATCACTAGCCCTTCAGAGTTGTCGTACTGTATCTATTCATTATCTTTAATCATATGTCCTACCATACTGTAAGGTTCTGTATTTATTTTCTTAGTCAACCTTGTGTTCTTTTTCTTTGTGTTCTTGAACGTAGCCCTGTCTTTCATTTGTGTTTATTGGTTTCACCTGTGTTAGTTACTCACCTGGTCTCATCAGCTCCTTATTTAGTTCAGTTCATTCTGTTTGTGCCTTTGTGAGGTATTGTTCATTTTTGACTCTACTAAGCCTTTTCCCAGCTCGTTCGTGAGAACCAGTTATAGCCTTCAGTCCTAGTTTTGATTCACCTGCCTGTTTGCCTACTTGTGTATGACCATTACCTGCCTGTGACCACGATTCCTGCCTTCTGCGAAATAAACACCTACCGCGCCCTGCGTGTGACCTTTCTCTCCCTGAGTATTCATTACACATACACTTACTTAAGATGAGCCACTATCAACACAGACTGACAATGTGCAGACATGTGGGCATTTAAATTGTAACGGACACTTCTATAAACAGTATAATGGTTAACGTACACTGCCAAAATGAGAGGTAATTGCAGGACAGCCAAGGTCCAGAAGCAACCATTCTCCATCTGCGTTAAGAATAGTGTCCATGTTCATATTAATTCTTTTTTCAAAAGATACAAATATTAATGTATTTGTTTAGGTTTTCTACCCTTTTTTGATTGCACACCATTAGAAATGGATCTAATTCAACCAGTTCCCTTGATCCTATGACTTTTCTACACTCCCCTTCACCATAGCCAAACATAGAAATAGTATAACAGAAAATAGCAACCTTTATTCACAGTAATCTTAAACCAAACCTGTCTCATTAACTTCAAATAACAACTCAAGTCTGTCCTTCATTCCTCTTTTTGAATCGTACTGTAGCCTTCTAGAAATACTCTTCCTTCCAGCTTGCCATGTGTTGTTGTTTACTAGATACCTACCACTGACTGCCACAGTGGATGACCCTTTTCACGGCTTAACCTCCTGTCTGTCTGACAGGAATCAGTACCATGCTGCCAGCTGAATCTGACTCGCATGATTACAAAGATCCCCCATGGGTCTCGTGTGTTCTATATTTGGATTCAACAGAGTAATTATTTTCAAATCTATGTTCGAGTCAGCAAAAAAATGACATTGGTGTATGATTACGGCAAGTTTTGTAACTACCCATAACGCAACTGGTTTATGCTGTGAGTCAATCACAAACCCTCTTTAATGACATGAATGGAAACAACAACATTGTGAAATATACCACAATGTAGTCCCTGAACTATGAACAGTATCAAAGAGACAAGGTGTATTACAACACGTTATTACAACACGTTATTATTAAGATATGTTCATCCTGCTTCCTGCATAGTAGCATTCCTCAGAACCATGTTCTTCCTCCTTCCTGCATAGTAGCATTCCTCAGAACCATGTTCTTCCTGCTTCCTGCATAGTAGCATTCCTCAGAACCCTGTTCTTCCTGTTTCCTGCATAGTAGCATTCCTCAGAACCATGTTCTTCCTCCTTCCTGCACAGTAGCATTCCTCAGAACCATGTTCTTCCTGCTTCCTGCATAGTAGCATTCCTCAGAACCATGTTCTTCCTCCTTCCTGCATAGTAGCATTCCTCAGAACCATGTTCTTCCTCCTTCCTGCATAGTAGCATTCCTCAGAACCATGTTCTTCCTGCTTCCTGCATAGTAGCATTCCTCAGAACCCTGTTCTTCCTGCTTCCTGCATAGTAGCATTCCTCAGAACCATGTTCTTCCTCCTTCCTGCACAGTAGCATTCCTCAGAACCATGTTCTTCCTGCTTCCTGCATAGTAGCATTCCTCAGAACCATGTTCTTCCTCCTTCCTGCATAGTAGCATTCCTCAGAACCATGTTCTTCCTCCTTCCTGCATAGTAGCATTCCTCAGAACCATGTTCTTCCTGTTTCCTGCATAGTAGCATTCCTCAGAACCATGTTCTTCCTCCTTCCTGCACAGTAGCATTCCTCAGAACCATGTTCTTCCTGCTTCCTGCATAGTAGCATTCCTCAGAACCATGTTCTTCCTCCTTCCTGCATAGTAGCATTCCTCAGAACCATGTTCTTCCTCCTTCCTGCATAGTAGCATTCCTCAGAACCATGTTCTTCCTGCTTCCTGCATAGTAGCATTCCTCAGAACCCTGTTCTTCCTGCTTCCTGCATAGTAGCATTCCTCAGAACCATGTTCTTCCTCCTTCCTGCACAGTAGCATTCCTCAGAACCATGTTCTTCCTGCTTCCTGCATAGTAGCATTCCTCAGAACCATGTTCTTCCTCCTTCCTGCATAGTAGCATTCCTCAGAACCATGTTCTTCCTCCTTCCTGCATAGTAGCATTCCTCAGAACCATGTTCTTCCTGTTTCCTGCATAGTAGCATTCCTCAGAACCCTGTTCTTCCTCCTTCCTGCACAGTAGCATTCCTCAGAACCATGTTCTTCCTCCTTCCTGCATAGTAGCATTCCTCAGAACCATGTTCTTCCTGCTTCCTGCATAGTAGCATTCCTCAGAACCCTGTTCTTCCTCCTTCCTGCATAGTAGCATTCCTCAGAACCATGTTCTTCCTCCTTCCTGCACAGTAGCATTCCTCAGAACCATGTTCTTCCTGCTTCCTGCATAGTAGCATTCCTCAGAACCATGTTCTTCCTCCTTCCTGCATAGTAGCATTCCTCAGAACCATGTTCTTCCTCCTTCCTGCATAGTAGCATTCCTCAGAACCATGTTCTTCCTCCTTCCTGCATAGTAGCATTCCTCAGAACCATGTTCTTCCTCCTTCCTGCATAGTAGCATTCCTCAGAACCATGTTCTTCTTCCTTCCTGCATAGTAGCATTCCTCAGAACCACGTTCTTCCTCCTTCCTGCATAGTAGCATTCCTCAGAACCATGTTCCTCCTGCTTCCTGCATAGTAGCATTCCTCAGAACCATGTTCTTCCTGCTTCCTGCATAGTAGCATTCCTCAGAACCATGTTCTTCCTCCTTCCTGCATAGTAGCATTCCTCAGAACCATGTTCTTCTTCCTTCCTGCATAGTAGCATTCCTCAGAACCATGTTCTTCCTGTTTCCTGCATAGTAGCATTCCTCAGAACCATGTTCTTCCTCCTTCCTGCACAGTAGCATTCCTCAGAACCATGTTCTTCCTGCTTCCTGCATAGTAGCATTCCTCAGAACCATGTTCTTCCTCCTTCCTGCATAGTAGCATTCCTCAGAACCATGTTCTTCCTCCTTCCTGCATAGTAGCATTCCTCAGAACCATGTTCTTCCTGCTTCCTGCATAGTAGCATTCCTCAGAACCCTGTTCTTCCTGCTTCCTGCATAGTAGCATTCCTCAGAACCATGTTCTTCCTCCTTCCTGCACAGTAGCATTCCTCAGAACCATGTTCTTCCTGCTTCCTGCATAGTAGCATTCCTCAGAACCATGTTCTTCCTCCTTCCTGCATAGTAGCATTCCTCAGAACCATGTTCTTCCTCCTTCCTGCATAGTAGCATTCCTCAGAACCATGTTCTTCCTGTTTCCTGCATAGTAGCATTCCTCAGAACCCTGTTCTTCCTCCTTCCTGCACAGTAGCATTCCTCAGAACCATGTTCTTCCTCCTTCCTGCATAGTAGCATTCCTCAGAACCATGTTCTTCCTGCTTCCTGCATAGTAGCATTCCTCAGAACCCTGTTCTTCCTGCTTCCTGCATAGTAGCATTCCTCAGAACCATGTTCTTCCTCCTTCCTGCACAGTAGCATTCCTCAGAACCATGTTCTTCCTGCTTCCTGCATAGTAGCATTCCTCAGAACCATGTTCTTCCTCCTTCCTGCATAGTAGCATTCCTCAGAACCATGTTCTTCCTCCTTCCTGCATAGTAGCATTCCTCAGAACCATGTTCTTCCTCCTTCCTGCATAGTAGCATTCCTCAGAACCATGTTCTTCCTCCTTCCTGCATAGTAGCATTCCTCAGAACCATGTTCTTCTTCCTTCCTGCATAGTAGCATTCCTCAGAACCACGTTCTTCCTCCTTCCTGCATAGTAGCATTCCTCAGAACCATGTTCCTCCTGCTTCCTGCATAGTAGCATTCCTCAGAACCATGTTCTTCCTGCTTCCTGCATAGTAGCATTCCTCAGAACCATGTTCTTCCTCCTTCCTGCATAGTAGCATTCCTCAGAACCATGTTCTTCTTCCTTCTTGCATAGTAGCATTCCTCAGAACCATGTTCTTCCTCCTTCCTGCATAGTAGCATTCCTCAGAACCATGTTCTTCCTGCTTCCTGCATAGTAGCATTCCTCAGAACCCTGTTCTTCCTGCTTCCTGCATAGTAGCATTCCTCAGAACCATGTTCTTCCTCCTTCCTGCATAGTAGCATTCCTCAGAACCATGTTCTTCCTCCTTCCTGCATAGTAGCATGCCTCAGAACCATGTTCTTCTTCCTTCCTGCATAGTAGCATTCCTCAGAACCACGTTCTTCCTCCTTCCTGCATAGTAGCATTCCTCAGAACCATGTTCTTCCTCCTTCCTGCATAGTAGCATTCCTCAGATCCATGTTCTTCTTCCTTCCTGCATAGCAGTATTCCTCAGAACCATGTCTCTTCAGGGGAGATATGTGGTATTGAGTTGGGATGGCAAGTGTATGTAATGTAATGTATGCTAATTTAGCAGACACTTTCATCCAAAGTGACTTACAACAGTGTACGCATCCATTGTCGAATTGATCCCATGACCCTGGTGTTACTAGTACCAAACTCTTAACCGCTGAATGTGCCAGACTCCGGCACCCACAGTGTATATTTACATATGTGTAAAACGTCATTAATAATGCCTTCGATGGTATCACACAGGAGCAGCATGTTATGCCAGTGAGAGAGGCTGTGGTAGATTTAATTTCCACAGTACAGTGCATTCGGAAAGTATTCAGATCCCTTACATTTTTCCACCTTTTGTTACGTTAGAGTTTTACTCTAAAATGGATTAAATGTTTTTTCCCCCCCCTCATCAATCTACACACAATACCCATATTTATAAATCAAAAACTTTTTTGGGGGGGTGGGTGGAAAATGTATTAAAAAAATAATATAATGAAATATCACATTTACATAAGCATTCAGCCACTTTACTCAGTACTTTGTTGAAAGTATCACACTTGTATCACAGTATCACACTATCACACTTGCAACAAAAGTTGTGAATGGTTCATAGCAGGTGGATGCAGGAATGTCAGTAAAATGACATATTTCAGAATCCCAGAATCTTGACCAGGCTGCTCTGGAATCCTGTTCTGGAATCCTGCCGAGAATATGCTGTATCACCTTACCATAGAAGTAGAAAACATCAATCATTCACCAGACGGGCTACTTACTTAAATAATTCCATTGTCCTGTCATAAAAATGTCATAATCTGCTTCTGAGTGTGGCTTTATAATGTGATAGATGCTTCTGTAGGGGGCAAGTGTCTGTTCTAGGATCAGCTTGGATGGTGTCACTTTCTGACACTGTAATGTCGACTGGAAAAGGCCTGGCCATCAATATCCCGTATGTGTCTTTGCTCTCCGCTTCCATGACTCTCAGTGATGACATCATCATGGCAGAAAGGTTAATTTGTTGAGTAAGCCACTCCAACAGGGCTGTTCAAACTCAGCCTCCAAACCTCACTCCTTTCTTCTGATTGCTTTAGGGGTTAATAGGCCTCCAAATTGTCTCATCATTTTAACGACTTATCTTATCACCCCCCGTCACAACACTTATGCCTGCAACCAAATAATAGATGACCTTGCTTATCCTGGGAATTATGCGCAGACATCCGCCGCCACCGCCGTGCTTCCTTTTCCATTCTTATCTCTATTAAAAAAAATTAACTGTTGGTGCACCAACTCGACTTGGTGCATACGTCTTTTCCAGGATGTGTACGTCTTATCCAAGATTCCAATTTGAAATCGTTTGGCCTCTTTTTTTCTCCTCTCTCTCCATATGCATACAGAAGGAGGAAATTATTTGTCAAAGTGAATGTCATCTAATTTAGTTCTGCCTAAGCCTGTGCTCTGATATGATCTCCTTAGCTGGTCTCAGCCAAGGTTCCTGTCTAGATGTATTATCCGTCCTTTTTAAGATCTCAATCTACAGAGAGCTAACGTTTTAGCTTTTTTTCTTAACCCTGCATTTTATTACATCGAGGGCGTCTGACTAATGCAATGCACCATTGGCCCACCGCCACATGCCAATTTATAACGCGATCGCTCACCCTGCTCCATGCATACCAAGTAATGTCGGTTTGTTGTATTATTGGCTTCTACGCATGCTGTCTCTCTCTCTCTCGTCTTTCTCTCTCTGTCTCTCTCTCTCTCTCTCTGTCTCTCTCTCTCTCTCTCTCTCTCTCTCTCTCTCTCTCTGTCTCTCTCTCTCTTTCATCCCCCCCCTCTCTCTGTCTCTCTCTTTCATTCCCTCTCTCTCTCTCTCTTTCTCTCTCTCTCTCTCTTTCATTCCCCCTCTCTCTCTCTCTCTTTCATTCCCTCTCTCTCTCTCTCTCTCTCTCTCTCTCTCTTTCATCCCCCCCTCTCTCTGTCTCTCTCTTTCATTCCCTCTCTCTCTCTCTCTCTCTCTCTCTCTCTCTCTCTCTTTCATCCCCCCCTCTCTCTGTCTCTCTCTTTCATTCCCCCTCTCTCTCTCTCTCTCTCTCTCTCTGTCTCTCTCTCTCTCTCTCTCTCTCTCTCTCTCTCTCTCTCCAGACAGAAATTGTAATAATAGCTGTACACATAGAGCTCTTAGAATTGGTCAAGAGGAGGGGAATACAGAAGAGGCTGATTCATACAAATACAGAACCAGCTGGATATGATCAAATACAGAACCAGCTAGATATGATCAAATACAGAACCAGCTAGATATGATCAAAATCAAAACCAGCTGGATATGATCAAATACAGAACCAGCTGGATTCTATCAAATACAGAACCAGCTGTATATGATCAAATACAGAACCAGCTGGATATGATCAAATACAGAACCAGCTGGATATGATCAAATACAGAACCAGCTGGATATGATCAAATACAGAGCAAGCTAGATATGATCTAATACAGAACCAGCTGGATATGATCAAATACAGAACCAGCTGGATTCTATCAAATACAGAACCTGCTGGATATGATCAAATACAGAACCAGCTGGATTCAATCAAATACAGAACCAGCTGGATATGATCAAATCAGAACCAGCTGGATGTGATCAAATACAGAACCAGCTGGATATTATCAAATACAGAACCAGCTGGATATGATCAAATACAGAACCAGCTAGATATGATCAAAATCAGAACCAGCTAGATATGATCAAAATCAGAACCAGCTGGATGTGATCAAATACAGAACCAGCTGGATTCTATCAAATACAGAACCAGCTTGATATGATCAAAATCAGAACCAGCTGGATATGATCAAATACAGAACCAGCTGGATATGATCAAAACAGAACCAGCGGATATGAGGAGTGATCAAATACAGCAACAATTGGATATGAGAAGTGATCAAATGCAGAACCAGCTGGATACAATGAGTGGTCAAATACAAATCCAGCTGGATATGAGGAGTGATCAAATACAGAACCAGCTGGACATGAGGAGTGAACCAGCTGGATATCAAATGTATAGATAATTGAATGTACCCATGAAACATACTAGTCATAAGTACATTAAGGATAAACTGTATATGACTGTGTTTGAGTGCATATAGAATACGTGTGTATTTTTGTGTGTGTATGTGTGTGTGCATTCAAGTGTGTGCGTGTGTCTGATTGCAATACAGTATGGCCAATTCCGGAGTGGGTTAATTAGCCAAGTTCCTTCATTAGCGCTTATCTTCTGGTAGTCTCAGCCAGTGCATTGTGGAGATGTGGTCTGTCTTACTCCAATAAAACACTCAGTTAGCAAGACCGGAACATGGCTAAGTTAACATGAAGAGAAGTTTCTTAATGATAGAGGTTTATTGAAGACAAATCATGTATTTATTATCTTACCACCACCCCACTCATATTTGTCTGTTTACTTGATAGTGTATGTTGAACTCAAGGGAAAACAACTTAAACTAATATGAGTACTAGACCATTCAGTACAAGATTTCACATGAAGTACTTCTTTGATATATACATCACAACTGATGTTTCATGCTTTAAATTCCTTCTTTGTGCGTCAATGACTTTAGAAAGACCTTAACCTTCCATTCCAAGCCTTGATGAGGTTTTCAATCACCATCATTACACACAATGAACCAAGATTTTACCCCCCCACCACAAAAAAATAAAAGATTCACGGGGCTTGAAATGTCACCCATGAGAATTATACATATCTCATGGTAATGCGGCTTAATGAACTGCAAGCACCTATTTTTACATTTGTTATTTTCACTCCCTGTGAAAATGTCAGTAGTCTCGACTCACAATGTGCCTGCTTGGCGTTCATACTGCCTCATCTGAACAGATGCATTTAAATATCAGTCTATTAGTTAAATGGACACAAATGCAGCTGTCACTAAATAGCAGGCATCTGGACTCAGTGCTTCAGCGCGTGCCAGAGATATCTCGGCATCGTCCAATATAATGGCAACGAGAGCATGTTTGTGCTTTATCTCAAACCTTAAAAATCGCTTTTGCCATGAAGCTGTCTGCCTTTATAACAGCCGTATAATTGGGATTGAAGTATCTTCAGAAAGTATTCTTACCCCTTGACTTATTCCACCTTTTGTGTTACAGCCTGAATTCAAAATTGAAAAAATATATTTTTTTTTTCATCCATCTACACACAATAACTCATAAAGACAAAGTGAAAACATGTTTTTAGACATTTTGGCAAATGTATTGAAAATAAAATATAGAATAGCTCATTTACATACTTATTCACACCCCTAAGTCAATACATGTTAGAGTCACTTTTGGCAGTGGTTACAGATGTGCGTTTTTTGAGGTAAGTCTCTAAGAGCTTTGCAAACCTGGATTGTACAATATTTGCACATTATTACTTAAAAAATTCTTCAAGCTCTGTCTAGTTGGTTGTTGATCATTACTAGACAGCCATGTTCAAGTCTGTACCTAGGCCACTCAGGAACAATGTCATCTTGGTAAGAAACTCCAAGAGTATATCCATGTGTTTTAGGTCATTGTCCTGCAGAAAATTGTATTTGTCTCCCAGTTTCTGTTTGAAAGCAGACTGAACCAAGTTTTCCTCTAGGATTTTGCCTGTGCTTAGCTCTATTCTGTTTATTTTTTATCCTAAAACATAACTCCCTAGTCCTGGCTGATGACAAGCAAGTGATGTTTTGTGTTGGATTTGACCCACATATAATACTTGTTTTCAGCACATGAAGGTAATTTCTTTGTCACTTTTTTGGCAGTTTTACATTTGTGCCTTATTGCAAAAAGAATGCATGTTTTGGAATATGTTTATTCTGAACAGGCTTCCTTTCGCTCTGTCATTTTGGTTAGTATTGTGGAGTAACTACAATGTTGTTGATCCATCCTGAGTTTTCTCTTATCACAGCCATTTAAAGTCACCATGATGAAATCCCTGAGCGGTTTCCTTCCTCTCCGTCAACTGAGTTAGAAAGAACACCTGCATCTTTGTAGTGACTGGGTGTATTGATAAACCATCCAAAGTTTAATTAAAAACTTCACCATGCTCAAAGGGTTATTCAATATAAGATATATATATATATATATATATATATTTTTTTTCTTCTACTAATAGGTGCTCTTCTTTGGAAAACCTCCCTGGTCTTTGTGGTTGAATCTGTGTTTGAAATTCACTGCTCAGCCGAGGGACCTTACAGATAATTGTATGTGCGGGAAACAGAGATGAGGTAGTCTTTCAAAAATCATGTTAAACATTATTATTGCACACAGAGTGAGTCCACAGCACAGATTCATGCAGGCTCAGTTGGTAGAGCATAGCACTTGCAATGCCAGGTTTGTGGGTTTGATTCCCAAGGGAGACCAGTATGAAAAGTATAAAAATGTATGCACTCAGTCTGGATAAGAGAGTCAGGTAAATGTAAGTATGTAAGTATGTAAGGGGAGGGATATATTGTTCTTTTTCTATGTCTTGCTATTGTTTTTCTGTTTTTGTGGGAGGGGTATTAGAGGACAACTGGAGGTCTATTTAGAGTTAGTATGGATAAGTATTTCAAAATGGTGGTAAGAACAGTGATAAGTATTTCAAAATGGTGGTAAGAACAGTGATAAGTATTTCAAAATGGTGGTAAGAACAGTGATAAGTATTTCAAAATGGTGGTAAGAACAGTGATAAGTATTTTAAAATGGTGGTAAGAACAGTGATAAGTATTTCAAAATGGTGGTAAGAACAGTGATAAGTATTTTAAAAATGGTGGTAAGAACAGTGATAAGTATTTTAAAATGGTGGTAAGAACAGTGATAAGTATTTTTAAATGGTGGTAAGAACAGTGATAAGTATTTTAAAATGTAACCCATCATGCTAATTGGTGAATTAAGTATAGCTAGCTATAATTCCAATGGTTTGGCTGATAATAAGAAAAAAAGAGCAGTTTGTACATGGCTAAAGGAAAGGATTACCATATTTATTGTCTTTCAAAAACTCATTCAATATCTTCTGATGAAGTGGCCTGGGAAAAATAATGCCAGTCATGGGTTAAGAAAATCAAAAGGTATTATGATCCTACTCAAAAACTATTTGGATATTGAGGTACTATCCGTTTAAATAATCCGTTGTATTGCCTTGAATATACTGCATGATGATAAACAGTTATGGCTCATAAATCTATATGGACTGAATAATGAATGACTATCCAAACTTAATTTGAAAACATTTATAAAAATCTAATCAGTCTGCAAGATACAAATAACTATATTATAATGCTACGAGACTACAATAATGTTGTATGTATGTCAATGGACCATAAAGTCAATCATACTACTGTGACCCTCTGGCACTCAAAGAGATTACAAATATTATGGACACATTAGAATTGATGGATATTTGGAGGCTTAAAAACCCAGACCTGGTAAGATAATACAGCTAGTTAGATTGATTATTTTCTGGTATTCTTTTCTATGGTGGTAAAGTGAATAAAGTTGAGGGTGAGGATCGAATGCGATCAGACCATCAGTTTATAGCCCTCCATGTAAGTATGACAGATTTTTTGGAGAAATCCTCATCTCACCAACAGAGATTTTGAATGAGAAAGTAAAATATTTTAAACAATGTTCATCTTACCTACTTTACACTACGTTTTATGATATTCTCTCTCCCCCCCCCCCCCCCCCTTTCTGCGACAGAGAACACATCTTGTGAAGGCCTAATTACAAATGACGAACTATGGTTAGCAATTGATTATTTTCAGATGGGGAAAATCCGAGGTGATGATGGCATTCCAACAAACTTTTTATGAAGTACTGAAAGATACATTACTATCATGTTTTTTAATTACTCATATATAAATGGAAAACTGTCGGACACACAAAAAGAGGAACAGATAGCTCTCCTACTGAAGCAGGAGCCAGGGCTACAAACAATATACTATTAACCATTTTTGGGGGGTAAAAAATGTACAAGAAGGGAATAATATTTATGAAAGAGTGATTGATGTTTCCATGGTGAATTATTAGTTTCACGTTCATTCTTGGGCTAGCTAGCCTACTGGCGCGGGAGAGATCGCATTTTTTTAATCATACATTGTTAGACAGGTAGGGTTTTTTCAACCCCCGACTGTTGCAAAACAAATAGTAGCACTGTTAATTACGAGGTCGCATTGCATAGCAAACACTAGGCTAGAAGCTAGCTGAATAGTTTGTTGCTAGGAAATCTGGCAATATGACAACCGAATTCCAAAATATCAGTTGCTGAAAACAGCTGGTCAAACTGTAAAGATGTGGGATGATTTGACAGCTTTAGCGGTGAAGGGGAAAGGAGAAATTCATGTTCATTGCTCACCACATCTCAGATGCTCCCAAATATGTCTCTGCAAAAACAAATCAATGCTAGCTAGTTTTTCCCTCGTTGGACCTGCATTTACAAGGTATCCAATTTCAGTTTATGTAGCTGTTGGATTAGCTTTCTGTAACTTTGTAGCATTGTACTGTATAGGCGCATATTGCGTTACAATTGCAAGGTTTCCCGAAATCTTCTCCAACTGTCCTGTTATCTGGTTTTAATTTCCATTCTGAATTGCCCTTCTAGACAATAATTTTCAGTAGTTGCTATGGGCACTGCCAAACAACGGAAGTGATGGATTCGACTTCCGCTTTTCTTCCCTGCTGCAACACTCCAGTGGCAAACTTGCCGCAAGTTGCCGGAGTATATTATTAGAAAGAGTACATTTATAGTGCATAAAAGTAAAATAAACAAGTACAAGTGTAACAATAAACTATCGGCTACATAGCCTAACTATAAAACGTTTGTTAGCACCCACACACTAGAAGAAAGTTTAACGTTTATCGTACAGTCCTACACCTGTCAATGAGCTGATCAACACATCCTACTGCATGCTATCCATTAATAAGGTGGTAAAAAGACCATCAGTGCGTTCAGGGTGTGTTCATTGTCATAGTGACAACTGCCAACTGGCAAATGTACATGTAGTCCTAATGAAAAATAATATAGTAACTCATATTTAAATGTAGCAATTCAACCACAAACTGACCTTTAGCCTGCACATCTACTAAAGCATGTCAATACAATTCCTTTGGGTCTTCTTCTCCACTGTGCTCGTCTCTTGGTCTGTCCTGTGCAAATTGAAATGCATTAGCCAAACAATGTTATCATAACCGGCCAAAGGTGATCACACCAACTCATTTTCTCTCCTCAATTTTCCCCAACAGTTCATTTGACTATGCTGTAGGCCTTTTGCATTCAGCAAGAGTACATCTGCTTCTTTCCCCAGAATAGGGTATTAGGCCTAGTATAAAAAAGTATCTAAATAAATGTCCTATAGCTTTTGTAGCTAATAGCTTTTCCAGGGATTTCACAAGAAGAGGATTGACGTATTGCACAGGAACAGCTAGAAGAGAGAGGCTAGTGGTGTGTAGCCGAAGTAAGAAGCTAAGTATTAGCTAAATATAAGACCGTTCATTACCTAAATGTTAGTGCTATGTAGGGTAAATACTTAGACCAGTCGAAGTGCAAGAAATATATTAATAAAATGCTATGGTAGATGTGTTTATTCCTCCATGCTTTGCTCTTTGGTACCACAGCACGCAACACTCAACTATTGATTAAGCCTAGGCCTACGTTTTTAGACAAAAATAGTTAGTCTACCTTGGCTACAACAACACAGTGCAATGAGGAATTTATTATTGTTATCAAGTGAAACACAGTTATTGCACATAGACTGTAAACAGCAGTGATGTAGGCTAATTTGAATAACCGGTCACGGGTCCTGTTTTGTTTCATGCCTAAATAACTGTGGTCTGAGGCACTGCCTCACAGTGCTAAAGGTGTCACTACAGGCCCGGGTTCGGTCCCGGGCTGTATCACAACTGGCCGGGATCTGGAGTCCCATAGGGCGGAGCACAATTGACCCAGCGTCGTCTGAGTTAGGGAAGGGTTTGGCCAGGGTAGAGGCCGTCATTGTAAATAAGAAGTTGTTCTTAACTGACTTGCCTAGTTAAATAAAGGTGAAATAATCAGACTAGGCCTGATTATGTAACCTTTTGGATCAGTTTTGGGTCAAATCTGGATAGTTTACAAGGTCCAGAAAGGTACATTAGCAGTCCAGTCTTATGGTGTATTTTGTCAAGATTGTAGCCTATTGGTGGTAAGATAGTGCTACTATAGGAAAAGATGGGCTTCTTCTGTCCTTCTCTCTGTCCGTTAATGCTGTAGCCTATTTTACATTCAGCAAGCAAGAGCAAGCGTTCATCTCTCATCCAATAGGCTATTAGTAGATATAATATGTGTAAATAAGTGTCCAACAAGCTTTTGTAGTCTGGCTTTTCCTGGGACTCCACAATATTTAAAAAAAGTTTTATCAGATAACGAAATCATAGGTAGCCTATGTGCGCTCCTGAGGCTGCGCTGAGCGCGCTCCTTCCCTGTCCCCTGGCACGCAGCTCCGAAAAGCTACCCCATTGATTACTTTTTTAAAGGACAATGAATATATGCTACCTAGGCTACAACAACACAATGTAATGAAGAATGTTATTACTGTTTTCAAGTTAGTACAAAACTCTAGTTTAAGCTGTAAACTGCACTGAATTAGATACAGTGATGGCACCGGAGGGGAAGGCTGCCGTCTTATCGGCTCTTAACCAACCATGCTATTTTGTTTGTTTTTCTGCATTGTTCGTGACTTGTTTTGTACATAATGTTGCTGCTACCGTCTCTTATGACCGAAAAGAGCTTCTGGACATCAGAACTGCGATTACTCACCTCAAACTGGATGAAGAGTTCTTCTTCAATGAGTCGAACGGGAGGGATATAATACAGACAACTGACCAGGCCCAGATCCACTTTTTTCGCTGGAAAAGGAAACGCAGATTTCGCAGAAAGAGATTAGGGTGCCTTGTGAGGATCAGGCGACGAGTGGCTAATTTGCCCATGCCTTTGTCCTGCTAGCTAGCGTTCAATCGCTGGAAAATAAATGGGACTTAGTGAAAGCATGTTTATCCTACCAACAGGACATTTAAAATTGTAATATCTTATGTTTCACCGAGTCGTGGCTGAATGATGACATTAAGAACATATAATAGAGTACTTTGTTTTGTTTTCATTTTTTTGAATTGACATATCTTTGTATATTTCCATAAAAATGATGCCAGCTGATTCATGATTTAGACCGGCTGAGAAACGTTGCCTGCCTGTCTGTCTCATCCCAACTCCCGACACATTCATTACTATGGGACAGCTAGAGATCGAATTTCATTATTGAAGCAATGTTGCAATGTCAGAGAGAGGTGTATACAAGGTGTATACAAATCTCCGCTGTTGAAAATGATATTTTAGTCTAAAATAAATGTGAGAAAATGTCTAGATGCTTTTTATAGTGAAGATCAAGTTTATATATTGCCTAGCTGGGCCGATGAGACGGTGAATTGCTCAGTCAGATGGAAGAGAGTAAATAGGCATTTTAACATCATAGATTTAGCGGTAACTTTTGGAATAGACACCGTCTGGAATGCGGTTTTAACCAATCAGCATTCAGGATTAGAACCACCCATTGTATAATATGTAATCATATCAGGGTTCAGAAGAACCAGCAAACTGTATTGTTAGGGGATGTTAAAAAACACCATCAGTCAATGGGAAATAATCATTATAGTCTTGGGTAAAGTATTTATTTTATAGGGTAGTATTGGTAGAAAAAAGTTACAAATAGGGAGTGGATGAGCTAGCCTCCAATCATTCCACCAACAGAGCCTGAGAGAGAGGGTACTTGGACAGGGGCCCAGCAAGCTAAAGGTTGGCCAGCTATAAATAGTCATGATAGAGGGAGTAGTGTTGGTGGTTGAGAGGCCTGGGCTGGTAGGTACTATTATTAAGTCAAGGAGGGAGAGTTGAGAGCTCTCCCGCTTTCTATGTCACCTTTGGCTCCCTGTCCACCGCAGACCTACCTCTTCACACTCTGGAGTCGGCATAATTGGCTGTTTCAATGCCTGGGGAAATGTATCCAAGTAGACAAGGATGAAATAAAATAAATAAATAAAGCTGTATGTTATTCTGTCTGTAAGTTTCAAAATGCTGATCAAGATGAGGTTTGGTTCATGATTTACTGTGTGCTTAATCCTGGCTCTTAAAGTGGAGATGTGTTGAAGGTAAATAAATGCAGGCTTTGGCCTTTTGACAAATGGCCCAGAACAATGTCACTCCAAACAATAGAGCATGTAATGCACACAGCTGGTGTAGTCTGCATAGACCAGTTTAAGCGGAAATTTGTGCCAGTTTTGAACTTTTCTACATAACCAACTGTTAGTAATGATAACATCCCTCCAGTGGTGTAAAGTACTTATGCAAAAATACTTTAAACCCTGGCTATCCGTAAATTTAAAAAAAGAAAAGAAAAATGTGCCGTCTGGTTTGCTTAATATAAGGACTTTTAAATTATTTGTACTTTAACTTTAACTTTTGATACTTAAGTATATTTAAGCTTCTACATTTACTTTTGATACGTAAGTATATTTAAAACCAAATACTTTTAGACTTTTATTGAAGTATTTTTTTACTGGCTGACTTTCACTTTTACTTGAGTCATTTTCTATTAAGTTATCTTTACTTTTACTCAAGTATGACAATTGAGTACTTTTTCCATGACTGCATTCCTTCCAAGAGTGATCTCCTCCACAAAACAAAATAAGTCACCACACTGTCTTCTATAGTACGTACTATATTATGGACAGAGCATGAATAAATGCAATACAGCACAGTGATATCACGCCCTCTCCACCATAGTAGCAAGGATAAATTCTATTGAACTCGCACTCACTAGTGACTCCTCATCTTTCCATACGTCCTCTACACCTCCACCATCCTTCATTCCTGACACTAAGCAAACCCTCTGTCCGGCAGTCAGTGCAGTCGGTCGGTGGCAGCCGCAGTTAACCGCAGTCATTTTTGTAACCACATCTAGGCTATGTTACGTGGGATTATAAATAATCAAAATAGAGTGGGAGGGGTTCACCAGGGTGGGTGGCCTTGATTACACATCCTCGACCGGTGAGGACTGTTTACCGCGTCCCTCCGTTAATGTGGCCCTGATTACAGAGCCTCCACCCATCAGGAATGTTTACCACGTTCCTTCATTAATACAGCCCTCACCATCCAACCTCCGTGAATCATGAAGTCACGGGGAGCCCACAGCCTAATGATCCCCCTATTAAGAAGCCTCGGGGCTGGTAATTCAATCCCCATTGACAACGGCTTCTCCAGCTCCGCTTCTCCACTCCATAACACACACACGTCATCACTTCATCGCCATACGCCTTGCGTCAGGTCCGTTGCAATGTCAGGGAACATCGGTGAACGGCAACGTATGGAAAGGCTCTTGGATGCTGCTTGTAAATGCTTTCATAGTGGATGTGATGTGATTGGGTGTCGGGCTAAACTGCATGAATAACCTTTCGACCGTGCTGTAATTGTTCTACAGTTAGGTGTGCGGTGTATTCTAGCGTTAATGGTGGAGCCACTGCAGCAGGCCCCTGTCTTTTAACATGCATCATCAATTTGGTAATCGCTAGCGTTATGAATGGGACGGTGTCATGACGAAAGTGGCAGTTGAAAATGGAGCAATCCATGTTCACTGGCATGGATATTCCACCTCATTTTGTCCCTCTACAGTCTCTTGGGTGGTGTCTGCACATCCCTTGTATGGGTGTATGCATCTGGCCCTTGTGGCTGAATGTGAGGGCAGAGAATCGGATGGTCGGGCTGAACATTTACTACTCACAACATCTATAAGCCTAATATATGCAATAGTGGGGAGAAAACAGATCTGATAATAGAGTGCATGTTTATAATAGAGTACATGTTTATAATAGAGTACATGTCTATAGAGTATATGTTTATAATAGAGTACATGTTTATAATAGAGTATATGTCTATAGAGTATATGTTTATAATCGAGTATTTGTATATAATAGAGTATATGTTCATAATAGAGTACATGTTTATAATAGACTACATGTTTATAATAGAGTATAATAGAGTACATGTTTATAATAGAGTACATGTATATAATAGAGTACATGTCTATAGAGTATATGTTTATAATAGAGTACATGTTTATAATAGAGTATATGTCTATAGAGTATTTGTATATAATAGAGTATATGTTCATAATAGAGTACATGTCTATAATAGAGTACATGTTTATAATAGAGTACATGTGTATAATAGAGTACTTGTCTATAATAGAGTACATGTTTATAATAGAGTACATGTCTATAGAGTATATGTTTATAATAGAGTACATGTTTAAAATAGAGTATATGTCTATAGAGTATATGTTTATAATATAGTATTTGTTTATAATATAGTATATGTTCATAATAGAGTACATGTCTATAATAGAGTACATGTTTATAATAGAGTATAATAGAGTACATGTATATAATAGAGTACATGTATATAATAGAGTACATGTATATAATACAGTACATCTGTATAATAGAGTATATATTTATAATAGAGTACATGTCTATAATAGAGTACATGTTTATAATAGAGTACATGTTTATAATAGGGTACATGTGTATAATAGAGAGTACATGTATATAATAGAGTACATGTCTATAATAGAGTACATGTCTATAATAGAGTACATGTATATAATAGAGTACATGTCTATAGAGTATATGTTTATAATAGAGTACATGTCTATAATAGAGTACATGTTTATAATAGAGTACATGTATATAATAGAGTATATGTTTATCAAAGAGCAGATGTATATAATAGAGTACATGTATATAAGAGAGTACATGCTAGAGAGAGAAATATGGATTCAGACCTTAAGGAAAAAGGGAATCGTAGCTATGGAGTGGTGACAAATGCCTTGAGACGGTTTACACAGTTCTAGGATAGTTTATCAGCATGTAATTACAGTGTACCTGCGATGGTGGAGGAATCTACAGTCAGAAGTTCTTGGAGTGGCTAGCCAGCTGCCTTCACGAGATAATACACTCTGAATATTAGCATTAAGTTAAACCTCACAGTCTACACAGCAGCAAATCATTGGAATAAGGCAAGTTAGACTAGTTAGGCTAGCTATGCTAGTTAGGCTAGTTGTCCCTGTTTTTCTGCTTTCCTGCAACCCCTTGATTGTGCACATAAACAAACCTGAAATCGTCCAGGCACATAAAAAGGTTTACACACATACTCTCACACACGCGTAAGCACACACACATTCAGTCACGCACATTTACACGCATGGATGCACAGCATGTGCAAACACCTATACGCACACACATACGCACACACGCACACGCACACAGTCATCAGGTTTGGTATAGTAGCAGATCATGGGGTTAATTAACTTTTAAATCACTTCAGTACCCCCCTCAGATATTCAATTTAGTTGTCAATATGATTTCTAAGTATGCTTTACAAAATGAGAAAGAATATAATTATTCTTCATAAGACTAGTGAAATGTATTTAAAACGTTAAGTGAGGTTTTTTTTTTGCACTCCAACATGGTATATTGGACTAACTCACTCACAACCAAACATACATTCTACAGGTCTTAATGATTTGTTCATAAAATAAATGTTCTTAAAGTTTCATTTTTGCTTCTGGTGATAAATATATCAATCTTCTATTCTGCATAATTTTTGTTCCTGCTTCATTAAATCTAACTAGCAGACTGTTCAGTAAATGCTACTCAGTAATTAGCCACTAACAAGACCTTGATGGCACAATCGTTAAGATAAAATTAACAGGAACACCCACACGTGCACAAAGATATAGGCACATGGCGTCTGCCATGCAACAAAGTCAACGATAGAGGCACATGGCATCTGCCATGCCGCACAGTCAACGATATACACATACTATGTACACAAAGACAATATGGTCCCCACAGAGTAGCTCTCATCTTCCCCACAAAGTAACTCCCATCTTCCCTAGCTCCCGAGTGGTGCTAGATGTGTCACTACAGACACCCTGGTTCAAATCCAGCTGTATCACAACCGGCTGTGATTGGGAGTCCCATAGGGCGGTGCACAATTGGCCCAGGGTCGTCCGGTTTTGGCCAATGTAGGCCGTCATTGTAAATAAGAATTTGTTCTTGACTGACTTGCCTAGTTAAATAAAGGTAAAATAAAAACAGAGTATCTCCCAAATATCTGCAGCATTGAAGGTCCTCTAGAACACAGTGGCCTACATCTTTCTTAAATGGAAGCAGTTTGGACCCACCAACTCTTCCTAGAGCTTAAGATTTAAACATTCTCCAACAGCCTAATACATTATATGCTCTTCAGTGGGATAATGGACTTGGTGTTTTTAATTTCCATGGATTTACACAGGAAGGTGATTATGCAACATGATTAAGTAATATCCTGTTACACATGTATTGGAATCACTATGGTTTAATTCAGTTTGATGTTGTTTTTGCAATGCAAACACTTGTGTTTTTAATTTATGTCCACATTTTAAAGTGATATGACAGGGAAATCATTTGAGTCACGTTGGTTGAATTCTCCAATGTACGCTCTACTTAGTTATTCTTCACTCCTGCGCATGTAAACTGTGGATGTGAAGTTGGTGACCTGGCTGGATTAGTCAATCATAAAGCTTGTAATGTTTTGGGCAAATCCAGGGACTATGAGTTTGTAGGGGCACGGGACTCTACACAGGTGATTCAGGTCAAGAGTAAAGAGAGAGACAGACACTATAGATTTTGTCGAGTTTAAACGAAAAGAAAAAAATATTTGAATATACTGTTTGTTTTGAGCTTAAATGCTTTTCCTTACCTTACTAAAAAGTAGAGTTAAAAAGGGTAGTCTGTTGGGTGGACTGGATTCAACTTCGGCTGTGCTAGATTGAGGCTCCAGTCATTTTGTGAGCTAGCCTAGTTTTAGTCTGATCTGGAGCTGGAGTGGATGGCTTGGTCAGAGACGATCTGGGGACTTCTGTGACGCTGGACATTGTTTCTTGGTTACATCCAGGGCATTTTCATCGTGGATTCATGAGCAAGGCATGTAGGCCTGGGATTTGGTCTTCTGTGTTCAGGACTAATAGGCTGCTGTTCTGGGCGAGAGTGGAATCTACAATCATTTCGACAGTGAGTGGCCTAAATGTGTTGTTGTTTATTCAACAAGCGTGCCAACGAACAGCGTTAGTACCCAGGTTTAACTAAGCCTATTTGTATTGAATGTGTTGTCATTCATTTTATGTATTTGTATTGCTAATATTTTTATAATAAATTATATCTGTGGTTTATCCCTCGTATCTTGGTATTTTCTTTTTTGTGTTTCCCCCATGCGAGTTAAGTCATACCAAGTTTATAATTTACTGAGATGTCCTTTTCTCCATATTGACCATGAGGATTTATTTACCATGAGGATTTACCATGAGAGTTACAATTATACAACATTATAATACAGCATAACACACCAATACAAGTAAAGTAAAAATACACAATAATGATTCAGACCTTTATTATTTATTTAGTATTAAGAGCTTATTTTCCAGAGGGAAGAGAAAACTAGATACCTATTTAAGCCAATATGGAGTAAACTGGAAAATATTTCCATAATCTCTTTTAACAAGACAATCGAGCAAGCTCCTGGAAAATACACAAATAATCAACATGTAGCCTACCCATGAACTATTTACATGCATTATTGACTGTCACATTAGGTGGCAGAGGGCCTGTGCTACTTCTCCCCCCAACATCCTAGTCATCCACCTCAGTAGAATGAAACTTGGGATACACCGATGGGCCGGCACTGGTGCATCAGCTGTGGATTAAAAGGTGGTCATCCAAATGTTTTCTGGGACAACGCTTGTCTTCTCTGATATCGCTCAGCGGAGGAAATGGATGTTCCAGTGGGACCAGAAGATAAACAATTGCGTTAAGCAGTGCGTCCCTAGAATGGACCGTAGGGGTGGAGAGCATCTGACAAATGAGGGCAATGACATATTCCTTGAGAGTTGGTCTCTCCAGGCTCCACCGTTCTCGCCTCCATAGTAGCAAGACGGAGAAGGACGCAATTGCAGCCTGCAATTCATGGGCCATCTGCAATAAACCCTCATTATACTTCTATTGGTTCATTTTTAAGCTAGGAATCTGGTACACTGGCAGGAGTACTCCAGTACAGTAGGTGGTAGTAATGCACCATAATGTGAAATGTCATACGCCACTAAACCCCACAGAAGAAGAGGCGAGGAAGACAATGACGGTAGGTAGCTAGCTAGGACACCGGAAGAGTCTCCTCCTGTTTTCCCACGGTTCTGTTAACGATGGCGAGGGAAGGTGTTCGGAAGGCTTTAGTGAAGGACATTGGGTGCTAGCTAGCTAGTTAATTAGCTAATTAGGACTCCAGTACACATGTTTTAATGTCATGAGCACAAGTAAAATGAAATGCCTTTCATGCAAGTTGAAAAACAACAATGCAGTAATCAATATCCATTGAGTACTAAATATAATATAAGATAGAAAAAAAACACACGAGAAACATAAATAAGAAGAACATGAGAAGTAAGTAAGCATGGTATATACAGCGTCAGTTCCAATAGCATATTTACAATGAGCAGGGATACTGGAGTGATGAAGAGAGATATTTATATGGGTAAGGTGACTAGGCATCAGGATATATGATGAACGGTGTAGCAGCATCGTATATGATGATTGTGTGTGTGTGTGTGTGTGTGTGTGTGTGTGTGTGTGTGTGTGTGTGTGTGTGTGTGTGTGTGTGTGTGTGTGTGTGTGTGTGTGTGTGTGTGTGTGTATGTGTGTGCGTGTGTGTGTGTGTGTGTGTGTGTGTGTGTGTATATAGTAGATAGCTAGGACACGGGTAGACAGTCCCCTTCGCCCCCCAAAAACATACAGTGCATTCGGACAGTATTCAGAACCCTCAACTTTTTTCACATTTTGTAGTTTACATAAGTTTTCAGACCCTTTTATTATGATACTCAAATATGAGCTCAGGTACTTCCTGTTCCCATTGATTAACCTTGAGATGTTTCTATAAAACTTGATTGAAGTCCACCTGTGGTAAATTCAATTGATTGGACATGATTTGTAAAGGTACACACCTGTCTATATAAGGTTCCACAGTTGACAATGCATGTTAGAGCAAAACCCAAGCCATGAGGTCAATGGAATTGTCTGTAGTGCTCCGAGACAGGATTGTGTCGAGGTACAGATCTGGGGAAGGGTACCAAAATATTTATGCAGCGTTGAATGTCCCAAAGAACACAGTGGCCTTCATCATTATTAAATGGAAGAAGTTTGGAACCACTAAGACTCTTCCTAGAGCTGGCCAGCTGGCCAATCTGAACAATCGGGGGAGAAGAGTCTTGGTCAGGGAGCAAGAACCCAATGGTCACTCTGAAAGACCTCCAGAGTTCCTCTATGAAGATGGGAGAACTTTCCAGAAACACAACCATCTATGCAGCACTCCACCAAACATGCCATTATCCTTTATGGTAGAGTGGCCAGACGGAAGCCACTCCTCAGTAAGAGGCACATGGCAGCCCACTTGGAGTTTGCCAAGAAGCACCTAAAGGACTCTCAGACCATGAAAAACAAGATTCTCTGGTCTGATGAAACCAAGATTGAAATCTTTGGCCTGAATGCCAAGTGTCACGACTAGAGGAAACCTGGCACCATCCCAACGGTGAAGCATGGTGGTGACAGCATCAAGCAGTGGGGATGTTTTTCAGCGGCAGGTCCTGGGAGACTAGTCAGGATCGAGGGAAAGATGAATGGGGCAAAGTACAGAGATACCCTTAATGAAAAACTTCTCCAGAGTGCTCAGGAAGGTTCACCTTCCAGCAGGACAACGACCCTATGCACACAGCCAAGACAATACAGGAGTGGCTTCGGGACAAGTCAACGAATGTCCAAAATAAGATGTTTAAGGTTTTTTCAACTTGAGAAAATTTCTAAAAACCTGTTTTTGCTTCGTCATTATGGGGTATTGTGTGTAGATTGTTGAGGTGAGAAAACTATTTAATCAATTTTAGAATAAGTCTGTAACTTAACAACATGTGGAAAAAGTCAAGGGGTCTGAATACTTCATGAAGGCACTGCAGATTATACTTTTATTTCCCTTTTCTTTTGACCCACATTTGAATCGCATAGACAATAAGGGAAATTCTAAACGGGTATCCAGGCTGTAGTATCACATTCGGCCGTGATTGGGAGTCCCATAGGGCGGGCGCACAATTGGCCCAGTGTCGTCCGGGTTTGGCCGGGGTAGGCCGTAATTGTAAATAAGTGTTTGTTCTTTAACTGACTTGCCTAGTTAAATAAAGGTTAAATAAAGAAAGAAATATATCAAAACTGCTTGGCAGCTGCACAAGTGGGTTGGAGATTCCCATGTGGTTTGCGATTTACCAGATTTTCTTTTCAGCAGTTTTCTTGAAGATCACTCCAAGACCCACACACTGCAGTGCTGTTGTTCAGCACCAGATGATGCGCTGTCAGCAACTGACTTGTCATTCCCACTAGTCGCCATCACTCACTGCTGTCATCGAATGGACTCAAACTAGTCACAAGTTCTGATCGAGCTCAATGGTCATAAATCGCAAATACAGCGATGAGTTTCTCTCTCTTGATTTAATGCAAACTTTGAGAAATAAAGAGGATCACCCACAATGTGTTTTCGGCGGGGAAGTGCTTAGTAAGGAGTCTCTCAAAACAAACAAATGAAAACAACACGTCCTGACCAAGCAAACATCCACGTCATGATGGTAAACCCAGGGAGTTAATTCAAAACAGGGCAGAATGCTTCAGGAAACAGTGCTTCGACAGTGGAAAAGTAAGTCAGCTAGCAAGTCATTGTTATCATTTCATAACAAGTGATGATCAGCAGAAATAAGGGAGTACTATCTCTCATAGCACTCAATGTGTTTCTCTTTCAAACAAACAATCCCCTTGTACACAGCTAACAGCTAGCTAGCTAACTTTAGCCAAAACAAGCTAGCTAGCTACTGATAGTGCAACCCTAAGTAACAGTATGAAGATTAAACATTATCAGGCCTGCTGTACATCTTACTGTAGAAATGATTGTTGAAAACAAGTCTAGGTTGGAACTGTTGCTGGTAATAATTATATTCTAAACTGAAATAAACTGATTGAAATAAGATGCTTTTTGAGGCAAACACACTCACACAGTTCTGGGTTGTTCATCTACAGCAGGAAGCAGTATCCTGCCTGGCTGAGAAAGCAGTATATGTTCTGATCCAGTTTTACACCACATACCTAAACAAGTCAGGGTTCTCAACTCTGTATAGAAACAGACTCAATGCTGAGAATGACCTCATGGTTTCACTGTCAAAAACTGAGCCCAGGATAGACATGCTCAATCACACACCTCTCATTAGGACTGTGATATATGATGATTGTATGTGAGTATGTGTGTGTGTGTGTGTGTGTGTGTGTGTGTGTGTGTGTGTGTGTGTGTGTGTGTGTGTGTGTGTGTGTGTGTGTGTGTGTGTGTGTGTGTGGCGTGTGCATGTGTGTGTGTTTTCTGGTCTACATCTGTGTGATGAATCAGTTTATTCCAGTTCAGAATACAATTATTACCTGTATTTTAACAGCAACAGTTCCAACCTAGACTTGTTTTCAACAATAATTTCTACAGTAAGAAGTACTGTAGGCCTGGGTCCCAGGCTTAAACAGTTTAACAACCCCTTGACTAGAGTATGGAGTAATGTTCGCTAACATGCAATATACATTAGCAGCGTGGCAGTTTCCCAAAGTTTGGTGTTGACTCTCGACTTTACTTAGCTAGTTAGCTTGCTAGCTGTGCTTTGTTTGTGGAAGAATTTGGAAAAGTATTCAGACCCCTTGACTTTTTCCACATTTTGTTACCTTCCAGCCTTTTTCTAAAATGGATTATAGATTTTGTTTCCTCTACAATCTACACACAATACCCCATAATGACATCACAATACCCCATAATGACATCACAATACCCCATAATGACATCACTATACCCCATAATGACATCACTATACCCCATAATGACATCGCAATACCCCATAATGACAAAGCCAAAGCAGTTTTTCTTTTACATTTTTGCAATATCACATTTACTACAGACGGGTTTCCTCCAGACGTGACGCTTGGCATTCTGGCCAAAGAGATCAATCTTGGTTTCATCAGACCAGAGAATCTTGTTTCTCATGGTCTGAGAGTCTTTATGTGCCTTTTGGCCTTTTGGCAAACTCCAAGCAGGCTGTCATGTGCCTTTTACTGAGGAGTGGCTTCCGTCTGGCCACTCTACCATAAAGGCCTGATTGGTGGAGTGCTACAGAGATGCTTGTCCTTCTGTGAGGTTCTCCCATCTCCACAGAGGAACTCTGGAGCTTTGTCAGAGTGAACATCAGGTTCTTGGTCATCTCCCTGACCAAGGCCCTTCTCCCCCGATTGCTCATTTTGGCCGGCGGCCAGCTCTATAAAGAGTCTTGGTGGTTCTAAACTTCTTCCATTGAAAAATGATGGAGGCCACTGTGTTCTTGGGGACCTTCAATGCTGCAGACAATTTTTCCGTACCCTTCCCCAGATTTGGGCCTCGACACAATCCTGTCTCGTACCTCTGATATGCACTGTCAACTGTGGGACCTTTATAGACAGGTATGTGCTTTTCCAAATCATGTCCAATCAATTGAATTTACCACAGGTGGACTTCAATCAAGTTTTATAGAAACATCTCAAGGTTAATCAATGGGAACAGGATGTACCTGAGCTCATATTTGAGTATCATAACAAAAGGGTCTGAAAACCTAAGTAAACTACAAAATGTGAAAAAAGTTGAGGGTTCTGAATACTGTCCAAATGCACTGTATGTTTTTTGGGGGCGAAGGGGACTGTCTACCCGTGTCCTAGAAATCTACTATACACACACACACACACACACACACACACACACACACACACACACACACACACACACACACACACAATCAAGTTGTGGAAACATCTCAAGGATGATCAATGGAAACAGGAAGCACCTGAGCTCAATTTCAAGTCTCATAGCAAAGGATCTGAATACTTATGTAAATAATATTTTTCTGTTTTTTTGTTTTTAATACATTTGCAAACATTTCTAAAAACCTGTTTTCGCTTTGTCATTATGGAGTATTGTGTGTAGATTGATGAGCGAAAAAAAATGTAATCAATTTAATCAATTTTAGAATAAGCCTGTAACTAAACAAAATGTGGAAAAAGTCAAGGTGTGTGAATACTTCCAGAATGCACCGTATTCTGTCAACATTGAGTTGTGCCGGTGCGTATTTGTGCTTATTTCACGCAGGTGTCAAGGCCAACAGTTTACACAGATTACTTCAGGCATGTGAAAAATCTTCCAAAGCCAAATATAGAAAGCTTGCTTTGATTGTAAATTGCCTGTTATCCGACTAGTGTTAGCTAGCTACTGGCACTGTTGCTGCTCAACCCAAGTGCTTTGGTCCGGTATTAGAACTCTGAGATTCGGCTGAAAAGATTTGTTATAATCATCAGAAATGCTACAATAAGTTAGCACGTCATTGATTCTTAATGGACGCAAACGTACACGTGAGAGAGATTTTAAAACCTACGTTGAATGAACACTGTTGCACCTACAAAATGTATTCAGTCCAAATGGATCCAAGTCTAGTAGTCACCTTATGGACACAGTAGGGTTGTTTTAATCCGAGTGGTTCCTCGTTAACGGCCAGACGGATCACGAGTGTGTTGTGTATCTTCAATCACGTTGATATCCACATTTTCATCAACATTGGCTTAGATATGATGTTAATTTATCACTTAGCTTCATCCAATGCCACACTACCCCCCCCCCCACACAATGCCACACTATTGCCCCCCCACAATGCCACACTATCGCCCCCCCAACAATGCCATACTATCGCCCCCCCACAATGCCACACTATCGCCCCCCCACACAATTCCACACTATCGCCCCCCCACAATGCCACACTATCGCCCCCCCACACAATGCCACACTATCGCCCCCCCCACAATGCCATACTATCGCCCCCCCACACAATGCCACACTATCGCCCCCCCACAATGCCACACTATCGCCCCCCCACAATGCCACACTATCGCCCCCCCCACACAATGCCACACTATCGCCCCCCCCCCACAATGCCACACTATCGCCCACCCAACAATGCCATACTATCGCCCCCCCACAATGCCACACTATCGCCCCCCCACAATGCCACACTATCAACCACCCAACAATGCCATACTATCGCCCTCCCCCCACAATGCCATACTATCGCCCTCCCCCCACAATGTCATACTATCGCCCTCCCCCCACAATGCCATACTATCGCCCTCCCCCCACAATGCCACACTATCCCCTCCCACTACAAATGTACTGTGAGACATTACAGAGCAGGTCTCTTTTTTTTATGCGTGGGGATACTTGGGAACAGATTATGTCAAGTTGGCTGCGTGTCTTTTGGGTGGTGCACCATTCTTGATACACACGGGAAACTGTTGAGGGTGAAAAGAACTGCAACGCTGCTGGATTTAACACTCAGACCTGTGCGCCTGGCACCTACTACCATACCCCTTTTAAAGGCACTTAAATATTTTGAATTGCTCATTCAGCCTCTGAATGGCAGACATAAACAATCCATGTCTCAATTGTCTAAAGGCTTAAAAATGTCCTCCCCTTCATCTACACTGATTGAAGTGGATTTAACAAGTGACATCAATAAGGGATCATTGCTTTCACTTGGATTCACCTGGTCAGTCTAAGTCATGGAAAAAGCAGGTGTTCATAATGTTTTGTGCACTGTGTATTTCTCCCCATGTTAATAGCAATGGGGAGGCCATTACATTGCACCGTACTAATTCTAACAGACATTTGCACGGACATGATGACGCAGGAGAACTACAAGTGTTATTGTTCTGTCTGTCTGTCTGTCTGTCTGTCTGTCTGTCTGTCTGTCTGTCTGTCTGTCTGTCTGTCTGTCTGTCTGTCTGTCTGTCTGTCTGTCTGTCTGTCTGTCTGTCTGTCTGTCTGTCTGTCTGTCTGTCTGTCTGTCTGTCTCTCTGTCTCTCTGTATTTCCTTCCAGAATGTTTTCTCCTCTCTTCACGCCCTGAATTATCACACCCCTTGGCATGGAGGAAAATAAAGGAATCCTACAGGAAGTAGGAAATTGGTCATTAAGGGGAGGCAGGCTGCTTTGAGTCGGTTGGTGGATGGATCAATACGACTTTAAATGATCAGCTTCGGATAAAGCACCATTGGTTTGGTGTCCAACCCTGCTGCTGCCCTGGTTTTACATCTATTATATACCCCCCGCCATGTTATTATATACCCCCTGCCATGTTAGGCAGTGCACAGTATATATCCAGTGTATTCATTACATAAATAGGCATTAGGCATTAGTACTTCTAGTGATTGTTTGCAGATACTGCATACAGAATTTCATCAGTTTTATAAAAAAATGCTCCATTTACTTTCTATTTTGTCATCGATCCTCCATATAAATCGTGTAGTGTCTAAAATGGTGATCTGAACACCTGATAAGGATATTGGATTTATGCTCTCTGTGGTCAAAACCTTCACACAATCAACAGGAAGAGAGCCCATTTAGACCTATCAAAATTATTCTCTCTTACACTTCGAACACACCAACAGCGTCATTATTCTTTTGCGCAAAAGTTAAACATTCACCTTCTGCTACCATTTCTGTCAAGCCGTCTACGCATACAGTTTGACGCGTATGGTTGATAAATCCAACATATACACCACACAGAACGCACTGCAACTGCCTCTGCAACGCAATGCTGCAAGGCAAACGCAGCGTTTCACTGGAAATGAATGTATTTCTGGTGTACCAAAATGCAACGACGCTGTCGCTGTGTACGAAGTGTTAGACCTCACCAACATTTAGGATGTTGTTAAAGTAGAAGACAGTGCTGTTTTGCAGGGTCTAAAGGCCTTGTTACGATGATGCAGAGACGCAGACAGAACCCAGGCGTTAACACTAATAGACCAATTGGACTGTTATTGAAAGCTGTGGTGTAGTTTGTCTGGTCTTGTAGATGTGCTATCTACACAGTCTGCTGTGCTATTTGAATTAAACACGACACCAGAAAAGAATGCAGGACACAGTAATGCCTCTTGCACTATAATAAGCAGGGTTTTGTATTGCTGGTTTGAACTTTTCTGTTCTCTCATACTCATAATCATAACAGCTTGATGGTAAATCCTTCTAATACGCACACACAGTCACAGTCAAGTACAGTACAAGTCTGTCACCACCCGCATTAGATAGAGTTGTATCGTCTTAATTAAGCAGTGGCTGAGGGGTGAAATGATGGATCTGAAGATTAGCAGCCATCGGTTCAGGATTTGGTGAGTCTCACCCCAAAATTAATCCTCCCCTGAACCAGATGGCACCCACTCTGTGTGTGTGTGTGTGTGTTCGTGTGTGTGTGTGTGTGTCGGAATCCCAGCTAATGATGCTAGCCCAGAGGACCTCAAGCGGAACAATGCAATACAGTGGGAAATATCCTGTACAGTCTGGTTGGTTCATAGTGGTTGGAATCTGGTCTGTTCTGTTGGTTCATAGTGGTTAGTCTGGTCTGTTCTGTTGGTTCATAGTGGTTAGCTGGCTGCGTGGCTGTGGTTGCTGGTCTGCGTTGTTATAGTGGTTAGTCTGGTCTGTTCTGTTGGTTTAGTGGAGTCGGCGTTCGGGAGTGGGCTGGTCTGTTCTGTTGGTTCATAGTGGTTAGTCTGGTCTGTTCTGTTGGTTTATAGTGGTTAGTCTGGTCTGTTCTGTTGGTTTATAGTGGTTAGTCTGGTCTGTTCTGTTGGTTTCATAGTGGTTAGTCTGGTCTGTTCTGTTGGTTTATAGTGGTTAGTCTGGTCTGTTCTGTTGGTTCATAGTGGTTAGTCTGGTCTGTTCTGTTGGTTCTATAGTGGTTAGTCTGGTCTGTTCTGTTGGTTCATAGTGGTTAGTCTGGTCTGTTCTGTTGGTTCTATAGTGGTTAGTCTGGTCTGTTCTGTTGGTTCTATAGTGGTTAGTCTGGTCTGTTCTGTTGGTTTATAGTGGTTAGTCTGGTCTGTTCTGTTGGTTCATAGTGGTTAGTCTGGTCTGTTCTGTTGGTTCATAGTGGTTAGTCTGGTCTGTTCTGTTGGTTCATAGTGGTTAGTCTGGTCTGTTCTGTTGGTTCATAGTGGTTAGTCTGGTCTGTTCTGTTGGTTTATAGGGGTTAGTCTGGTCTGTTCTGTTGGTTCATAGTGGTTAGTCTGGTCTGTTCTGTTGGTTTATAGGGGTTAGTCTGGTCTGTTCTGTTGGTTTATAGTAGTTAGTCTGGTCTGTTCTGTTGGTTTATAGTGGTTAGTCTGGTCTGTTCTGTTGGTTTATAGTGGTTAGTCTGGTCTGTTCTATTGGATCTTTGGGGTTAGTCTGGTCTGTTAGTCTAGTGGTTAGTCTGGTCTGTTATTCTAGTGGTTAGTCTGGTCTGTTTCTCTAGTGGTTAGTCTGGTCTGTTATTCTAGTGGTTAGTCTGGTCTGTTAGTCTAGTGGTTAGTCTGGTCTGTTAGTCTAGTGGTTAGTCTGGTCTGTTAGTCTAGTGGTTAGTCTGGTCTGTTAGTCTAGTGTTTAGTCTGGTCTGTTAGTCTAGTGGTTAGTCTGGTCTGTTAGTCTAGTGGTTAGTCTGGTCTGTTATTCTAGTGGTTATTCTGGTCTGTTTCTCTAGTGGTTATTCTAGTGGTTATTCTAGTGGTTAGTCTGGTCTGTTATTCTAGTGGTTAGTCTGGTCTGTTAGTCTAGTGGTTAGTCTGGTCTGTTATTCTAGTGGTTAGTCTGGTCTGTTAGTCTAGTGGTTAGTCTGGTCTGTTATTCTAGTGGTTAGTCTGGTCTGTTAGTCTAGTGGTTAGTCTGGTCTGTTAGTCTAGTGGTTAGTCTGGTCTGTTATTCTAGTGGTTAGTCTGGTCTGTTAGTCTAGTGGTTAGTCTGGTCTGTTATTCTAGTGGTTAGTCTGGTCTGTTAGTCTAGTGGTTAGTCTGGTCTGTTATTCTAGTGGTTAGTCTGGTCTGTTAGTCTAGTGGTTAGTCTGGTGGTTATTCTAGTGGTTAGTCTGGTCTGTTAGTCTAGTGGTTAGTCTGGTCTGTTATTCTAGTGGTTAGTCTGGTCTGTTAGTCTAGTGGTTAGTCTGGTCTGTTAGTCTAGTGGTTAGTCTGGTCTGTTATTCTAGTGGTTATTCTAGTGGTTATTCTAGTGGTTAGTCTGGTCTGTTAGTCTAGTGGTTAGTCTGGTCTGTTAGTCTAGTGGTTAGTCTGGTCTGTTATTCTAGTGGTTAGTCTGGTCTGTTAGTCTAGTGGTTAGTCTGGTCTGTTATTCTAGTGGTTATTCTGGTCTGTTAGTCTAGTGGTTAGTCTGGTCTGTTAGTCTAGTGGTTAGTCTGGTCTGTTATTCTAGTGGTTATTCTAGTGGTTATTCTAGTGGTTAGTCTGGTCTGTTAGTCTAGTGGTTAGTCTGGTCTGTTAGTCTAGTGGTTAGTCTGGTCTGTTAGTCTAGTGGTTAGTCTGGTCTGTTATTCTAGTGGTTATTCTAGTGGTTAGTCTTAGTCATGTGCTGCCATTTTAGAAACTGATCATTTCAAGGGAACATAAACACACACACACACACACACACACACACACACACACACACACACACACACACACACACACACACACACACACACACACACACACACACACACACACACACACACAGTGACCTCGATTGAGCCCAGTCTCCTGGCGACAGATCGATCCCCTTCATCCAGGGAGAGTGGCCGACAAACAGGGGACTACAAAATGCTAGCAGTCCCTGTACCATACCCTGATGGCATTACTTGCTGCTGGGTAGACAGGGACACCAGGGACCTCACTTTCACCTGGGTGAAACTATGTGTGTGTGTGTGTGTGTGTGTGTGTGTGTGTGTGTGTGTGTGTGTGTGTGTGTGTGTGTGTGTGTGTGTGTGTGTTTGTGTGTGTGTGTGTGTGTGTGTGTGTGTGTGTGTGTGTGTGTGTGTGTGTGTGTGTGTGTGTGTGTGTGTGTGTGTGTGTGTGTGTGTGTGTGTGCTTATGAAATGGTGTGTGTGTGTGTGTGTGTGTTTGGGTAATAATGGGAGGTTATGTGCGGTGTGCTTCATAGCTACAGCCATGCACTAGTGACTGATTTCATTCTCTGACATCACATAGCCAAAGCATCAGCTCTTTCCTGGTGCTGTTATGTTTGCAACTACTGTGCTGGATAGCCTCAATACCATCTCCCTGGATCTCTCTCTCTCTCTCTCTCTCTCTCTCTCTCTCTGACTTCACCGGTCTATAGACCTAGAAACATGGACTTAGTACCAAAACCTTTGGCGTCATCTTCATTGAAAGCACCACCAAATGTTGCTGATTGACGTGACTCCACGTCATAGAGTATATGCAATCATGGCATCAGCTATCCAAGACAGACCATGGTAAATAAAGATACAGTGACATCATCAAGTTCACTAGGTTTATTGTTGAAGGTGGAACACATCAATTATGTTATCGTAAAATTCTCACTTCCAGTCTCTCTCGCTCTGTCTCTCTGTCTCTCTGTCTCTCTCTCTCTCTGTCTCTCTCTCTCTCTCTCTCTCTCTCTCTCTCTCCCTCTCTCTCTCTCCCTCTGTTTTGTGTTGTTATTCGCTGAGGGGGTAAAGACAATAACTCAAATGAATATGAAATATGAATATATTAACATCACACAGGGAAAAGTAGCGAATGAAATTAAGCGAGATGAGATTTACATGTCAAAGCTTGAGGTTAGAACAGATTAAAATGTGTGATATTCCCAGTAGGATACACTGCAATTATTAGTTTGTTAGGATAAGTCATAAACTTCAAAAGTGAAATCCGGCTAATGAAGAAAAATAGGAACGATGCAGAAAAAAAACTAACGATTAGAGTGGATTTTTGTGCTTTAATTACCCAATTCTTTCAATAACAAATGGTTTGTATACATTTGGAGATGTCTCCTGAGAAATAATCTTCAGAATTGTTTTCTCTTAAATAAAAGTAAAGTTCATAAACATAATTCCTTAGGCGTCTCATCCGTTCTTCGTTTACAACAACAAACATCACGCCTGACGCAGTTACTTAAATAAAGTGTAATGCGATGAATTTTTCCTTAAACGCAGGGCTCATTCAAAACTTCAAAAAGTTATGACCCCCTGAGTTTTTCTGCTTACCCAATCCAAATCTAAAACTCTGCAATATGAAATAGCATCTAAATTACAAAAAGTGATGCAAAAAAAAATAATATCTACCTAGTCCTCGAAAAAGTGTTTGCACAGCACTGAATATTTTCATTTTATTTCTTAACCTTTCTCTTCTTTTTTTTCTTCTCAAGAACAGATGTGTTTTTTGGCAGTGGCACCCTGATTGCTTTTACCTCACTGCGCAAAGATTAACCAGGACTACTGAGAATAAATTAAGGTCTAATGTGCCCATTTTTATCTCGATATCAAATCAATTCTGGGTAACAATTAAGTACCTTATTGTGATTGTTTTAAATTCAAATGGACAAAAAGAAACTAGCTTCTTATAAAGAGCAATTTCTCAAGCAAAACTTTTGCTATGAGTGTCTGGGTCTGAGTGGAAAACTAGCTGTTATTGGCAGAGAGGTTTGAAACTCTCTTTCTTATTGGTCTATTAACTAATTTATCGCCTGGTGATGTCACCAGGTAGGCCAAAACTCCATCTCACCAAAACACACAGAACTTTCAGGTGGTCTTTTCAAACAGCTCTGACACTAAAAGGGCATTATCATTATTTTCACAATTTCACAGTATTATTCCAACCTCATTGTGTGCAAATATACAGTATATAAAACACAGGAAAAATCAAGTTTCTTTTACTTCACTGGGACTTTTACAGCCCAGAAATCCACTCTGACTTCACTTTAGCTGTCTAAATAGATACTGTAGATAGATACATCTACGACCTGCATTTAATTAACTACCCACCGAAACACTTTCCCCTCTTTATAGTGTATTACTTCTAAGGAGATTGCTGTTTTCTCGTATCGTCTAGCCATGAGTGTGTGTAGGTGGAAACTTCAATGGGTGCCAAGAGGGTGTGGAAATTACGAATGTTATTTCTCATCCTAAAATGTGTCCGAGATCTGAGATAAAACTCTAAAGTGCTGATGGAAGGCCTAATTTACAGAACGACGAGGAATGAGGGGCTCTTCTTTTTTCTTCCTCCCCTTCTCCATCGATCAGCGTCGTATGGTGCCTCCATAAAATTCAGCCGCCTCATCGCAAATTATTGGAAACAGCCTGCCAAGGATAGTGGATACGTTGGAGGCAGAGGGGAGGGGAGGAACCACAAAGGAATCTTTCAATCCTCAGTAGTTTTGAAGTTGCTTTTGAACTTTCTCTCATGTAATCCATGGAAGAAGAAGAAAACTACTCAGAGTACTTCAAAGCAACAGCTTTAACGGTTTAAACTATTTTCTAAGAGGTGGGGGATTGGGTACTGTAAGTAGTCTAGGCTTCCTGGAGGTATTTCTGGATGTCGTCTGTCACACGTATTGTCTGCCGAGCAGAAAAGCTGCACGAGTTGCTCAATGGCATGAAAACAAAACAATGACAAATCCAACAATGTAGTCTTCATCAACTATGAACAGTGTTGGCAATGTTTGTTGAACACTATTGACAGGCATTGCACTGTACTAGTGAATACGGGACAACTGTACCTATGGAGGCCTCTTCTCTATTTTGATAGTATCACTCTAGGCCAAGTCAAATAAAGAGGGAAGACCTCTCTCTTACCCTTGTGTCTTTGACACCCACTTAGGGCTGTTGATCTCAGGCATACAGTGCATTCAGAATGTATTCAGACCCCTTGACTTTTTCCACATTTTGTTACGTTATTCTAAAATTGATTAAATTGTTTATTCCCTCATCAATCTACACGCAAAACCCCATAATTACATCACAATACTCCATAATGACATCACAATACCCCATAATGACAAAGCAAAAACAGGTTTTTACACATTTTAGCAAATGAATAAAAAACAATAATAATGAAATATCACATTTACATACAGTACCAGTCAAAAGTTTGGACACACCTACTCATTCAAAGGTTTTTCTTTATTTTGTATATTTTCTACATTATGAAAAATAGTGAAGACGCTATGAAATAACACATATGGAATCATGTAGTAACCAAAGAAGTGTTAAACAAATCAAAATATATTTTATATTTCAGATTCTTCAAAGTGGCCACCCTTTGCCTTGATGATAGTGTAGCTTTGCACACTCTTGGCATTCTCTCAACCAGCTTCATGAAGTAGTCACCTGGAAGGCATTTCAATTAACAGGTGTGGCTATTTAAAAGTTAATTTGTTGAATTTCTTTCCTTCTAAATGTGTTAGAGCCAATCAGTTGTGTTGTGACAAGGTAGGGTTGGTATACAGAAGATAGCTCTATTTGGCAAAAGACCAAGTCCATATTATGGCAAGAACAGCTCAAATAAGCAAAGAGAAATGACAGTCCATCATTACTTTAGAACATGAAGGTCAGTCAGTGTGGAATATTTCAAGAACTTTAAAAGTTTCTTCAAGTGCAGTTGCAAAAACCATCAAGCACTATGATGAAACTGGCACTCATGGGGACCTCCACAGGAAAGGAAGACCAAGAGTTACCTCTGCTGCAGAGGATAAGGTCATTAGAGTTATCAGCCTCAGAAATTGTAGTCCAAAATAAATGCTTCACAGAGTTCAAGTAATAGACACATCTCAACATCAACTGTTCAGATGCAGTGTGAATCAGGGATTCATAGTCGAATTGCTACAAAGAAACGACTACTAAATGACACCAACAAGAAGGAGATACTTTCTGGGGACAAGAAGCACGAGCAATGGACATCAGACCGGTGGAAATCTGTTCTTTGGTCTGATGAGTCCAAATTTAAGATTTTTGATCCAACCGCCGTGTCTTTGTGAGATGCAGAGTAGGTGAATGGATGATCTCTTCATGTGTGGTTCCCACCGTGACGCATTGAGGAAGAGGTGTGATGGTGTGGGGGTGCTTTGCTGGTGACATTGTCAGGGATTAATTTAGAATTCAAGGCACACTTAACCAGCATGGTATTCTGCAGCGATATGCTATCCCATCTATTTTGTGCTTAGTGGGACTATAATTTGTATTTCAACAGGACAATGACCCAAAACACACCTCCAGGATGTGTAAGGGCTATTTGACCAAGAAGGAGAGTGATGGAGTGCTGCATCAGATGACCTGGCCTCCACAATCACCCTACCTCAACCCAATTGAGATTGTTTGGGATGAGTTGGACCACAGAGTGAAGGAAAATCAGCCAACGAGTGCTTAGCATATCTAGGAACTCCTTCAAGACTGTTGTAAAAGCATTCCAGGTGAAGCTGGTTGAGAGAATGCCAAGAGTGTGCAAAACTGACATCAAGGCAAAGGGTGGCTACTTTGAGAATCTCAAATATAAAATATATTTTGATTTGTTTAACACTTTTTTTGGTTACTACATGACTCCATGTGTTATTTCATAGGTTTGATGTCTTCACTATTATTCTGCAATGTAGAAAATAGTAAAAAATAAAGAAAAACCCTTGAATGAGTAGATGTGTTCAAACTTTTGACTGGTACTGTAAGTATTCAGACCCTTTACTCAGTACTTTGTTGAAGCCCCTTTGGCAGCCATTAAAGCTTTGAGTCTTCTTGGGTGTGATGTTACAAGCTTGGCGCGCCTGTATTTGGGGAGTTTCTCCCATTCTTCTCTGCAAATCCTCTCAAGCTCTGTCATGTTGGATGGGGAAAGTCACTGCAAAGCAATTTTCAGGGCTCTCCAGAGATGTTAGATTGGGTTCAAGTCCAGGCTCTGGCTGGGCCACTCAATGACATTCAGAGACTTGTCCCGAAGCCTCTCCTACTTTGTCTTGGCTGTGTGCTTAGGGTTGTTGTCCTGTTGGAAGGTGAAACTTCGCCCCAGTCTGAGGTCCTGAGTGCTTTGGAGCAGGTTCTCATCAAGGATCTCTCTGTACATTGTTCCGTTCATCTTTCCCACAATCCTGACTAGTCTCCGAGTCATTGCCGCTGAAAAACATTCCCACAGCATGATGCTGCCACCACTGTGCTTCACTGTAGGGATGGTGCCAGGTTTCCTCCAGATGTGACGCTTGACATTTAGGCCAAATAGTTCAATCTTTGTTTCATCAGATCAGAGAATCTTGTTTCTCATGGTCTGAGAGTCCTGTTGGTTCCTTTTGGCAAACTCCAAGCGGGCTGTAATGTGCCTTTTACTTAGGAGTGGCATCCGTCTGGCCACTCTACCATAAAGGCCTGATTGGTGGAGTGCTGCAGAGATGCTTGTCATTCTGGAAGGTTCTCCAATCTCTACAGAGGAACTCTGGACCTCTGTCAGATTGACCATTGCGTATTTTGTCACCTTCCCAACCAAGGCCCTTCTCTCCCGATTGCTCAGTTTGGCCCGGCTGACAGCTCTAGAAAGAGTCTTGGTGGTTCCTAACTTCTTCCATTTAACAATGATGGAGGCCACTGTGTTCTTAGGGACCTTCAATTCTGCATTTTTTGGTACCCTTCGCCAGATCTGGGCCTCGACACAATCCTGTCTCGGAGCACAATTCCTTCGACCTCATGGCTTGGTTTTTGCTCTGACATGCACCGTCAACTGTGGGACCTTATATGGACAGGTGTGGTCCTTTCCAAATCATGTCCAATCAATTGAATTGACCACAGGTGTTCTCCAATCAAGTTGTAGAAACATCTCAAGGTTGATCCATGGAAACAGGATGCACCTGAGCTCAATTTCAAGTCTATTACCGAATACTTATGTAAATAAGATATTTTTTTATTTTATACATTTGCCAAAATTTCTAAACTTGTTTTTGCTTTAACATTATGCAGTATTGTATGTAGATTGATAAGGAAATATATTAATTTAATCCATTTTAGAATAAGTGTCACGTCCTGACCAGTATAAGGGTTATTTGTTATTGTAGTTTGGTCAGGACATAGCAGAGGGTATTTGTTTTATGTGGTTCGGGGTGGTGGTTTATTTAGTAGGGCGTTTGATTTATTATTCCCGGGTTTTTGGGTAATGTTCTATGTTTGTATTTCTATGTGGTCTCTGGTCTTGTGTATTTCTATGGCTGGTTTATTGGGGTTGGACTCTCAATTGGAGGCAGGTGTTGTCTCGTTGCCTCTGATTGGGAGTCCTATATATGGGTATGTGTTTGGTTTAGTGTTTGTGGGAGATTGTTTCTTGTTTTGCGTGTGTGAGCCTGACAAGAGTGTTTTGTTGATCGTTCGTTCTTCTTTTTGTTATTTTGGTGTTTTCTTGGTTTAAAATAAAATACAAGATGAGCATCCACATTCCTGCTGCGTTTTGGTCCTCCATTCCAGACGACAACCGTTACAATAAGGCTGTGACGTAACAAAATGTGGAAGAAGTAAAGGGCTCAGAATACTTTCTGAGTGGCCTGTATCTGGGAATATCACTGCTTCAGTCAGTCAGTCAGTCATCTATTGTTCTATTGATTCACACGTGTATTTGTTAATTAAAACTTAATACAAAGACAGGATATAGCATTATCGTGCATGTGTGTTTTGATGTTGTATGGCTACACAAAAATAAAAGTCTGAAAAAATATCTCCACAAACAACTACCCTGAAATGTTGTTTGTATTTTGCACATTCATTAGTATTTTAAACAACAAATGTTCCATGAATTAACAGAATGCAGGTATTTCTTTCCATAATATGATGGAGAGAGGATTGTAATGCTACACAGGGCCTGGGGGAAGGCACAGCCACTCCCTCTATCATAATTTCCTGTTTTCAAATGACAGAATAATACGTTATGGATCATTTGACTCCTTTTGCATGAAAAGCCCCTTCTCTCTAATGCAAAGTTCAAGGCATATGCTGCTAACAGCTATTAGTAGAACACTGTCTGTCTCTAATGTGGCAGCTGGCAAGCACTCTGAAATAACTAAAAGGGGATTTGGGGAATGAGGGGTAGGGGGAATTAAATGTCAGTGGGGGGGGGCTTAGCCAATAAAGAGTGTGTGTCCATGGGGGATATAACATTCAAGACTTCCCTGAGCTAGAGGGCCTTGGGAGACACTGGAGCTGAGACCCCTTCAACAGTCTGGAGGAGGGACTGGAGCTGAGAACCCTTCAAAAGTCTGAATGAAGGCTCCTCACTCCCAGTCTCTCTTCCAGACTGTTGAAGGGATCTCAGATCCCTCCTCCAGACTGTTGAAGGGATCTCAGATCCCTCCTCCAGACTGTTGAAGGGATCTCAGATCCCTCCTCCAGACTGTTGAGGGGATCTCAGATCCCTCCTCCAGACTGTTGAAGGGGTCTCAGCTGTAGACTGGAGCTGAGAACCATTCAACAGTCTGAAGGAGAGACTGAAGCTGAGAAACATGCAACAGTCTGGAGGACAGACTGGAGCTGAGAACCATTCAGCAGTCTGGAGGACAGACTGGAGCTGAGAACCATTCAGCAGTCTGGAGGACAGACTGGAGCTGAGATCATTTCAACAGTCTGAAGGAGACACTGAAGCTGAGAAACATGCAACAGTCTGGAGGACAGACTGAAGCTGAGATCATTTCAACAGTCTGGAGGACAGACTGGAGCTGAGATCATTTCAACAGTCTGGAGGACAGACTGGAGCTGAGATCATTTCAACAGTCTGGAGGACAGACTGGAGCTGAGATCATTTCAACAGTCTGGAGGACAGACTGAGGCTGAGATAATTTCAACAGTCTGGAGGACAGACTGGAGCTGAGATCATTTCAACAGTCTGGAGGACAGACTGGAGCTGAGATCATTTCAACAGTCTGGAGGAGAGACTGGGAGTGAGGAGCCATGATTCAGAGGGTCAGAAGACAATGGGAGTGAGGAGCCATGATTCAGAGGGTCCAGAGACAATGGGAGTGAGGAGCCATGATTCAGTGGGTCAGGAGAGACTGGGAGTGAGGAGCCATGATTCAGAGGGTCAGAAGACAATGGAAGTGAGGAGCCATGATTCAGTGGGTCAGAAGAGACTGGAAGTGAGGAGCCATGATTCAGTGGGTCAGGAGAGACTGGGAGTGAGGAGCCATGATTCAGGGGGTCAGAAGAGACTGGGAGTGAGGAGCCATGATTCAGTGGGTCAGGAGAGACTGGGAGTGAGGAGCCATGATTCAGGGGGTCAGAAGAGACTGGGAGTGAGGAGCCATGATTCAGTGGGTCAGAAGAGACTAGGAGTGAGAAGCCATGATTCAGAGGGTCAGAAGAGACCGGGAGTGAGGAGCCATAATTCAGTGGGTCAGAAGAGACTGGGAGTGAGAAGCCATGATTCAGACGGTCAGAAGAGAAATGTGCTTTAGGATGTGGAACATGGTATCATCACACAGGGCCACGGAGAGAGCAGGGAGATAAATGTGTGTGTGGAATGGGTGGAGCTGTGCATGTGGAAGACAAGGTAGGATGGGGGTAGGATGGGGAGGAAAGAGAGAGAGGAAGACAAGGTAGGATGGGGAGGAAAGAGAGAGAGTAAGACAGAGTAGGAGAGGGGAGGAAAGAGAGAGAGGAAGACAGGGTGGTAGGGGGGAGGAAAGAGAGAGAGGAAGACAGGGTGGTAGGGGGAGGAAAGAGAGAGAGGAAGACAGGGTGGTAGGGGGAGGAAAGAGAGAGAGGAAGACAGGGTGGTAGCGGGGAGGAAAGAGAGAGAGTGGAAGACAAGGTAGGATGGGGGAAGAAAGAGAGAGAAGAAGACAGGGTAGGAGGGGGGAGGAAAGAAAGATAGGAAGACAGGATCAGAGGGGGGAGGAAGGAAAGAGAGGAAGACAGGGTAGAAGGGGGGAGGAAAGAAAGATAGGAAGACAGGATCGGAGGGGGGAGGAAGGAAAGAGAGGAAGACAGGGAAGGATGGGGAGGAAAGAAAGAGAGGAAAGAAATTGTAAAATACTATATTGTTCACTATGACATTTCCCTCTGGTACTGAGTAATTGTTCTACTGTTTTTATTTGACCTACCTACCATAGGCTACTAGTAAGATACAGTAATATAACAAATCTTAAAAATGCATTCATTATTTCCAGTCTAATATGTATTTTCCCACTTCTGATCAATTGTCCTGCTGTTAGTGTACTGCAGAGCATCACCGCATAAAGAATAAACATACACAATTATGATACACATCTGAAAGCCACTGAGTGACTTCAAAAAATATGATTTTCACCTCTCTGGGGTCTGGTAAACATTGATATTCATCATCACACAGATGCATGCTGCTCTACATACCTGACTGACAGGTTTGGCATATGCTCACACACAAAAAAATTATAAACACAATTTGAAAATAGATTCAGTCTCCACACTAGACACACATGTTGAAATGCACCATTTAGTGTGTCTGTGTATAAATTGAAGGTGTTGAGGTCATGGAAACTTGCATCTAGAAGAGGCGAGAAAGACTGAGTAAATATAAAGGGTGAGAGAGAGCAAGAGAGAGGGAAAACAGAGAACATTTAGAGGGTGAGAGAGAGCAAGAGAGAGGGAAAGACTGAGTAAATGAAAAGGGGAAATTGCCATTAGTAATGCAGTCAGTGATATTAGTAGAGAGAGAATTCTGGTTCACTCTGAATGGCACCCTGGCTGGCACTCACTCTTCATCTGGGAGAGGAGAGAGGGAGGACGAGAGAGGGAGGAGGGGAGAGGAGAGAGGGGAGAGGAGAGAGGAGAGAGGGAAGAGGAGAGAGGGGAGAGGGAGTAGGGAGCGGGAGAAGGGGAGTGTAGAGAGGGGATCGGAGAGAGGAGAGAGGGGAGAGGAGAGAGGGGAGAGGGAGTAGGGAGCGGGAGAAGGGGAGTGTAGAGAGGGGATCGGGGAGAGGAGAGAGGGGAGAGGGAGTAGGGAGCGGGAGAAGGGGAGTGTAGAGAGGGAATAGGGGAGCGGGAGTAGGGGAGCGGGAGTAGGGGAGCGGAGAGAGGGGAACTGATGAAAGGGAGAGGGCAGCAGAAAGAGGGTAGAGGTGAATGGGGAGAGGATCGAGGGGAGAGGATAGAGGGGAGAGGGGAAAGGGGATTGGACAGAGGGTAGAGGACAGAGGGGAGAGGATAGAGGGGAGAGGATAGAGGGGAGAGAGGAGAGAATAGAGGATAGAGGGAGATAATAGAGGGGAGAGGATAGAGGATAGATAGAGGACAGAGGAGAGAGGAGAGAGGACAGAGGGGAGAGGATAGAGGTTAGATAGAGGACAGAGGAGAGAGGACAGAGGGGAGAGGATAGAGGATAGATAGAGGATAGAGGGGAGAGGGGAGAGGGTAGAGGGTAGTAGAGGATAGAGGATAGAGGGGAGAGGGGAGAGGGTAGAGGGTAGTAGAGGATAGAGGATAGAGGGGAGATAATAGAGGGGAGAGGGGAGAGGACAGAGGGGAGAGAGGAGAGAATAGAGGGGAGAGGATAGAGGATAGACGATAGAGGATAGAGGGGAGAGGGGAGAGGATAGAGGGGAGAGGATAGAGGATAGATAGAGGATAGAGGAGAGAGGACAGAGGATAGAGGATAGAGGATAGAGGGAGAGGGGAGAGGGGAGAGGATAGAGGGGAGAGGATAGAGGGTAGAGGATAGAATATAGAGGGGAGAGGGGAGAGGATAGAGGATAGATAGAGGATAGAGGATAGATAGAGGGTAGAGGATAGAGGAGAGAGGACAGAGGATAGAGGGGAGAGGGGAGAGGGGAGAGGATAGAGGGTAGACGATAGAGGATAGAGGGGAGAAGGGAGAGGGGAGAGGATAGAGGGTAGAGGGTAGTAGAGGATAGAGGATAGAGGGGAGAGGGGAGATAATAGAGGGGAGAGGACAGAGGAGAGAGAGGAGAGAATAGAGGGGAGAGGATAGAGTATAGAGGGTAGAGGATAGAGGATAGAGGGGAGAGGGGAGATAATAGAGGGGAGAGGGGAGATAATAAAGGGGAGAGGGGAGATAATAGAGGGGAGAGGGGAGATAATAGAGGGGAGAGGGGAGAGGATAGAGGATAGAGGGGAGAGGATAGAGGATATATATAGAGGATAGAGGATAGAGAGTAGAGGGGAGAGAGGAGAGAGGGTGGAGGAGAGAGGGGAAAGGGGAGAGGATAGATGATAGAGGGGAAAGGGGAGCGAATAGAGGATAGATAGAGGAGAGAGGACAGAGGGGTGAGGATAGAGGGGAGAGGATAGAGGATAGAGGGGAGAGGGGAGATAATAGAGGGGAGAGGGGAGTGGGGAGAGGATAGAGGGGAGAGGACAGAGGGGAGAGGACAGAGAGGAGAGGATAGAGGAGAGAGGAGAGGATAGAGGGGAGAGGACAGAGGGGATAGGGGAGAGAATAGAGGGGAGATAATAGAGGGGAGAGGGGAGAGGATAGAGGGGAGAGGATAGAGGGGAGATAATAGAGGGGATAGGGGAGAGGATAGAGGGTACAGGATAGAGGGGAGAGAGGAGAGAGCGTAGAGGAGAGAGGGTAGAGGAGAGAGGGAGAGGATAGAGGGGAGAGGGGAGAGGGTAGAGGGTAGTAGAGGATAGAGGATAGAGGGGAGAGGGGAGATAATAGAGGGGAGAGGGGAGAGGACAGAGGGGAGAGAGGAGAGAATAGAGGGGAGAGGATAGAGGATAGACGATAGAGGATAGAGGATAGAGGGGAGAGGATAGAGGATAGATAGAGGATAGAGGATAGAGGATAGAGGACAGAGGATAGAGGATAGAGGGGAGAGAGGAGAGGGGAGAGGAGAGGGGATAGAGGGAGAGGATAGAGGATAGAGGATAGAGGATAGAGGTTAGAGGATAGAGGGGAGAGGATAGAGGATAGATAGAGGATAGAGGATAGATACAGGATAGAGGATAGAGGATAGAGGACAGAGGATAGAGAGGGAGAGGGGAGAGGGGAGAGGATAGAAGTTAGACGATAGAGGATAGAGGGGAGAAGGGAGAGGGGAGAGGATAGAGGGTAGAGGGTAGAGGGTGATAGAGGATAGAGGGGAGAGGGGAGATAATAGAGGGGAGAGGACAGAGGAGAGAGAGGAGAGAATAGAGGGGAGAGGATAGAGGGGAGAGGATAGAGGATAGAGGGGAGAGGGGAGAGGATAGAGGATAGATAGAGGATAGAGGATAGATAGAGGATAGAGGAGAGAGGACAGAGGATAGAGGGGAGAGGGAGAGGGGAGAGGGGAGAGGATAGAGGGTACACGATAGAGGATAGAGGGGAGAAGGGAGAGGGGAGAGGATAGAGGGTAGAGGGTAGTAGAGGATAGAGGATAGAGGGGAGAGGGGAGATAATAGAGGGGAGAGGACAGAGGAGAGAGAGGAGAGAATAGAGGGGAGAGGGGAGATAATAAAGGGGAGAGGGGAGATAATAGAGGGGAGAGGGGAGCTAATAGAGGGGAGAGGGGAGAGGATAGAGGATAGAGGGGAGAGGGGAGATAATAGAGGGGAGAGGGGAGATAATAAAGGGGAGAGGGGAGATAATAGAGGGGAGAGGGGAGCTAATAGAGGGGAGAGGGGAGAGGATAGAGGGTAGAGGATAGAGGGGAGAGGATAGAGGATATATAGAGGATAGAGGATAGAGAGTAGAGGGGAGAGAGGAGAGAGGGTGGAGGAGAGAGGGGAAAGGGGAGAGGATAGATGATAGAGGGGAAAGGGGAAAGGGGAGCGAATAGAGGATAGATAGAGGAGAGAGGACAGAGGGGAGAGGATAGAGGGGAGAGGATAGAGGATAGAGGATAGAGGGGAGAGGGGAGATAATAGAGGGGAGAGGGGAGTGGGGAGAGGATAGAGGATAGAGGAGAGAGGAGAGGATAGAGGGGAGAGGACAGAGGGGATAGGGGAGAGAATAGAGGGGAGATAATAGAGGGGAGAGGGGAGAGGATAGAGGGGAGAGGATAGAGGATAGAGGGGAGATAATAGAGGGGATAGGGGAGAGGATAGAGGGTAGAGGATAGAGGGGAGAGAGGAGAGAGGGTAGAGGAGAGAGGGGAGAGGATAGAGGGGAGAGGGGAGAGGGTAGAGGGTAGTAGAGGATAGAGGATAGAGGGGAGAGGGGAGATAATAGAGGGGAGAGGGGAGAGGACAGAGGGGAGAGAGGAGAGAATAGAGGGGAGAGGATAGAGGATAGAGGATAGAGGATAGAGGATAGAGGGGAGAGGATAGAGGATAGATAGAGGATAGAGGATAGAGGAGAGAGGACAGAGGATAGAGGACAGAGGGGAGAGAGGAGAGGGGAGAGGGGAGAGGATAGAGGGGAGAGGATAGAGGATAGAGGATAGAGGATAGAGGTTAGAGGATAGAGGGGAGAGGATAGAGGATAGATAGAGGATAAAGGATAGATACAGGATAGAGGATAGAGGATAGAGGACAGAGGATAGAGAGGGAGAGGGGAGAGGGGAGAGGATAGAAGGTAGACGATAGAGGATAGAGGGGAGAAGGGAGAGGGGAGAGGATAGAGGGTAGAGGGTAGAGGGTGGTAGAGGATAGAGGATAGAGGGGAGAGGGGAGATAATAGAGGGGAGAGGACAGAGGAGAGAGAGGAGAGAATAGAGGAGAGAGGATAGAGGATAGAGTATAGAGGGTAGAGGATAGAGGATAGAGGGGAGAGGGGAGATAATAGAGGGGAGAGGGGAGATAATAGAGGGGAGAGGGGAGAGGATAGAAGGGAGAGGATAGAGGGTAGAGGATAGAGGGGAGAGGATAGAGGATATATAGAGGATAGAGGATAGAGAGTAGAGGGGAGAGAGGAGAGAGGGTGGAGGAGAGAGGGGAAAGGGGAGAGGATAGATGATAGAGGGGAAAGGGGAGCGAATAGAGGATAGATAGAGGAGAGAGGACAGAGGGGAGAGGATAGAGGGGAGAGGATAGAGGATAGAGGGGAGAGGGGAGATAATAGAGGGGAGAGGGGAGTGGGAGAGGATAGAGGGGAGAGGACAGAGGGGAGAGGACAGAGGGGAGAGGATAGAGGAGAGAGGAGAGGATAGAGGGGAGAGGACAGAGGGGATAGGGGAGAGAATAGAGGGGAGATAATAGAGGGGAGAGGGGAGAGGATAGAGGGTAGAGGATAGAGGGGAGAGAGGAGAGAGGGTAGAGGAGAGAGGGTAGAGGAGAGAGGGGAGAGGATAGAGGGGAGAGGATAGAGGATAGAGAGTAGAGGGGAGAGAGGAGAGAGGGTAGAGGAGAAAGGGTAGAGGAGAGAGGGGAAAGGGGAGAGGGGAGAGGATAGATTATAGAGGGGAGAGAGGAGATAATAGAGGAGAGAGGATAGAGGGGAGAGAATAGAGGGGAGGGAAAAGGGGAGAGGGGAGAGGATAGATGATAGAGGGTAGAGGGGAGAGGATAGAGGGGAGAGGAGAGAAGAGAGAGGGGAAAGGGGAGAGGGGAGAGGATAGATGATAGAGGGTAGAGGGGAGAGGATAGAGGGGAGAGGAGAGAGGGGAGATGGGAGAGGATAGAGGGGAGCGGAGGGGGGAGAGGGGAGAGGAGAGAGGGGAGTGGGGAGAGGAGAGAGGAGAGAGGGGAGATGGGAGATGGGAGATGGGAGAGGATAGAGGGGAGCGGAGGAGGGAGAGGAGAGAGGGGAGTGGGGAGAGTATAGAGGGGAGCGGAGGGGGGAGAGGGGAGAGGAGAGAGGGGAGTGGGGAGAGTCCCAGAGGCCCGATTCCTCATCGCAGCGCTACATTACAACTGTGTCTGTTAGCTCAGATAAATAATGAACACGCTTGGCACCGTTCACCGTAGCTAGCCAAGCACAGAAATGTATTCATATACAGTTTCTACCACCCTTCCCGTACTTTTCACTCGCTCCCTTCTTTTCTGTGTGACTTTAACTATTTCTACATCCTCACTGGCGTTCGTTCAAGACTAGAGTAAATGCATAAAGTACTTTGAGGTAATGAATGAAAGACCGTGGGGTAATTCAGAATAAATATAGATGGTGTAGGAGTGCTGAGAAACCCGCTTAATATCATTTAGAAATGGAAATTAATTAGTGGTGAAACGCAGCCAAAGTGGCAACAGATTTATAAAGGAGAGATTCAGTCAGCCATTGCTCAATCATTAGGGTGTGACAGTTGCTAGTGCGCACTGGATCCCTTCCAAAACTAGGAAGACAGAGGACTTTTTTGTTGTTGCATAGATTACTTACATGCAAATGGCATGGTGAGTGATAGTCACTCACAGAACACTGGGACAGCTCAGTTGAGCGTTGGCATGACAACTAATGTTTATAAAAACTTAACAAGACACTAAGGTGGGTTTTGCTGATGGTGATATTGGACGTTTTAATGTCACACAACCCCGACAAAGGATATTTTATATTCCTAAAGGGAAGCAGATATTCATTCTGAAAATGTAACCGTTGAGGCTAGGATTTCTTTTAGAAGACTTTGTGAAATGTGCAGCACTCTTTGAGACATTGCTGACAGCACACTTTTCAGCAAAAGTACACCATTTTGAGATGAGTGAAAGAGAAGGAGAGAGAGAGAGAGAGAGTGAAGGGCAGTGAGAGAGAGGGAGAGAAAGGGAGAGAGAGCGAGGGGGAGTGATAGAGAGGGAGGGAGAGTGAGAAACAGAGAGAGGGAGAGAGAAGGGGAGTGAGAGAGATGGAGAGAGAGGGGCCGAGAGAGAGAGAAAGAGAGAGGGGGGAGTGAGAAAGAGAGAGGGAGAGAGAGAGAGTGGGAAAAAAAGGGAAGTTATTTTTTTTAATCAGGAAACTTTTGTTGTTTGGTCTTGTGATAATGCTGACTTCAGCATGGATTAGGATATCTGTTGGTTCTTTATTCTTCTGGTCTTCCACTCTGAAGAGATGAGACGCGTGGTATATTCTATCAAGGTCAGAGGAACGTCTTGGTGTAATGATATTCCCCAGTAATTTCATCCCTGTGTGTTAAAGCTTGCAGTCAGCAGGAATAGAAGAGGGCAAGAAGAACAGACAGTGAAACAAGTGGTGTGCGTGTATGGTGTGTGTGTATGAGAGAGAGAGAGAGAGAGAGAGAGTGAGAGACCGAGAGAGAGAGACCGAGAGGGAGAGAGAGACCGAGAGGGAGAGAGAGAGAGAGAGGGAGAGAGAGAGAGAGAGACCAAGAGGGGGGAGAGAGAGAGAGAGAGCGAGAGAGAGAGAGAGAGAGAGAGAGAGAGAGAGAGAGAGAGAGAGAGAGAGAGAGAGACCAAGAGGGAGAGAGAGAGACCAAGAGGGAGAGAGAGAGAGAGCGAGAAAGAGGGAGAGAGAGAAAGAGACCAATAGGGAGAGGGAGAGAGAGGGAGAGAGAGAGACTGCAGTCTCCCTGCCTGTGGATATGTGTGGGCACAAGATCCTTGTCTGTCTGTCTGTCTGTCTGTCTGTCTGTGTGTCCAGTATCAGTTTAAAAAGGTACCGGCTGACTCATCTCTAATGAATTTTTCCTTCCCTGAAACGAGAGGCGTCTAAACTGCCTTGAAAATCTCCCCTGTCAAAAGAGATGGGTCTAAACTGCCTTGTAAATCTTCCATGTCAAACAAGAGGCATCTAAACTGCCTTGAAAATCTCCCCAGTCAAACAAGATGTGTCTTAACTGCCATGAAAATCTCCCCTGTCAATGTGAAAATAAAGTCTGACTAAGGAGCTACAACAGGAAGAAATCCCTTTTGAGTGAAAGACACCGGCAGTTGTATCATTGCCCTGATATCTTTCCCCAGATTCACAATGTGCCTGGCTGCAGGAGCCGCTTGTCTCTTTAATGAATCTCTGGAGGATTTACTGTAGATGCTTTGTAAGCCAACTGAGCTGTGTGCTGTAACACTTTCCCGTAGCCTCAGGCAACCTAGCACGCTAACGATGCTAGTGAGGTTCAAAGCGGGCTAATACACACACAACCTCTGTGTATGCATTTGCTGCCTTTGTGTGTGTGTGTGTGTTTGAGTGTGTTTTGGAATGTGCATACGCCAGAGAAAGAGACAGAAACAGTTATAGGGAGAGAGCTGACAATTACCTATCTAGAAATTATATTTGCATAGTTGTGTAAGAAAGATGTCAAATACAGGTTAACTATTGTTCCTAAAAGTCAGTGCACTACAGTAGGTAAAACCATTCAGTTAGATTTATACAGGTTGCAGGAAGTGCAACAACCAACATTGCTTGGGGAATAAGTTCCCTTTAGTTCTACTAAAGTGTACTCTTAGGTCTCCTGCTGATACACACTTCAGTTAAAGGCCTCTGTGCTGACCTGAACCAACTCACCATCCTTTGCCAGCAGTTTCGGCTTTCCTTAATGTCAACTCACTTTGTGCATTCAGCAGCAGACTGTTCCTCGGTGGAAAAGGTTAAGATGTTGTGTTGAGTGCGCCGGGCAGGATGCCTGGTTCTTCCATGATTCCTCCATGCGAGGCCCAAGGGACGGGCCCCCAGCCTGAAACTAGCTGACAAGGCCACTTTGCCAGTAGGTCATTGTAAATGTGAACCAAATAATTTGATATTTAAGCACATACTACTTGGCTGCACTGACTTGTCTTCTCCTTCTTTCTGCAGTGGGCTGGCGGCAAGACTTTGTGTGTCTTTGTGTGTTTTAATGTGTTGTTTCTAAGTGTTGGGGAGCATCCTGGCCTTATGTTAGTTTATTCCCTAAAGTAGTGGTCTGAAGTAGCTCCTTCAGACTAACAATGAAGGCCTCTTGTTAAATGTTGGTCCTATTCCCACTACGGGAACTGAAAGAGAATCTGAGGAGCGGGGTGGCGAAAGAGTATGATACTTTTCAATTTACATAACATCCTTGCTTTACCTATAGCCGTGGATGGCAACGTGACATTCTTGGTCCGCAGCTGAAATGTACTGTAAACATCACAGTAGCCACTAGCCAGTAAGCACAAACTATTGAACAATGACAGAAACTTATCTTCTAAAACATACATTATTCAATACTGCAACCAAACCATTTTACACTCTTGAATAATGCAACAATACACACACATGTATGTGAAGGGGTTATTTGCTCATCTGTAGGCTACAGTTATTGCATTTTTGCTTCAAGACAAAAGCACACAGGTGCTATAACAGCATTTCTTCCTCAAGTAACGTTAGCCTATCAAAAATGAACGATTAACCCTCGCATACAAAATATAAAGTACAGTAGGCCTACCTTACAACAACACAACACACCACGCTTCATTTTAGTTTTGTATATAAATCATGCAAATCATGTGGTAAAAGCTAACTGTGACTGAAAAAATGTGTATAAGGGAATTCACTGCAAGGAGCTGTTTTATATGGAAGCTCATACCCAACACCATTTAAAAAAAAATATATATATAAAAACGCTCATGATTTGTCAACAGGCACAATTAGTCTGTGCTTCAGTCTGATCAACTGTAGCCTAATGACAACAACCACAGCTGCAGGTAGTCTAGAGAAGCCTATGCACTCTGAAAGGTAAAGTTGTTTTTATAGCCTAAGATATGTATTTACTGTATAGCTTAAAATAGGGTCATTTATTTGTGATTTGAGAAAATGTGAAAGTGATCAAATTTGGTTTAGGTTCACACTTTGGGTGGCTTGGCTATATCGGCCTTTTTAATAAATAATTATTGACTGGAACGAATCAATCAACACAATAGTGATGACATAATGTATGAGTATCTTTTTAATGACAGATGAAAAGGCCTAACGATGCAACCCTGCATACAGCCAGCTCAGCCCTGTTAGGTTTTTTTTTGTCCAATATCAGTTGTTGTCTCTGTCTGTGTAAAGGGTTTTCATGTTTTCATCCTCCCTAGGTACAGGAGTTTTTCCATTAGATTATTTTTTATTTTTACATATGACATGATTAGAAAAATAATGTTGTTCCCTCATAGCCCACACAAAACCATTATATTGAGCTGATATATTTGTCATACGCTACAATTAGGGTCCGGAGTTGGTTCAGTTAAGCCTAGTACCAGATCAGGAAAAACTCTGGACCCCAGGATAACAAACCCACCCCCACCACTTTAGGACCTGTGACGACACCTCTGAATTTACCACAAAATGTTACTAATTTGTTTTAAATATGTTTTTTTTTCGTATGATCTACATTGTACAAATGAGTTACCATAGTTGTAGGTGACTCAGTGCAGCCGGCAGCAACAATTTCAGAACGTAACAAGTAAAAAAAACTGAAATAAAACTAGTCTCAAATATGAGGAAAATGTCTACACATTCCAGCTGTTACAAAAACATTGTTCTTCTATTAAGATTTATACTGGCTCAATAAAGACAATTCAGTTTACACTGCCCAGCTTCATGGGGGGGGCAACTGTGGGATGAGTGCCATGTGCTACCTCCGGAGGTAGTGGTCGAGACATAGGGAGTTATCACTACCTAGCGGTCGGGACTTAGCGAGTTATCATTACCTAGCAGTCGAGACGTAGGGAGTTATCACTACCTAGCGGTCGGGATGTAGGGAGTTACCGCTACCTAGCAGTTGAGATGTAGCTAGTGATAACCTCTACCTAGCGTTCGAGACGTAGCAAGTTACCGCTGCCTAGCGGTTGAGACGTAGCAAGTTACCACTACCTAGCGGTCGAGATGTAGCTAGTGATAACCGCTACCTTGTGGTCAGGACGTAGCAAGTTACCGTTACCTAGCGGTCGGGATGTAGCAAGTTACCGATACCTAGCAGTCGAGATGTAGCAAGTTACCGCTACCTAGCAGTCGAGACGTAGCAAGTTACCGCTACCTAGCGGTCGAGACATAGCAAGTTACTGCTACCTAGAGGTAGAGACGTAGCAAGTTACCACTACCTAGCGGACGAGACGTAGCAAGTTACCGATACCTAGCGGTCGAGATGTAGCTAGTGATAACCGCTACCTAGAGGGCGAGACGTAGCAAGTTACCACTACCTAGCGGACGAGACGTAGCAAGTTACCGTTACCTAGCGGACGAGACATAGCAAGTTACCACTACCTAGCGGACGAGACGTAGCAAGTTACCGATACCTAGCGGATGAGATGTAGCTAGTGATAACCGCTACCTAGAGGGCGAGACGTAGCAAGTTACCGTTACCTAGCGGACGAGACATAGCAAGTTACCACTACCTAGCGGACGAGACGTAGCAAGTTACCGATACCTAGCGGTCGAGATGTAGCTAGTGATAACCGCTACCTAGAGGGCGAGACGTAGCAAGTTACCGTTACCTAGCGGACGAGACACAGCAAGTTACCACTACCTAGCGGACGAGACATAGCAAGTTACCACTACCTAGCGGACGAGACATAGCAAGTTACTGCTACCTAGAGGCCGAGACGTAGCAAGTTACCACTACCTAGCGGACGAGACGTAGCAAGTTACCGATACCTAGCGGACGAGACATAGCAAGTTACCACTACCTAGCGGACGAGACGTAGCAAGTTACCGCTACCTAGCGGACGAGACGTAGCAAGTTACCACTACCTAGCGGATGAGACGTAGCAAGTTACCGATACCTAGCGGACGAGACGTAGCAAGTTACCACTACCTAGCGGATGAGACGTAGCAAGTTACCGATACCTAGCGGTCGAGATGTAGCTAGTGATAACCGCTACCTAGCGGTATAGACGTAGCAAGTTACCGTTACCTAGCGGTCGAGACATAGCGAGTTAGCGCTACCTAGCGGTAGAGACGTAGCAAGTTCGCAAGTTTACATTTTACTAATATGTGTAGCTTGATACCTTTCGACCATGTTCCCTGCCATGCTTTCAATCTACTGCTAGAAGAGGTACAAAGTGCAGTGGGACATAATGTAATGTACTACTTATGGCCAATGAGTAGGCCAAAAATATGGCCTAATGTGTTTTTTTTTTGCTCAATTATGGAGCGCAATTAACATGAGGTTATTGACTAACTGATAGATTTGTACTGTAATGTATTGACATGGGATCATTTTAATTGGAGAATCTTGATTATAAATTCTACAGGAAGTTTTACAATGCGTCTCCCATGAGTAATCTCCTAGTGTTTAGAAAATAGCCCTGTCTTTAGATTCCTTTCTTTCCTGCCCTTCTCGGTCAAAATCATAGACAAAGCATCAATTCTTAACTCTAACAACACAAAAGAGAGCAGGATTTTCTAATAAGGAAGCGCAAAAGGAGATTTATAAAAATGGGGGAATGCACAAAGGCCCAGTGTGTGACAAACTAACAAAAAATATAACACCAAATGTTTTTAAATTTAACAGGGAAAGAGATATGAATAATTTATACTCCCTTCAGTTACTGTAGATATTAACAGAAGACATTCTCCCCAGCTCCTCACATCTCTTGGCAGAAATGCACTTTGCAGTTCAAAGTAGAGGCAGAATATTAACACTTCCATCAGTGTTACAACCTTTAAAAGGAATAGTGGAAGTAGAGATTTCTATGAGTCACAAACGATTCAATTCAAATGTATATAGCTGAAACAGCAAGGGAAGAACCAAAGAATATAGTACATCAATATTTGCTTTCTAGAATCTAGGTATTCTAAGACCAGGGATGAGAACATTACAAGCCCATGAATATATACATATACAGGTGTATCAATACAAAACAATGAAGTTACTCATAACCTTCCAATTACCTTGTATTTTCTTTGGAAGATGACAACACCTCCCCTCTGCTAGAGAACCTTTGTATAGTGAATGAGACGCTAAAGGCCTCTTTTCAGGTGTTGATACCTCACTATGCAAATCACAAAGGGCTTCAAACTTTGACATTTTCAATAGGAGCTCCAGATACGCAGGTGGATATGACATCTTTTCAGCTGGTGATTTGTCAAGCAAATAACTTCCAGTCTCACGGTAATTGACCGTTAACTAACATAAACACATGGAGCATTTCCTGGCTTCCACACATAGCCTAAAAGCCATTGATGCAGACCTTTGGAACATCTACATTCTAAAAAGTCTAATAAATAAATGTGATTTATTTCAAACAGGTCTAAAAAACATGATATGAGCAAAATGTAGTCTAATTCAGAAGAACAGAATTGCAAACTCTGAGTTGTCCTTATCTTACGCCCTGATCTGGCTATGCCATGTGGCTGTGGACTTTAGTTGTGATACAAACGTTGGGCTATATGCTTTGATTTTTAATACATTCTAAGCCTGCGTGATGTGACTCTAATGATTTAGAAAAAGCTGCATGAAAGGTGTACACTTTATCAGTCTCTCATTCACAACTTGACATGCACTTGATAATGCCACGAATTTCCAGGTGGCATCCCCTTTGTGTGGCTGTAATGCCTTTTGCGGCCAGTGGCCGTTGTGCCCTTGGGCTGAATCTAAAAATTACTGTGCATTTGGAAAGTATTCAGACCCCTTGACTTTTCCCACATTTTATTACGTAACAGCCTTATTCTAAAACTTATTATATTGTTTTTTTTCCCCTCATCATTCTACACACAATACCCCATAACGACAAGCAAAAACAGTTTTTTCGATTTTTTTGCCAATCTACAGAATTTAAAAACCTGAAATGTCACATATACATAAGTATTCAGGCCCTTTACTCAATATATTGTTGTAGCCCCTTTGGCATTGATTACATCCAGGAGCCTTTTTAGGCATGACGATACAAAATTGGCACACCTGTATTTGGGGTGTTTCTCCCATTCTGCTGTGTAGATCCTCTCAAGCTCTGTCAGGGTGGATGGGGCGAGTACCTGCACAGCTATTTTCATGTCTCTCCAGAAAAAGTTTGATCTGGTTGAAGTCCGGGCTATGGCTGGGCCACTCAAGGACATTCAGAGACTTGTCCCAAAGCCACTCCTGTATTGTCTTGGCTGTGAGCTTAGGGATGTTGTGCTGTTGGAAGATGAACCTTTACCCCAGTCTGAAGTCCTTAGTGCTCTACAGCAGGTTTTCATCAAAGATCTCTCTGTACTTTGCTATGTTCATCTTCCCTCAATCCTGACTAGTGTCTCAGTCCATGCCGTTGAAAAACATCGCCAGAACATGATGCTGCCACCACCGTGCTTCACCATAGGGATGGTACCAGGTTTCCTCCAGATGTGAGGCTTGGCATTCAGGCCAAAGAGTTCAATCTTGGTTTCATCAGACCAGAGAATCTTGTTTCTCATGGTCTGAGAGTCTAGGTGTCTTTTGGCAAACTCCAAGCAGGCTGTCATGTGCCTTTTACTGAGGATTGGCTTCCGTCTGGCCACTCTACCATAAAGGCCTGATTGTTGGAGTTCTGCAGATATGGTTGTCCTTCTGGAAGATTCAGTGGAACTCTGGAGCTCTATCAGAGTGACCATCGGGTTCTTGGTCACCTCCCTGACCAAGGACCTTCTCCCCCGATTGCTCAGTTTGGCCGTGTGGCCAGCTCTAGGAAGAGTTTTCTTTAAGAATGATGGAGACCACTGTATTCATTGGTACCTTCAATGCTGCAGAAATGTTTTGGTACCATCCCCAGATTTGTGTCTCAAAACAATCCTGTCTCGGAGCTCTACAGACAATTCCTTTGACCTCTTGGCTTGGTTTTTTCTCTGACATGCACTGTCAACTGTGGGACCTTATATAGACAGGTGTGTGTGCTTTTCCAAATAATGTCCAATCAATTGAATTTACCACAGGTGGACTCTAATCAAGTTGTAGAAACATCTCAAGGATCATCAATGGAAACCGGATGCACCTGAGCTCAATTTCGAGTCTCATAGCAAAGGATATTTTTGTAAATAAGGTATTTGTGTTTTTATTTTATTTTTAATTTCCACAAATTATAAAAACATATTTTCGCTTTGTTATTTTAGGGTATTGTGTGTAGATTGTTGAGGAAAAAAGTTATTTCACACTTTTTAGAATAAGGCTGTAATGTAACAAAATGTGGAAAAATGGATCTGAATACTTTCCGAATGCACTGTTTTATTCCCTTCTTCTTTGTTGGGTGCTCTGAAGCACCTCTCACTCACATGGCTCTCTCAGATATTTCAATTCTTATTAGGCAATGCGTCACGTGATCGGGTCCTTCTCACAGGCTACAAGTGAAGACAGACACATCGGGGACGCAACTGTGCTCGTCCTTATTGAATTATGAGGCACATATTGAAGATGTTTGGAAGAACTGTCCACATTTACTTTTCATCAGCCAACAAGATGAGTAGGCCTAGCGAATAGCAAAACCGCTAGCCTATGTCAGTCTACTATCCTCCAGAGTACAAAGGTCGACCTATTCTATTCTGTGTGAGAAATAAATATTCCAAACATAGTCTGGGACAGTTGTGGGATGCGATAGATCCCAAATTATTACAATCACTGGCATAAAAAAAAAAACTTTTAATAGCAATGAGGCTGATGCTACAGATCAAAATGTTTAGCTTAAAGTGTTGATAAACTATTAGTCTATTTCTTCACATTATAAGCACAGCAATGCACACATGGCAGTAGGCGGTAAGCGCAAATGTTCCAAAATGCAATCAATTAGCGCGAAAACACCATTCTCAAAGGTGAACGCAAAATGTGATTATTCATGTTATGCTTTTATTATAAAGGTACATTTCTATGGTGAAAATGATCTTCCCCAAACTTCAAACTCAGGCACTGCGTATGTATGCCAGTTGTAAAGTGTATTAATGTGCTTCATTTTAAGAAGTCATTTGGCCACTTTACAAACCTTATCCCAACACATACGCCTATGGGCTAGGCTGCATGAGGGGTTCGTCTTTGATTTGAAATAGTCACAAAAAAAGGCCTTACTGCACACAAGCTGGGCATCATTCACAAGTGATAGGTTAATATTGTCACCCATCAGACTATTTTTGAGTTAATCTTGTCTTTACATACTGTCACGCCCTGACCTGAGAGAGCCTTTTTATGTCTCTATTTAGGTTTGGTCAGGGTGTGATTTGGGTGGGCATTCTATGTCCTTTTTTCTGTTTTTGTATTTCTTTGTTTTGGCCTGGTATGGCTCTCAATCAGGGACAGCTGTACTTCGTTGTCGCTGATTGGGAGCCATACTTAGGCAGCCTGTTTTCCTTTGGGTTTTTGTGGGTAGTTGTTTCTGCTGTGTGGTTTGCACCTGACAGAACTGTTGGCGTTCGTTTGTTTCTTATGCTCAAGTGTTTTGTATTATTAAAATTCAATATGAACACTCACCACGCTGCATCTTGGTCCCCTCTTTCAGATGATCGTTATACATATACTAAATAATGTATGTGTGAAATTTGTTTTGAATTAGAATGGACCATTGTCAAGCACCTGTCTCGAAACAAGGGCAGAGGGAAAAAATCCATGTAATCTATGCACTGAAATAGTGATTGGAGGACACTTTTTCCATGGTTAATTTTCATGCCAGCCAGTTAGGCTATACTCCTATTGTAAAGAATAGCAATGTGCTTAATTGTAGGAAAGTTGATAAATAAATATAGTAGGCCTAGCCTATAGAAAGCTAATGGGATCCTCCTCTTTTTAATAAAGGCCATCAAAACTCTGTTTTCTCACGCAATTGCAGAGCCTATAAAAATGTTGCGCAATATAAGCTCATGGACTCTCATTAACCCTTGTGCTTTGCTGAAAAAAAAAGATGTCCATTGTGGAATGGGTCAGATTGACACAGTATAAACACAGCACAGTATAAACACTCTAGACAGTCAAATAATCAAGTAAAAACAGACAAAACTTTATTTTGTCTTGTCAGACATTTCAGAAAGAAGAAATAAAAGAACACTTTATTTAAGAACTATTTGTTTAACATATTTCCTTTCTCACAAACAAGCATTTTCTGTTTGGAGCTCATTTTCGAGTGTCTGTGTCAGAGATCTGCTGCTCTCGCACTGAGAAGGAGCAGCTTGGGAAAGGTCCTTTTCACCCAAACATAATTATAAAAGTGCATCCAGAACCAGTCAGAACAAAATACATCAAAGACACTTGTTTAATTTGGACCCGTGCAAATATCTATACACATGAAAGCCTGACCTTCCAGCATCATGTTTGTATACAAAATCTACACAGACATCCCACAACACATCAGTGTCCACATTTTGAAGTTAGGTTCATGACCCTAAATGAGGAAAGTCATTTAATTTCATGGAGAAAAAGAGAGGTTAGCTGATATTTTAGATAACTCAAAAGTAGAAATGGGTCAAATTGTCCCGCAACGTAATAGGAGGGTTAGGGGTTTGAGTCGATTTTCGATTACATTTTCATCAATGTCAGAGTTATAACAGGTACAATAGAGTGCCGAGTACCAGCCTGTTAGCAAGTTTGGTATGCTACTAATGACCATATCTTGGAGAAGCCTAATTACCATGACTAAACAGTCACGTTGAATTTGACTGCCGTCCTGTCTCAAGACTGCCGGTGTGGCAGTAAAACGGTCACCATAACAGCCCTACCCTGAGGCGTCCGGCAAGGTGAGCATCGACTACCTCAGGCAATGCACACAGGAAATGCTACACAAGACTAGACAACCATTAGCACGTTTGTTGTCATGAATCTTGCCCTGGATGCAGAACTGAGCGATTTTTGCTAGATGGCCCAGCTGCAAAGTCAAAATTGCCTATAAAATTCACGAAAACAAAAATGTAAGATTAGGGTTAGGCTTACAATCAGATTTTATGACTTTGTGACTCTGCCAGCTAGTGACCACTCTGCAGAGTTACCTGCAGGGCAATTTTCATGACAATAAATGCCAACCTGCCAAACATTACACCTGCAACTGTAAATCTAAATCTAATCTATTTCTCTCCATTAATGAGATTTCTGCCCAGCTACACCTTGAGTTACATGGAATCCCTTCTGGTAAAACTACCTTTATCCTTCAACAAGATCAATGATGTGACCGCTGAGGACCGGTTTATCCGATGTGCCGGGGATATTTGTAAACCTGTAATTGACAGTCGTTTAATTGCCCTCGGAATGCTCACAACACCCAGACAGTCACCTGGGAATGGCAGAAAGGCAGGAAGGAGGAGGATGAAAAAGGCAGGCTGCCATTAAGACATTAACCATGAATGTAAGACAAACCTGAGCATATGTCTATTTTATCTCCTGGCCCCTGAGAACAATTTGCTGAAGCATTTCGGCGGGTGGTAGAGACCAGAAAATCCCCCAAAAGCCCCCTGGAGTATGGGCCGTAGGCTGTCTCAGCATGAACACGCCTCGCAGCAGTCCATTTTCTGCTTCCAGCGGCAAAGTTGGGCTCCCTATCCCCACCACCACAGCATTAGATCCATGGATTAAGTAAATATTTAAGGGCTTTATTGGCATGGGAAACATATGTTAACATAGCCAAATCAAGTGAAATAGATAATAAACAAAAGTGAAATAAACAATAAAAAATGAACAGTAAATATTACACTCACAGAAGTTCCAAAAGAATAAAGACATTTCAAATGTCATGTTATGGTTATATACAGTGTTGTAACGATGTCATAACGATTCATCCGACAGCAAGCTCACTATATGACCCACATGTTACTGGGCTCATTCCATAGTCAATTAAGCATACTATATATATTCTAACATTGTTTAATTTCCTTTTTCCCTTAGATATTATGAAATGTTAAAACCACATCAGTGGGTAGAATATATATATATATATATATATATATATATATATATATATATATATATATATATATATATATATGCTGATGCTGAATATATATATATGCTGATGCTCCAGATACTCAACTAGTCTAAAGAAGGCCATATATACATACATATATATGTATATATATATATATATAGGCCTTCTTTAGACTAGTTGAGTATCTGGAGCATCAGCATTTGTGGGTACGATTACAGGCTCAAAATGACCAGAAACAAAGTACTTTCTTCTGAAACTCGTCAGTCTATTCTTGTTCTGAGAAATGAAGGCAATCCCATGCGAGAAATTGCCAAGAAACTGAAGATCTCGTACAACGCTGTGTACTTCACCCTTCACAGAACAGAGCAAACTGTCTCTAACCAGAATAGAAAGAGGAGTGGGAGGCCCCGGTGCACAACTGAGCAAGAGGACAGGTACATTAGAGTGTCTAGTTTGAGAAACAGACGCCTCACTAGTCCTCAACTGGCAGCTTATTAAATAGTACCCGCAAAACACCAGTCTCAACGTCAACAGTGAAGAGGCCACTCCGGAATGCTGGCCTTCTAGGCAGCGCTCCTCTGTCTAGTGTCTGTGTTCTTTTGCCCATCTTAATCATTTCTTTATATTTGCAAATCTGAAATATGGCTTTTTCTTTGCAACTCTGCCTAGAAAGCGAGCATCCCGGAGTCACCTATATATGGGATGCTAGCCCTATGGGATGCTAGCCCTGTGGGTTGCTAGCCCTGTGGGGGCTAGCCCTGTGGATTGCTAGCCCTGTGGGATGCTGGCCCTGTGGGATGTTGGCCCTGTGGGATGCTGGCCCTGTGGGATGCTGGCCCTATGGGATGCTGGCCCTATGGGTTGTTGGCCTTATGGGATGCTAGCCCTATGGGATGCTAGCCTTATGGCTACGCTATTACAGGGTCTGAGTCACTGGCTTACTGTTGCTCTTCCATGCCATCCATAGGAGGGGTGCGTCACTTGAGTGGGTTGAGTCACTGATGCGGTCTTCCTGTCTGGGTTGGCACCCCTCCTTGGGTTGTGCCGTGGCGGAGATCTTTGTGGGCTATACTCGGCCTTGTCTCAGGATGGTAGGTTGGTGGTTGAAGATATCCCTCTAGTGGTGTGGGGGCTGTGCTTTGGAAAAGTGGGTGGGGTTATATCCTGCCTGTTTGGCCCTGTCCGGGGGTATCATCGGATGGGGCCACAGTGTCTCCTGACCCCTCCTGTCTCAGCCTCCATTATTTATGCTGCAGTAGTTTATGTGTCGGGGGGCTAGGGTCAGTCTGTTATAACTGAAGTATTTCTCCTGTCTTATCCGGTGTCCTGTGTGAATTTAAGTATGCTGTCTCTAATTCTCTCTTTCTTTCTCTCTCTTGGAGGACCTGAGCCCTAGGACGATGCCTCAGGACTACCTGGCATGATGACTCCTTGTTGTCCCCAGTTCACCTGGCCGTGCTGCTGCTCCTGTTTCAACTGTTCTGCCTGCGGCTATGGAACCCTGACCTATTCACTGTGATTACTATTATTTGACCATGCTGGTCATTTATGAACATTTGAACATCTTGGCCATGTTCTGTTATAATCTCCACCCGGCACCGCCAGAAGAGGACTGGCCACCCCTCATAGCCTGGTACCTCTCTAGGTTTCTTCCTAGGTTTTGGACTTTCTAGGGAGTTTTTCCTAGTGTCGTGTCTTTGGCATCATTAAAAACGGAAGACCTGTTTATCAAATAACTCTCTGTAATTATTATTACAGAACTAAACTGATTCATCGTGTAACTGTAATTAACTAGAAGGTCGGGGCACCAAGGAAAATATTCAGATTTCAAAGTTATAATTTTCGTAATACAACTTTCAGATATTATAATATCTGATCGATTAGCCTCCTTTAATGATGTGTTTGTTTACCTCACGTCAATCTCATTCCAAACGTCGTAAATTGTTGGTTATCTGCACGAACCCAGTCTTCACTCTGAGTCATCCATGCATCAATTGTCTTAAAATAATTGATTTACTAAACTAAATAATTAAACAGAAATGCAAAACGAACAGATATGGTTACAAGGAAATTATAGGAGAATGTGCCCTAGTGGGCTAAACAGGCATGGCGGCTTGTTATACAAAAGGAGGGGTGGGGGCAGCGGAGAAGACACAGCAGAGTTGATAAATATTAACAATTGAAATGCTATTCCTTTGCACATGAACGCTCACTCATTCGGGAACAATTGCAATCAATATATATATTTACGCTCAGTGTGTCGTCGGGATCTTTGTTGGAAAGGTCGTTCTGTTGGAGAGTTCTCTCTCTCTCTCTCTCTCTCTCTCTCTCTCTCTCTCTCTCTCTCTCTCTCTCTCTCTCTCTCTCTCTCTCTCTCTCGGTTAGAATGGATCTTTCAAAGTGACATTCATTAATGTCGTTATAGAATGGATGTTTCCGGCAGTGGTCGCGTTCAATGATACCGAATTCCTAGCTGCAGACTAGTAATTAATATCAAAGACTTGTTCTTATTCTGTATCGATAGTCTAATAGGTTAGCCATGTGGTATGGTTAAAGTTCAGTAGAGGGATGCATGGTCAAACCTATTAGCCAACTCGTAATGGAGTGGAGGCCTGGTCTTCTGATAGAAACCCTGGGTGGGGGTTTTATTCGGGAATGACAGAAAAAGGCTGTCTCATGACGCCAGGTCTCGTCTGTTCATGGGGGCGTGCCGATGACTTGGTAAAACTTTAAACAGAAAATACAATTCTCTCACATTAACATCTTACAAGCATCCCAACATATTCCAAATAGCTTTATCCTTATTCATTAATTTTATACAACCACTTAGATGTAAGTCTCATAGCTGAAGCTAGTATATAAACATTATTATGGTAATATGGCCGTATAGTCTCTCATGAGTTTCACAAAATTGTACCAAACGTACCAGTTCATAGCTGGATTCTTCACCGATCTTTTATACCTTCTCCAGAACATAAATGTCGTTCGGTTCCCCAGTCCTGTGAGGTGGAAGAATTCCTTTGTCTCTCTATGAAAACACTCTGTCTCTTTATACTGTGGCCATGAGGCGGGACATTTTCTTAGGAATTTACGACCGCTCAAACAGGGCCTGAGAAGGGGTAGGTAGGGGGATGGTACATAAAAAACCCAAAGAGGGCAACATCATGACACTAGCCACCGTGCTTCTACACCTGCATTGCTTGCTGTTTGGGGTATTAGGCTGGGTTTCTGTACAGCACTTTGATATATCAGCTGATATAAGAAGGGCTATATAAATACATTTGATTTGATTTGATTTTGATTATGGGATGCTAGCCCTATTGGATGGGTCTCTACTACATGCCCAGCATGGGAGGGAGGGGATGGCATACTGTGAGAACAAAGTCAGGAAATGAAGTACCTAACAGACGTAGGCTTGCGAGTTCCGTCACTGTTGAAACAATTTTGTTTCTCCTCCTGTTTCTGTCTGAATCAGGGACCATTCCACCAGACTATGTTTTTAACAAACAACTGTAACATTGTTAACTACAACATTCAGCAAAATGTTTTGAGTGTCAAGTCGAGGGTATCGTCTATGCACATGAGTGGCAGCCGCGGATGGCTGGCAAGGACACTGAAGAGGGATCTTGAACTTGACAGAACCGAAAGCCACTGTCTC